>NC_081559.1:30430266-30469628 GCF_022355385.1 Mustela nigripes | reverse complement strand
CACCAAAGGCAAGGGAAGCAAGGGCAAAAATGAACTATTGGGATTTCATCAAGATCAAAAGCTTTTGCACAGCAAAGGAAACAGTTAACAAAATCAAAAGACAACTGACAGAATGGGAGAAGATATTTGCAAACGACATATCAGATAAAGGACTAGTGTCCAGAATCTATAAAGAACTTAGCAAACTCAACACCCAAAGAACAAATAATCCAATCAAGAAATGGGCAGAGGACATGAACAGACATTTCTGCAAAGAAGACATCCAGATGGCGAACAGACACATGAAAAAGTGCTCCATATCACTCGGCATCAGGGAAATACAAATCAAAACCACAATGCGATATCACCTCACACCAGTCAGAATGGCTAAAATCAACAAGTCAGGAAATGACAGATGCTGGCGAGGATGCGGAGAAAGGGGAACCCTCCTACACTGTTGGTGGGAATGCAAGCTGGTGCAGCCACTCTGGAAAACAGCATGGAGGTTCCTCAAAATGTTGAAAATAGAACTGCCCTATGACCCAGCAATTGCACTATTGGGTATTTACCCTAAAGATACAAACGTAGTGATCCGAAGGGGCACATGCACCCGAATGTTTATAGCAGCAATGTCCACAATAGCCAAACTATGGAAAGAACCTAGATGTCCATCAACAGATGAATGGATCAAGAAGATGTGGTATATATACACAATGGAATACTATGCAGCCATCAAAAGAAATGAAATCTTGCCATTTGCGACAATATGGATGGAACTAGAGCGTATCATGCTTAATAAAATAAGTCAAGCGGAGAAAGACAACTATCATATGATCTCCCTGAGATTAAGAATCTCACAAAACAAACTGAGGGTTGCCGGGGGGAGGGGGTTGGGGAGAAGGGGGTGGGATTATGGACATTGGGGAGGGTATGTGATTTGGTGAGTGCTGTGAAGTGTGTAAACCTGGTGATTCACAGACATGTACCCCTGGGGATAAAAATATATGTTTATAAAAAATAAAAAATTAAAAAAAAAAGAAAAAAAAAGAAAGGAAAAATACAAATCTACATGGGCTTTTATTTGTAATTTTTTTCAAAAAATAGAGAAAGAAAATATTCTTATTTAATGTTATCAGAGCAACAAAGTTCAAATACCAAAGCCAGACAAAGATGTTAAGTCAAAGACAATCTATGGCCTAACACCCTTTAAAACACAAACTAAGCGTGTCAATATATGATAAGGATAAGTGGTAATACAGATTGGAATTTATCCCAGAAATGAAAGGTTGGTTTAATGTTTGAAGATCAATTAATGCAATTAGGTTTATGAAAAACATAAAATTTTTAAAAAATCACACTATTATCTTAATAGATGCAAAAAGCATTTGACAATATTTGTCCATTTATGATTTAAAATTAAAAAACAAAAAACAAAAAAACAAAAAAAATTTCAACAAACTAGGAATTCCTGATAAAGGGCATCTATAGGAAGCTTGTAATCTTAATGTTGAAAGAGTGAAGCCTATATTCTGAGACTGGAAACAAGGCAACATTGTACTCTTTCAAAACTTTTATTCTATTTATTTGTTTATTTATTTTTTAAACAGGCTCCACACCCAACATGGGGCTTAAACTGACAACTGAGATTAGGAGTCACATACTCTACTAACTGAGCCAGCCAGGTGCCCCTCAAAACTTCTACTAGAGCTGGCAAAACTAATCTATAGTGATGGAAATCAAAATGCCTGAGAAACTGACTAAGAAGGACACCAGAAAACAGATAGGAGTAAGGGTTCCTTAGATGCGTTCATTACAATCTGTGTATTTTGATGTATATAAATTATATTTCAGTGATCTCAGATATGCCTGTTACTTTATACCATTCAGCTTCTGAATTTTTACTTTTTATTTCAATCATTGTACTTAAAACTTTTCATATTCCTTAACATGGTAGGCAAAATTCCAAAACCTTTAATGATTCATGCTTTTGTATAATCCCCTTTTTTTGAGTGTGGGCAGGACATGCAATGTGCTTGTAACCAGTAGAATATGGCGAAGGTGATCTGATATTTCTCCTGTGATAATGCTACATTATATAGCAAAGATAAAGGGATTTTATAGAAGTAATGAAGATTCCTACTCAGATGATTATCAGCTAAACTAAAAAGATGTCCCTGGGTGGGTCTGACCTAATCAGAGAATCCTTTAAAAGTGGGTCAAGAAGTCAAAATTTCTGAGCTTCAGATAAGATGCTAGCCCCATTTGATAGCTTGAATGCAGCTTTGTGAGATCCTGGGCAAAAGATCAAGCCAAGCCATACCTGGGCTCCTGACTCATTTATTTATTTATTTATTTATTTTAAGATTTTTTATTTATTTATTTGACAGAGATCACAAGTAGGCAGAGAGGCAGGCAGAGAGGCAGGCAGAGAGAGAGGAGGAAGCAGGCTCCCTGCCGAGCAGAGAGCCCGATGTGGGACTCGATCCCAGGACCCTGAGATCATGACCTGAGCCGAAGGCAGCGGCTTAACCCACTGAGCCACCCAGGCGCCCCTGACTCATTTAAATGTAAGAAAATGAGCACATGTTTTTTCAGGCTCCTAAATGTGTAGCAGTGATTTTTTATTCAGCAATATAAAACAAATACACTTGATTTTACTTTTCATTTCATGCATATGATACCTCTTGGATCTCTCTGCATTTAGTCTATGACTTTTTTTCCCCCCCCCCAGAGGAGATAGACTTTCTCTTTATTGAGTTTTGGGTCAATTGCTCATGTGGTTCATTTATAGTTATTTTGGGTTAAAATTTTATCTTTGCATTTGGTTCATCATGGTTAGTGGCTGTAGGTTTTGTTTTTAATACCTTGCCTTCACAATTAGCACTCAAGTTGTTCTGCAAGAGAGGGCACAGAGAGTAAGACAAGATCTCTTCTGGATATGGAGCCCCCCTTCCCTTTTACTGAGTTATCTGGGCAAACTTCTCAGGGCTTGTTCAGTGGGGCTTTTATATCAAGACCCACTGAATAGTGCTTAGACCATGCTGGAGTCAACTACTGTCCACCTAATTTTTCTTCCCTGCTGTGGCTGCCAACAGCTACAATGGCCTCAGGCAATGGTGTGCTTCTCTGTCCAGCATGGACACCCATGTTAGACTCCCTCCCCAGCTATGCTGTCCTCAACATCCCCCCTTCCTTTTTTATTTATTTAATATTTTTAGATTTTATTTATTTATTTGAAAGAGAGCACAAGCAGGGGGAGCAGCGGGCAGAGGGAGAAGAGAGAAGCAGACTCCCCACCGAGCAGGGAGCCCGACAGAAGGCTCAATCCCCAAGAACCTGAGATCACGACCTGAGCTTAACCAACTGAGCCACCCAGGTGCCCCATACTCCTTCTTTTTTTAAAGATAATATTTCTCTTGCGTTTAAATGAAGAGAAAACATTATTGTTTCATGGTAGGCAGAGGAGGGACAAGATTACCCAACTATTTTAAATGTTGCACTTTAATTACTTCCTCTGATAATTGCCCAATGCCTTTGTCCTGCTCTTGGCATGCATTTTTCAATGTTCATGGAGGGGAAGATGGGTCTACTAACTCAGCTCCTCATTATTGTCTCTCTCCATGTTAATACCATCATTTGCACTGGAATTTTCATTTGTATGTTCATCTTGAGTGGGAGTTTCTCTCTCTCTCTCTGCCTAATTATTCCTGGTATGCAGAGAACCTCTGTTCTCCTGAGTGTATTTGAGTTTGTGGCATCTCTGCTCCTGCTTATCTATTAATATGAGTCTATTAGGTTCTTATCTCGGGAATTCTTCAAAATCTCTAATATACCAATGACATTCTGCCCCATTTTCAAAACTTGATAGATATTTCTATTATCGTTTTGTTGTTGTTGTCATTTGTAATCTTAGGAGATTTGAGGCAGAGGAGAGATGCTTTTAATCCACTCTCTTGTTGGGAAATCTGGGTGGCTTAGTTGGTTAAGCATTCAACTGTTGATTTTAGCTCAGGTCATGATCTCAAGGTTGTGAGATGGACCCCTGGGTAGGGAAAAATATCCCTTCTCAGCAGGGAGTCCACTTGGGAGTCTCTCTCCCTCTCCCTCTGCCTCTCCCCCAGCTCTCTCTCACTTGCTCTCTCTCTGTCAAATAAATAAAGAAAATGCTAAAAAAAAAAAAAAAATCTATTCTCTTGTTATATTCTCATCTGTGAGGCAGTGAAATAACATGATTGGATAACTTCACAGATGAAAAATTGAGAGTCACGGATGGCTACCTGACTTACCCAAGTTGACCCAGCTGGCAAGCTATAAAGATCTGAGCTTAAATCCTTTAACTCTTCTTTTTTTTTTTTCTTAATTCTCCAAGTTTTAATGCAATGTCTTCTTGCCTACCATTAAGACCTGACTTATAACTACGAACATGATGGAACATCCTTTCTCAATACACTTGATTTTTTTGTGTACTACTATACTAAGACAAATTGTCTTGAAATTCCAGGAACCTGCATATCAAATCATACTTCATGATTCTGAAGCCAGCAGTGCATATTTTACTATAATTATGGTTCAGTGTGGCAAGTGCTTTTGTTTGCTACCACAATTCCATATCTTCCACGTACATAGGACACTCACACATACACCCTGAAATTACTAACAGATCCCTTAGCAAGGTGTGTGCACATGCTCGGATGACACAGGTGGGAACTGACAGTGTTCATGGAGGGGAAGATGGGTCTACTTACTCAGCTCCTCATTATTGCCTCTCTCCATGTTAATACCATCATTTGTGCTGGAATTTTCATTTGTATGTTCATCTTGAGTGGGAGTTTCTCTCTCTCTCTCTGCCTAATTATTCCTGTCTAGTCATTTTATAGTTGCCTCCACCTGCTCTCATTCTTCCTTGAGTCAGTACGAATCTTGCCTTCCTGGCTTGGGGCTCCCGTGTCATTTTGTTTTTGTTTATACAGAAGGTCCCATTACTGAACTGGGTTGGTTTCCTCCTGTACTCTTTCTCTAGGGCGACAGCTTCATGCATGCTGGAGCCTTGGGAGAAGGGACAGGTTATTTTAACTCTTCAGTAGCCTCTAGCTTAGCTTAATGTACCTAGTACAGATTCATTATAGCATATGATCTGCTTTTGATCTCAGTTACCCACAGATTCCGAATCAGGGGCCAGGAGATTTAAGGTTCCTTCCTTTCTGCTCATAACTGTGGGAGTGGATCTCATTAGTTTTGTTACAATCCAAGAAGGTGACTCCTTGTATTTTTGCTAATTTTAACTTTTATCGGTTACTCTTGTGTTCATAGTAAGGAGGGGTTCCCTCAAAATATGTTCCTTTGCTCAGAAGCCCCAGGATTTCTGTGTGCCATGGTAATTTTCCTCTTATTTCTGTTGATGTGCGAGTAGAACAGGGTCCCTCCCTCACTGTGTTTTAAAAGTTCACTGTGATTCTGATAAAAGTAATCTGTAATTAATTTATTCATATCAGTAAATGTCTAACAGCAGGACTAAAACACTTTCAAATCACACTTTACGCTAGCCAGCTCAAGGACCGGACAGATGCCAAAATATTTTTCATTTGTGTTTTGGTATTTTATATTTGCTAAATATGAGCCATTATGTGATATATTTACATATATATGATGAGAATGAATCAAAACATTTTCCTTCTGATTTTCTTAATTGGTTGTGGAAGGAAAAATATCTTTAATCTTGTTTGTAAATGATGTTTAATTTTCTTAGCCTTAATTGGTGGGAGTATGAAACACTCTTCATTGGTAAAACACATACAGGAAGATCTTATTTACGGGCTTAATATCCTTAGTTAATGATTCTAACACCTGGAGCTATTCTTCTGTACAACTTGACTCAAGCAGTAACACTAGTAAGGTGAGTCGATCTGTCTTGTAAATTATAGGCCTGTATGGTCTAAGGGAAAAAAAAAATTGTAGGGAGCAGAATCAAGTCAATTTTTAGCAAAACACGCTTATGGGTATTAATCAGACATATTTTTCACAAATATGTCCTTCAAGACTAATGTAGACTATTATGAAGGACAGGCAAGCATGTTAGATCTTGAAAAGTCATAACGACAGGAGTTACTGGAATAAAACTAGCATGGGTTATAGCAGTCTTTGGTAATAAAAGGCTTAGAATTTAAAACGTTCCATTGGCGTTTTGTTATACAAATATTGTTCACTTCTAGCTTACCCTCATGCCACTTCCGAAGGGCTGAAAGAACCCTTTCCCATTGTGTTTACACTTGTATTTAAAATAAGGAAAATAACCTCATGATTGAAATCACTGAGGTTTGTGACAAGGGCTCTTTTGATGAAAGGTTGATGGGG
This sequence comes from Mustela nigripes, assembly GCF_022355385.1. NCBI lineage: Eukaryota > Metazoa > Chordata > Mammalia > Carnivora > Mustelidae > Mustela > Mustela nigripes. The sequence goes on along the minus strand of NC_081559.1, from coordinate 30,463,298 downwards.
CCACACACAGCAGGAGGGAAGCCAGAGCTCCCCAGGTAATCACGGAGCAGGCTTTCTTCTGTGGCTGCCCCTCATGCGTCAGCACACACATCCGGGGGCCTGCCTGCCGCCCGAGCTATGGGGGAGGTAAAGCCGAATTTCAGAAAAAGCTTCCAGATAGCTGGAGGAAGGTTATTGAAAATGCAGAAGGCATAGGAACCTTATCCTTTTATCCTTCTCCTTATCTTCCTCCTCCTCCTCCTCTTCCTACGCCCTCCTTTTTCTTCTCCTTCTTTCCACCAAAATAAAAGTAAAAGAAAACACTCTTGTACCTACCTGCTTTCCCTGCTCACCTGGCTGCCTCTCCCCTGTAGTTCACTCAGGATATAGGAGGATAGGACTTTTCATTCTCTCAGGAAACTTGTTTATCTGTAGAAGGAAGCCGTCGAATCAGCCTTGTCACCATTCGGCTCTGCTTAATTCAGATGTTAGTGGGTGCTCATAAAGCTACATGGACTGTTTATTCCCCAGCTTCCCCATTGTAGCGAAAAACTCAGCTTTGATTAATTGTTGATTGCTACAGAGTTATTGAAGGGCTTTCTGTGTATCCGCCAAAAGGAAAAAAAAAAAAAAAGAAACTATGGAAAAAGCACAGGAAGAAACTTCAACACCAAATTGCTCCACCAAAGGGTAAGGCTATACTGACTGATGTACAGAACAAGGCAGAGAGTTTTATCATTTGTCACTTTGTCAGAGTGACTGTCACGAAAGGCATAATTCAAATGGAGAATCAAAAGCCGTGAGGCAAACAGGGCAGTCTAGTCAACAGAGACACATCTCTTTGGGAAAAACATATTCATTTGTGAAATAGACGGTGGGCATGGGTCAGAGAATCTAAAGAGGGGAGAGCGTTTTCCTAAATATTTTGAAGAAAGGTCTTATTTCACAGAGGCTGAATAAGCGTTGACACCGAATACTTGTGGCAGGATGAAGATATATTTTGTCCTGCATCCATTTCACCATAATATGTAGGATTGAACAAGCACAGCATAATCCCTCCTCATGCGGATTTGAAAATGAATCGAGAGCAGTTTTCAAACGCAAGTTCACATGGTCATTGACGGTCACAAAGATGAACATGAGTTTTTTTGTTCCACACCGGATAATTGCTCCAGGTTCACAAAGGTATCTTGGATGGACCCTGCTGTGCTCCAACACAAAATTTGGTTCAAAAAATGACTATAATGATTGTGATTACTTTGAAAACAGCAGAATCCTTCCATGATGTAAGGGGTAAAATGATAAGATGTGAAAGCTGGCAGTGTGGGACACCGAGGTGGCTCAGTGGGTTCAGTGTCTGTCTTCGTCTCAGGTCATGATCCTGGGGATCCAGGGATCCAAGGATCTTGGGAGCGAGTCCCACATCGGTCTCCTTGCTCAGCAGGGAGCCTGCTTCTCCCTCTGCCTGCTGCACTCCCTGCTTGTGCTCTCCCTCTCTGACAGATAAATAAATGAAATCTTAAAAAAATATAAAGCTGGACTCCTCTGGGGTCCACTCGTCCAGCATTTCTTAAAGTGTGGTCTGCAGACATAGAACGTTAATTGAAGAATATGCAGGAAAAAGACGGCAGATGAAAGTCATTTCTGGGCACATTATTTTTTAAAAGCTTTGCTTAAACTCTTAAAATTTTTTTTTCTGCAAGACTTTTTGGACCCTTTAATGCAAGTGCATTTTGATTCTCTAAATGAGAGGATTATCCCAAATTTAGTGTGCACAAGTACATATACAGTGCATGTGGACATTTTGCACATGTATGTGTGTGTGTCTGTCCGTGAACTAATGTTCTATGGAAGGCATTTAAAAATTTTTGTTATTTAATGCTCCTGTCTCAAAGATAGAAACTGAGGTCAAAGCAGGTTGAACTGAGCAGTAGCTACGTTGGGCCTGGCACTCAAGCTTCACGACTCCATTATGATGGTCTTCACATAGTGCCATAAGGCAACGATGGAGGGATACCTCTGCCCTAAGGAAAAGAGGTGGTGGCCGACAAGGTTTTATATTACAGATAGAGAGGAGATTCCAAATATTCCTCCCCTGACCTCCTACAATGTCAAGAGTTTCATTATATTCTTAGGAGCTAAGGGCACTTATTCAGTTGTGCCTCAGCATGAACTTACTGGGGAGAATATCATATTTAGCCATTGCACTGCTAGCTGGCATCCACGATGGAAAGAAGCCAGATGTAGAATTGGTCTCCTTACATGTTTTAAAGAGAGAGGTAAGGAAACGTCTAGATTGGTTCTTTTCTGTTTACTATGTATACATGGCGATTTTACTGAATTCAGGAGGGCTGGGTGGGACCTGAGCATCTGCATTTTTACCAAGCCCCAGGCCATGCTCATGTTGCTGGGGTGTGCAGTGCACTTTTGAGTAGCAAGGCACTGGATGATGGCGTCAGGAACGTGTAGAGAAGGAAGAGAGGTCAGTGCGGAATGCAGAAACCAGCCCAAAATTCTAGCTTTGCTTCCTCACGGTTTTGCTGAGGAGTGGAGAAACAAAGGCAAACACATATGTGATACTGGGATTGAACCTAAACACTGACTCTAAATTGTGGAACTTTGCTCTTGATTTAGCCTGTCTTCTCTCCCTCATCTCAGACTCAGGAACCACCTGGAGATAGGGTCTCTCTCTTCCACTTCCTATCTCTTTCTTAACCTTGAAAAACCTTTTTGGAGAGAATCACGAGGTCTTTAATTACATCAGATGTACAGGACACTTTTTAAATTGAGGTATAAGGGCTCCTGGGTGACTCAGTTGGCGAAACATCCGATTGTTGATTTCAGCTCAGGTCATGATCTCAGCGTCGTGAGATTGAGTCCCGTGTTGGGCTCTGCACTCAGTAGGGAGTCTGCTTGAGATTCTCTCTCCCTCTCCTTCTGCCCCCTGCTTGCCCTCTCTTTCTCTCTAAAAAAAAAAAAAAAAAAAAAAAAAGGAAATAAATAAAAGATAAATTAAGATATAGTCATAAAATTCCAATTTTGGGTGTGCTCTTCTTTGAACCTCAGTTTTTGGATCTCTTTATTGGAAACTGAAAAAAAATATGATGATAAATGAGATGATATGTGTTAATGTGAATGTGCTTTTTAAAACACACTACACCATTCCCTCACCCCTCTCTTTGTTCTTGAAAAGGAATCAATGAACAGAATTTGGGGCTGGAAGTGAATACAGATTTTGGGTGCCAGAAAGATCTGCAGTTACACTGCTGTTGTTTGTCGCTATTGTTACGAAGACAGGCACCTGTTCCCACACTCCTGGGTCTCTCCATCAGTTAACACATGGTTCTTGTGCTGGGGAATAAGTAGGTACATATGGCAGTGGGCAAAAACGTTTTGTTGTGGAAACAACAGTTTCGCCCTTTCGTGGAGTCCCTTGCTATTTTTAATTAAAGACACTTATTTTTGTCACACAGTAAGGTATTTTCTAGGCCAAAGCTTTATGTAGACTGTCAAGGAATAAATTTTCTATCATTGCGCCTTATCTTAACAACTCCCTTTGGACAAGAAAGACTCCAGAGAGAGCAGAAAACAATGTGATGGGAGCCAACAGTCACTTGGGAAACTCGATTCCTGAGATCCACAGAACAAATTTGCTAAAATTTCTTCACAGGCGAGACTAGTTCTACAAAGAGGGAAGAGAGGGCTGTGCCAATGAAAGTCAGTTTTCACTGAAAAAGGAATGTTTGTCTTCATCACAAAGGGACCCATGGGTGATAGTAAGTAAACAATCCAAAACAGCAGCATGTCTCCACCGTTCAGATAGAGGTGACCCCATGAACAGGAGAACTTGGGTTCAGCATCAGGTCCCGTCATCTAATAGTTGTCTGAATTGAACGGACGTAACTGTTTCGCACCTCAGTCTTCACATCCAGGAAATGGACAGGATAATACTCGTCTTTTGAATTTGAGTGAAAATTAAAAATACCTGAATAAGCACCCTTGTAGAATAAGGACTAAGGAAATCATTGTAATTTTATTTTTGGTATCTATTTATTTTATTGCTCACTCTACAATTATTGCTTATTTTAGTATTTTTCTTTCCAGGTCTTTTTTTTTTTTTTTTTAAGATTTTATTTATTTATCTGACAGAGAGATCACAAGTAGGCAGAGAGGCAGGCAGAGAGAGAGAGAGGAGGAAGCAGGCTCCCCGCTGAGCAGAGAGCCTGACGCGGGACTCGATCCCAGGACCCTGAGATCATGACCCGAGCCGAAGGCAGTGGCTTAACCCCCTGAGCCACCCAGGCGCCCCTTTCTTTCCAGGTCTGTGTTGACGTTCCCCTTGCCCTGCTCTATGGCATTAAATGCCTGCTCTTCCCACTGCCTTCTCTTCCTCCCGTGATCTTGATGGGCTTTCAAAACTCACACCCCCCTTTCTCATCTCTCACCCCACTCCCTCACTGCCACATTGTTAAATTCTATTGTACATGGATCTTCACAAAACCGGCAGGCACGCACGGTCCCATTGGGCATCCCAGGTATAGTGCCGAGGCATGGAGCCAAGTCATAATTATTTTCTAGAGAGTTATTTTTTCAGTGTTAACATAGCACATCCTAATTCCTATGCATGTAGGGCCTAGGATTAGTTGGAAAGTGTTAAAGTATTTTCTGTGACTGCTCTGACTTCTACAACCTTGAACAAGTCATTTTCACTCTTCTCTTCTCGGTTCCCTAATGGAAAGATTAGGAAGATAATATCAGGAAGGTGCTATCTAAATATGAAATGATGTATAAAAGAAATGTCAGACTATGGCTGTCAGAAGCTGCTGATTCTCCCAACTGTATGTTTTTCTGTGACCTTCAATCTCCTACAGTTGGTCCAGGAGTCAATGTACCACTCAAGAACTACTTCAGTTCTCCAGGGCTTTCTTAGGGTGGCTGTTCTGCTTGTCTTGCCACTGGCAGATTTTCAGGCACTTGTTCAGCGAACTGGGCCCCAGGTTCCCAAGAACAGAGCCTGGTAATGTTGAGATTTGAATGAATTCATGCACACCAAGAGTGTAGAAGGATGCCCAGCGTAAGGTGAACACTCAGTCGGTGTTAGCTATTAGCATTCACTTTGTCATTTCTGTACCTTGCTTGCCCATTGGGTTCTGTTGTATTGCTTAGCTCTTCTCTTCAGGACCTACCATTCAACACTGTTCTTTGGGACCCAGACTCCAGCTTAGCCATCATTGCTTTGTAGACCCTACCTTCCATTGCAGATCTCTCTTTCCCAGTTTCTGCCCAGCTATTTCTACCCTAGATTAACTCATGCAGTTTGCAATCCACTGCCTTTGGGGCCCTGAGCGGACAGTGAAAAGGTGAATCCCATTCCGCAAATTACCTCTTCTGTTCAAGTAAAACTTGAGAGAGTGTCTTGGTGGCGTTGGAGGGTGGGGAGGTAGGTGTCAACTGTAATCGAGCAGACTCACTCAATCCCCTTGAATTCTCCCAGGCCACAGGGAGTATCTAAAATGACCTTGGAATTGGGTCATTTTTCAAACCCAAGAGTCTATAGTTTCCTATCATTTGAAATGTACTCATGAGCAAAATCATTCTAAATTTTCATACTTACACTTCCCTAGAAGGTGTGTTAATACTTTAAAATAACATTTCAGAACTGTAAGAGGATGGTTTTGTGCGGATGTTTTAACCACTGTTTGTTGCTTTAATGTGGTAAATGTGTAAAATTGCTTCATAAATGGCTTAAATGAAGATTGTGTATATTTCTAAGTCTAGATATTTCTTTTCTTACATGCATAATCATCTATCTTTGTAAAATTATATTTTTCTTTCTTTGCAATAAACTTTTCTTAAGTAGTCCTTTTTTTCCCCTTCCTTGCCAGAGTTATTTTCATTTCAAAGTCACAACTTCTAAACTGGGGATCATGACTTCCTTGCTTTTTAGCCAATAATTTCTACTTGAGCACTATACAATTTTCATTCTCCTTAAGTCTCTTCACACTTTGAGCTTTGTATTTATAATTAAAGTTAAAACTACTTTCACGTGGTTTCAAAGGAAGAAAGCTTTACCGACGTGATTATTTTGCACACGACCTTCTGTTTTGTAGTAGCCATGCAGGTTATTCCAGGAAACACCCAGCTGAGTGTGAAGCTTGTCGTTAGCATCAGTCTGTCCCCTTTCATGGAATAGTTCATGTTCACCTGAGTGAGCCTCTCCACAAACTTGCTGCGAAGGCATCACTGCATGCTCTAGACCAAGAGTCCCAAACTTCAATGCCCACAGGAATGAAGCAGTTCAAGGAAACGAATGATGCCAAAGGGTGGAAACAGTTATGATGATGATGAGCTAAAGACTAGCTGTCCCATCCAAACTGGGTCGCCATTGTTCCATTGTTCCATTCCAATAGATTATCGCCAACCGTTATTCCGGATCTGCAGCTTTTTCAAGAAGAGCCTGGTATGTAGCTTCAATTAAAAATGAATGTGACGGGACCTGGGTAGCTCAGTCAGTCAAGCATCTGACTTTGGCTTAGGTCGTGATCTCAGGGTCTTGGAATCGAATCCTGCTTTGGGCTCCGTGCTCAGGGGAGAGTCTGCTTGTCCTGCTCTCTCCCTTTTACCCCTCTCCCTGCTCATGCTCTTTCTCTCTTAAAGAAGTAAGTAAAGTATTAAAAAAATAAAGTAATGTGAATAAATAATGCATGAGCCAAGCAAAACATGTAAACCTGTTGGCCTTTTGAGATCTTTCCCTTCTACCCCTAAATGCACATAACACCAACACTTCTCTGTCCCAAATTATACTCTTGTCTGCTGGGATTAAAATGAGTAAAGGTAACAACCACTCCTAAAAATACAAATAATATATTGTAAGGTAAAAATCGGCAGTCTCAGAGTGGAATTAGCTGTGAAATAAGAGGCACCTTATTTAAAAAAAAAAAAAAAAAAAGACCCACAAAAATAAAACCAGAAAACTAATTTTGCATTTTGACAGGCATCTTTTGGCCTTATCAGGATGTACTGTTCTAACCGAGCCTAGGTATGCTGCTAGTTGCTGTTAAAATTAAGCATGTTACCTGTTTCTTTTTCCTGATAGGTGTATCACTACATTATCCTCAGCCACCAGAATTCAGTGGAATGAGTGATGAGGAGTACACGGAAGAAGGCAAATGCCTCCCACCACTCTGTAATGATAAGCACAATGATTCCTGCTCATGATGGCAAAAATCATGAACAAATTTACCAAGTAAGGTGATAATGACAGAAACAGAAATAGTATTCAAGTCTTTCTAGTCCTTTCATAAATCACTTTCTTCTAGATTTTGGACTTAACCAACAACAAACTTCTAGGAGAGCTCTGAACCTCTTTTCCATGAATACATCTGAAAGACCACACAAGCACATTACAGAAGAGGAATCTATGACCATAACCTCAATTTAACAAATTTCCTGAATGTGTGGTATAATTAAAGACCTGGTTATTCTCTCTACAAAGTGTTCTCAAAGCTAAGACAAATGTACTCTTTTGAAACTATTTATTTTTGAAACCTAATTATCAAATACAGAAGTTGGTGCCGTTAGCTATATAGTTTATCTACACTGTTGCAAACAGGATATCCCACTAACTCAGACTCTTTGTACTGACCACTGAATGCCTGAAAAGCTATTTATCAGCCTCTCTCTCTCTCCTTTTTTTTCTTAAGAAGGGAAAAGCCTGAGTGTAGACTAACCATAAGAAGTGTTGTTGCCCAACTCAGTCTGTGAAGACATCAGATATTTTTAAGTGGGAATACATGGGGTTTGCCACAGATTCTTTGCAAAAAAAGTCATAAGCGTCTTTTTAAATGACAGGGGGAGAAAAACAACTAGGCATTATGATGAATTACACTCACTTCTTCTAGGTATGTAAACTAAATGCAGCATGAATCTGACAGGTCCTAATTTGGGATTTTAACTCTGGTTTTAATAAATGAGAACACACTGCTGCATTGGTTAAAACAAACAAAACAGCAATACTTCATTTGCAGAAGTAAGAAAATCTCAAACTGTGGACTTCATTCAGTTCTGAATTATACATCTCCGAACACTGTTAAGTCAAATATTTGAGTGCCTGTGAAATGAAGCCTTCCTATTTCAATTACAATCTATTATAAGTCTGTCCTTCCTCATGAGACTGATGTCAGGACAGCAGTATGTCTCTTGCTCTGCTAAGGCTGATCTTCAGAAGGAATCTAGCTGGATGGGCTCATTCTTCAAGTGGTAGAAGGAACTTGAGTTTGAGGACAGAGCTCAGAAAGTAAGAGTTAAATCATATATCCTCTAGGGAATTGTTTCAAACCAGCTCCGTGTTCTTTAGAAGCCATTTTCGTGTATGTAGAGACTCAATGCTTCCTGCTAGGTCAGATTTCATGGCTTTGGCTTCGGAAACTTAGGGAGTTACTGTGGGTAGTCCCTTGAATGATTTCCTTATACTCCAGAGGAATAGGACTGGTGGGCTCATCAAAATGAGAGAGTGTGTATCACTCTAGTTCTTTGGTCAGCTCGTGAGAGCTCCAGACTGCATCACATTCTAACACTGCTATAGGTTTACACATCATATTTTATATTGATACAGAAGGTTGTGAGGTTCAACTTCAGGATCCTAGAACCCACCTCACCCAACTAAACTCTGGCAGAGAAAATAGCCCATCTCTGATCCAATCACTAGTGGTGGCCTTTGTGGTTTTGGAGAAAAGATTCCCTAGGCAATGTCACTAAGGAAAGAGTGTCCAGGCTGGGCTGGAGGTTTCCAGTGAGGTAAATGTGCCCAGGCAGCACTTGAATAGCAAGGAGATGAGGCAAAGACTAGAGATGGACAGAACATGTCCTGAAGTCCCAAGGATAAAGTGGTTACCATGTCTCAGACTTTATGAACTTCTCATTGTTGTTACTCTTTGTATCACTAGCTACTGATGCATCTCAATCCATAAAAAAATGCAGTGGATCGAAATGAAACATTTTCTATTGTCCATGAGCCCACAGACTGGTTGAATGGTTCTTCTTGTTCCAGTGGGACCCACACATGTGTCTCTGGTCAACTACAGCTTGGTGTATGTTTCTGTTGATCTTGGCTGGGCTTCTACCAGGTCATATCATTACTCAAAGTATTTTGAAGGCTCCCTTTCACCTCCATAGAATTTCTTAAACCAGCTTGGTCTTGAGACCACTTTACTTGCTTAAAAATTATTGAGAACCTCAAAGGTCTTTTGTTTATGTGGGTTATATTCAATACATATCATATTTGAAATTAAAGCAAGAATCTAAAAATGTTTATTCATTGGTTTAAAAATTCAACTTTTACATATTAATATAAATAATGAAAAATAACGGTATTTTTCCTAAACAAACAATAAGTGAGAAGAGTGGTGGTGTTTTACATTTTCACAAACTTCTTTAATGTTTGGCTTAATAGAAAAGAGCTGGATTCTCATATCTGCTTCCATATTTGGTCTGTTGTGATGTCACATGTTGGGAGCCTCTGGAAAACTCCAGTGTGAACCTGTGAGAATGTGCAAGTGGAAAATGTGTATAAAATTTTTGTACTGTTATGAATATAATTTTGGCCTCATGAACAAAGGTTAGTGACAAGAGGGGTTCCTGGACCCAACTTGGCGAATTCTGGTCTATGGTATCGAGTACAAACCTTCAGCTTTCTGTTGTGAAGAATTTCATGATTTTGACTTATTCCCTAATGTGACTGCATTCAAATATCTCTCTTGATACTTACTGTCTCTATAACTTGGGCAAGTGATTGAATCCACCATGTATAAAATCAGCATACTTCTCTCACTCAAGGGGTTGTTTTGAAAGTGAATTAGATATTCTGAATAAAACACTCAGCATCATGCCAGGCACATTGTAAACCCTCCGTAAAATGTTGCTATTATTACAGGTTTTAGTAGTTATATTTCATTTAACACCTATTACTTTAAGTACATTCACTGGAAAAAACACTGTTTAGACACTGTAATAAAAGTTGTATATATTACACTCAGAATATTATAGGTTTTAGGGGAAATGAAATACTAATTTATTCATTTCATGAATAAATGTTTATTGAGAAATTATTATGTGCTACCGAATGCTCTGAAGCCTATGGGAGGACGTCCTCATCTAGGCTTGAGTAACAGGAAAATCCTTATGAAGTTGCATTATAGCATTTTAGCTTCAGTCAGTGGTTACAGAAAGAGCATGGCATGGTCCCTGATGCTCTACACTCAGGAGGTTCCAGGGCCCTCTGAAATGTAGGTTCCAGGGCCCTCTGAAATGTCTAATGCCTGTCTACTTTTCTCCAATTTCATAGCCCTGCCTTCACTCATGTTCTTATCTCATTATAGCTGGGTCTTGATCATTGTAATCAAAGGAAACATGAGGAAAGGTATTCTAAGAAGGAAACTTTGAGTGCAAAGTCATCAAACATTTTCTAGAAAGAGCGAGGTAGGAAATCCTTTGGACGTTGTGGGTCATCTGGTCTCTGTAGTAACTTCTCAACATTGTCACTGTGGTGGGAAAGCAACCACAGACAATACATAAGGGGTATTGTGCTCCAGCAATGCTTCATTTATGGACAATGAAATTTGATTTCATGTAATTTTACATGTCCCATAACATTTTTTATCTCTTGATATTTCTTCCCCTCGACTATTTAAAATGCAAAAAGCATCGTTAGCTGGTGGTGCCCTGTGAAATGGGCATTGAGAGTATGCAGACTTCTGCTCTGGACCGAGGGTTTTATGGTAATAAACTCTCCTGTCTATTTGGGGAGGATGAGTTATTTATACTGATGCTTGCACAGAACAGGTTGCAAGTGAGTTATCTAGACAGGTGTTTTGTTATCTTGTGGAAGGTAAGGATGAAGGTAAGCAAGCCTTGAATGCCTAGATAATAGCAACAGTAGTGGTAATTATGACCACCAAATATGGGCATCAGTTTACAATGTTTTTGGCATGTTCTTGTTTTGTAGATGAGCAAAATAAAAATACAGAGAGATGAACTGACTTGACTAAGATTGCATATCCAGCCAATGACAGAAGAGCAGCTATTTTTTTCTGACCTCTTCTCATTTAATTCCCCTTCAGCTATATTATATTGAGTTTATTTTATAAGTCATGGATACAATACTACTTCCTGGTTGGGGGGCACCTGGGTGGCACAGTCAGTTAAGCATCTGAGTCTCAGGTTTGGCTCAGGTCATGATCTCAGGGTCATGAGATTGGGACCCATATTTGGCTCAATGCTCAGTGCGGAGTCTGCCGAACACTCTTTCCCTCTTCCTCTGCCCCTCCCCCCTCTCTCTTTCTCTCTCTAAAATAAAAAATAAATCTTAAAAATACTACTTTTAAAGATTTTTATTGTTTTTAAGTAATCTCTATGCCCAGCATGGGTCAAGCTCAAAACCCTAAGATCAAGAATTGCAGGCTCTACTGACTGAGCCAGCCAGGATCTCCTGGATACAGTACTGTTACACAAAAGATTCTTTCAAGCTTTGTTGTCTTCAAGTAATGGAAACACAATTCATCATTTGGGGAAACAAGTATATTAAAATTTGGGGATTTTTATCTATATTAGAATAGGTGCTAGAATCTAGTCCCAAGAAGTCAAATAAAGTGGAGTTAAACAGTTGTGTAGAATAAAGGAATAAAGTGCTTCTTGGTATGGGCATACAGAGTTTTTACTTCTGAGGCTTGAGGGCCCTTGGGTTCCTAGGGTCTGGGCAGAGAAGAGCAAGGGAACAGTAATTTAGATCCAAGTAGTATCAAGCCCCTATAGAATGATCTCACATCAGAGAGAGCCAGCAGTGTATTTGTGGACCAGGTATGGTTATGGATTTTAAGAGACTAATCATTTAAGTAGAGCTCTAAATTTGCCTTTTCTAAATTGCTACTTTCTTGCATGATCTCTAGGCAATTAGAAAAAAGAGTAAAGCTTTAAACCTCATTGTAGTTTGGATTAGCAGTGTTTTCAGAATTAAGTAAAGGAGCTTATTCTTGCTTGAGGCAAGATGGTGCTGGAGATGGCACCAGCCTAGATAAACACTTAGGAAACATCAAAAGAGGACCAACAGAGGACACTTGAATGACTGATTAGAACAAGAGAAAGCAAGTGGCTGCAGGTGTATATTCCCACACCTAGGAATTCTCAGCAATATTTGGGATATTGCAAAACTTTAGGCAGAGATATAAAATTAGAACATATACTTTGTTTATTTTTATAAAAATAGGGACATCAATAGGAAAGAGACCAGAAATCTGGAACTTGAGGAGTAGGGATAACGGTTGCTTGCAATGAAGAAAGTTGTCATCAGATGGATGGACATTTTCAGAAGAAATTCTATGAGCAAGATAAGAAGTCCTTTAGAGAGAGAGTCAAGGTACAAAAACCAATTAGGAGACTCTTACAGAAGAGATAAAAGAACATGAGTAAAGGCAGGGCTATGAGATTGGAGAAAAGTAGGTATCAGACATTTCAGAGGGCCCTGGAACTTCTTGAGTGTAGAGCATCAGGGACCTGTAACTACTTTCTGTAACTACTGACTGAAGCAGCTAGAGCATGTTCTCATGTGGCAGGAGTTCCATTCCCTGCCAATAGAAGCAACGTAATCTGTTACTGAGGATACGCAAGTTTCTATCCAGTCTGTCTTCGACCTGGTCGGTTTCCTTTAAAGCTAGGTGAGAATGTGTGTATTAGATATGTGTGTCTTACCTACTCCTGGGGAATTGGGGAAATTACTCTGCCAGCATTCCCCCACCCCGCCAGTTTTACTGAGACATAATTGACATGTGACATTATATGAGTTTAACGTGTACAGTATAATGATTTGATGCACGTGCATATTGCAAAATGATCACAGTAAGTTTAGTTAATGTCCATCTCACATAGTTACCTTATTTTTTCCTCATGGTGAGAACTTTTAAGAGCTATTCTTTTAGCAACTTTCAAATACACAAAACCGTATTCTTAACTCTAGTCAACATGCCGCACATTACATCTCTAGACTTATTTTAACTTGTAACTAAAAGCTGATACCTTCTCAATCATCTTCATCTAATTCTCCCACCCTCTACCCCTTGCCTATGGCAACCACTAATCTGTTTTCTGTTTCTATAACTTTTTTTTTTTTTAAAGATTCCACATGTAAGTGAGATCATACAGTATTTGTCTTTTTCTGACTTTTTAAACTAAGCACAATACCCCCCAGGTCCATCTATGTTGTTGCCTATGGCAAGATTTCCTTCCTTCTCATGACTAAAAAATACTCAGTCTTGACCTCTCTGTCCTGTTCAAGCTGCCTTCTGCCTCCTGAGATAGCACTCTTAGAGCTTAACTTTAGAGAAATACCATATTTTTTTTTCCTCTAGAAAAAGGAGGAGACTTTTTCCCTTAAGTCCAGTTAGAACTTCCTGTGATGAAGAGATGGTCTATATCTGTGCTTTCCAATAAGGTAACCATTAGCTACACTTGGGTAGTGGGCCACTGAAGGGTAGCTAGTGAGGCCAAGGAACTGATACCTAATTTAATTTAACTGATTTACATTAAATAGCTCCATGTGGCAAGTGGCTGCCAAAATGGACAGTACAATCCTAGATCCCAGTGTTCCACATCTGACCCAAATTGTGCACACCTGGAAGTTTTAATTTGGGGGGATTTTTACAGATACCTTCTCAATCATCTTCATCTAATTCTCCCACCCTCTACCCCTTGCCTATGGCAACCACTAATCTGTTTTCTGTTTCTATAACTTTTTTTTTTAAAGATTCCACATGTAAGTGAGATCATACAGTATTTGTCTTTTTCTGACTTTTTAAACTAAGCACAATACCCCCCAGGTCCATCTATGTTGTTGCCAAATCCACTTGAATCAGTAGACATAGCAGGCATAAACATCTGTCTTCACTGTTACTCTTTTGTGAGTTCCTTCTAGGAATCCTGCTGGCAGACCATCTTAAATCATATAGTATAAGTGAAAGAGGCTGAATGTAACTAATTATACATATTGGAGTAGTTCAGGTTTAATTATTCTAAAATTACATAATAAAACTTGGCTATTTAGCAAAATTATTGGCCAAAAAAAAAAAAAAAAAAAAGAAAGAAAGAAAGAAAGAAAGAAAGAAAGAAAGAAAGAAAGAAATTAATTTAGATTTAACACTCTCCTCTTTAGCCCTTGATTCATTTATTTAGGACAGACTCTCTTGACTCCTCATTGGTGTCACTGCAATTTTATTATCTGGCAACCATTTTGACTCCAGGCCTTATGGACGAGTACTAAAAAACCTTGGACCCCCTTGCTCTAGACCTTTCCAGTGATCATGTAAAAATGTATCTATCTGACTTTGAGGTTTCTGGAATTCTGTGTTTGACTAGTTATTTTAACTTAGCTTGTACTGAGATGTTAATAGGCAATAGTTGTTTAATCACTGGCAGATAATATATTAGCATTCCAGAGCTGCAGCCTTCAATGTATTAAGTCAAAGAAAGGATCAGTAGGGAGTTTCCCAGTTTTTGCTGGCTGGTACCTGAAGAGTGTAAGAGTATAGGACAAGATGTATCTGTCTAGTTCAGTAACTATTTAAGATGTGACAATGACATGTGAAACTTTGGGGTAGAGAAAATCACTATCTCTTTTTTTGTGCCAATAAAGTTACAGGGCAAGTCTCTCTTATATCTTTAGAGTTGGGTCTCGTATTATACGCACTTTATCGGTCTTTTTCTCTAAAGACTTCAAAGTGTGATGTAATTAAACCTTGATGTTTTTAGTAAATGTATTTTTAAAAATTTTTTAAATTTCTCTTCAAGCAAAGAAAGACATTTGCCAGCCTTATGGTTTGCTGATTAGATACATATATATGGATAATTATGTATATCCATTATGTATATCCATTTATGTGTATATGTATATATGCATATATATGTACATGTGCATATAGGCACACACACACACGTATATTCCTCTCACCCCACAGTAAATAATTACAGCATATTGTCCCTTTTACTGGGAGTTCAGAAGCTTTGCCATTTACTGGGGCAAATCTCAGTCTCCCTTAGTCTCAATTTCCTTACAAAATGGGGGTAACCATATTTATCTCTGTAGATTGTTGAGAAAATCAAATAGAATAATATATAAGAAAACAATAAAATAGAAAGCTGCTTAAGGTTAATGTATCTGATGGGGGCAGAGGTGGGAACTGCTTTCGCCAGCATGAGTATGAAGACCCGTGCCTAAGTCTGATTGGACAAATGTACTAGAAAGCATATGAATACATTTTTTGGACAGCACATTTTCTGTGCTGCACATTCATGGCTTTCTATGGAGTTGAAGAAGAGTCTCTTTCAGGGATCTTTATGGGGCTAAACTATGTCAGGTGACCCTCACCAAACAGGGAGCTGGAGACTTGAACCTAATGCAAACAGTTGCAGGGACGTTCAGTACACTGAGTGTAAATAACATCTTGAATGCCACCAAATGTCAATACTGATGCTTAATGGTATTACATAAATTCTGCTTTAACTGAGCAAAGCAAAATCCAACCAAATGGACCTTTTTATATTCTTAAATACTGAAATGAAGCCTAAATCATGGAGATTTTATGCCTTGGGTCTGAGATGTCCTCATACATAAGACAGGCAGAGAAATACACATATATGTACATGTCCATGTATATTTCCTCAGCTTGACAATTCTTATCTACTTGAGAACAAAGTCTAAAGTAAACAGCCATCCTCAGTTACCAGCTGTTGCAAGGGCTATTCTGTGGAACAGAGGAGGAGTGATTTATGTAGGAGGAGAAATTGTTTATATCCTGTGACACAGTGTGTCCCCGCTCCATTAAAAATTAGTAACCAAATCTATCTAAAACAACTTTAAGAAATAGCATGGGTTCATAAGAGGTTCAGTTTCCGGGTGCTAGCACATTTATGACTTGGAAATAGATAATTTGCAAGATTTCGGCAGACTGCTGAAAAGACGAGATATGAGGGGCTCTTTCTGGATACTCTCACTACTGTGAAGTGCGGGAGTCAGACCCAACTGGTTCCAGGCACAGAATCAAATACACAGAGCGCCTCTAGTTTCCCAGGCAGGTGTCTGATATTACATTAAATGCTTATATATGTAAAATATAAAAAGAAATTGAAAGAATATCACAGCTGGTGAGCAATAACCATTTTTGTTTTAAAAAGGAGATATTTGGGACATGTGTGGCTGCTATTCTATTAAAAAAAATCTAGAAGAGAAATGGCAATTTTTCTCCTACAAAGATCAAATCCGGTTATTAAAACCGTGATTTGCAAAGGATATGTCTGCCTGCCTGGAGCTGAAATTTCTGATTTGCCACGTAGGTGCTTTCCTCCTTGTTCTGTAATCGGCTGAGGTTGAAAAATAGCGGTTTATGATCTTCTGTATAACAGATAGCATGCAAGTGTGCAGCTAACTGCCTCTCCTGCAAGCGAAATAGCCTAGTTCTATGAACCTTTCCTTAAGTGTAGATCACTTTTCAACTGTTTAATAGCCATCTTTGTTGATTTCCTCTGAAGGGTTTCCAAATTATTCTCACCCTTCTTACGTTTTCATCATCTGAAATACGCCTCGTGCCTGCGTACGAAATGTTCTGCTGGGCACTGTGCCAGATTTGATTGCAAATGTCTTCTACCTGCCTGTGTTATAGACAGCACAAATAAGATCAATATATTTAATAACACAACAACAATGTATGGCCTCTGATTTAGGAGAAAAGAAAGGCACAGGCGTGGCCGAGCTCTTTTATCATGTTTTACTTATTTCTGTTGAGGACTTTGGTCCTTCGCCAAGCCTCTTTTGATATTGTTAATCTGGAGGTTTCTCACTGATTTTTAGATTCAGTGTGAGGGTATATTTGAAATCCACTCCGTTTAAATTGTACGGGTTAGGTGAGAAGGCTTCGAAACATTATCGGGGCTCTCCTGGGAGAGGTACAAGGACATATGAGAAGACGAAAGGAGGTTGTGGTGGATACATGTGGGGCTCAAACCTAGGCATCAGTATATAATCTAGGGCCATGTACGAACCAGGTGGGTGACCCCAAAACCAGGAGACCCAGGTATTAGGAAAGATGGTCCACAAACTAAGTAACTACCCCAACGCTGATACAACACAAACAAAATAGAGATAATTATGGGATCAACCAGTCAGAGCAACTCTGAAGGTGGCTATTGAGCAAGGACACTTTGCTGTCCCTTTGCTTTTGGGGGTGGCCCTGGGTCCTCTGGTGAGGTCAGATAGGGACCACCTGCAGGCTGAGCTGGTTTGCACCTGTATTACGAGGGATTAGAGAAAAAAGTCAAGGGAAGAACTCTGAGTTCAGAAATGTGAAAACTGTTTGAAAGAATAAATATTAGTCGTTAAAGGAATTGCTTAGCTGACTCCCCCATTCCCAACACTGACTATCAGGGAGCTTAACTTAAAACACATTTGCAGATCAATGATCACAATGAACTCGACTCCCTTAGCCGATATATTTATACTTCCTTTTTTTCTGACTTATCTTTATTTTCTACTCGTGTGGATGCTTTCCCTGGTTCTGGTTTTGCAGCCTTATTTATATTTTCCCATATTTACAGTAAGAGTTCTTATACCTCAGAACTTCTACTGAAAAATAAGGTAGGGCATAAATAAATAAAACTTTGCATCCATAAAATAAAAGCATTGAATGGATTGTAAAGCTTTGCTGGCTTATTTGTGTGCTCGATCCGTTGTTATATTTATTCGCCAAGATCTGTCTAGTTGGGCAAGATTCACAATCTACATAGAAATTGTTTACCTGAAATTTTCTTCCTTCCCAAGAGATGTTAAATGGAAATAGACCTTGTTTTCCTTCAGTGAAATCCCTTCTGTACCCTAGCTATTATCTCTTTTGATGGAAGGGAATGACACGTGCTTCTGCTCAGATGCTTGTCACATGCATTCTCAAGGATGCCTGATAACCCTAAGGAACCGAAGCAATTTGAAACTCAGACCCCTAAACTGAGAGTTCCAGGGATACATGGCAGGAACGGCACTGCCTTATCATTACCTGTAACCCAGCTTTGTTCCTCTTTCCTGCTACTTTGTAGGAGGGCATACATTTGAACACCGGGCTCCCTCTGAGGGTGCACTCAATTTTTTTTTTTTTTTTTTAAATCTTGGGTGTCCCTCAGTTTTCTTTTCATGTATTTGCAGATACAATTTTCATCCCGTGCTGCCTTACCATCCAATATTTTGTTACTCTTTTTCTTTTTCTTTTGATGACTCCTCTTGAAAAAGGAGAAGGCATTCTTCTTGAAAGCAGGGAACAAAACATGTAGTAGGGATGCTGGGAAACATCTTCTTAGAAAATAGTCTTTGTTTTGGCTTGTGAGTTCAGGGTTTGAAACCAGAAGACTTGGATTCAGTCCAGCTTCTGTTGTTATTTACTCTGTGATCTTGTACCAGACATTGAAATTCTCTGCGCTTCATTTCCCCCATCTGTAGAATGGGTATGATAAATCTCCTTCAGTCTCATGGGGGGGAAGTAGAGATAATTTACTTGAAAGGTCAAAGATTCAGTCCTCCATCAATCCAAGCTGTGGACTCTCATGGTCCCACCCTTGACCTTGTAAGACATCCTGTCCCTTAAATACACCGCTGTCTCTCTCTAGCCATCTAATCCCAGTTCTCTGTCTTTTTTTTTTTTTTTTTTAACCAAATCGGATTCTATTGTCTATGTAACACCACAGCCCTGCATTTATGTCCCTTCTGCAAATGCTCATGGAAAAGTCCCTAGTCTGGTTAAAAAAAATTCCTACATTCTTCATGTTTATTCTCTGAGTCAAATGTCCCTAAAGAAAAATACACACCCTTGCTGATTATTATTACTTATACTTCTGCTCACAGATCTCAGATGGGCACGTCATCTCTCCCTGTGCTACCTGCTAATGACCTTTCCTCATATTCCTTTGAGAGAATGGAATCATCAGGCAGAAGGCCTCTCATCTGCCCGCCATCAACATTATTAACCTCCTCACATCTCTATTTTGTAAACAGTACCAGAACCTATGAATATTAATTACTATTGTGGTTCTATGATTCTTGGTTGGAGAGAGCTCATGCATTCAGAATATTTTCTAAAGAAAAAAAGAAAAAAACCTTCTCAAATTTGACCTCTATTAAACTGTTGTACAGAAAAAGGACTATACTAATCATAGTGCACTGTTGTAAAATTTAGCATTATTAAGAAGTGTAGTAGGAACATATGAAGCACAAAAGGAGCTGCTTACGTCTGTTCAAGGTAAGGAACAGTCTGACTGTTGTCACTGAATTTTTTTTTAGCGTATTTGGGAGGATAAAGAAGATTCACATGGAAGCATTATTCACTGGGTTGAATGCTGAGGGTAGGTGACACCGAATTCCGTGTGTCCTAGCCTACTCTACTTAACAAACTCCACAGTGGCTTGTAACTGTGATGCTAAAAACTCAGGTTCCAAATAAATTTTTAAAAAGTTCCTTTTCCCCTTTGCACCGTGTCACTTGCAAATCCAGCAAAGCCTTATTTGCTCCTTGAGGTGAAACCGTTCAGCCTGGAGGACACTGTCAACTACTTGTTCCCCTTCCTCTGTGAAAGAGCCCTTCTTCAGCTGCTTCTCTGGGAAGCAGCACAAAGACAAATTAACAACCTGAAAAATAAGGCTGTATTTTCACAATTCATCATAATCTCTTTGATCTTGTTAGGAAAAAGCTTGTCAGATTTCTTTTCCTCCTCTTAGTTATGACTCAATAATGATCCAGATCTCCATGAAGCTACTGGTGCGCTGAAATTCCAGGCTTGAGCTCCTGTCTCACAAATCCTGTCTGTTCACCATCTGTAGTCTCAAGCCTGTAGGCAGTGACGGTATCACAACTGGGCACAAAGACTAGGTAGTGTAGGGAGTGTCTTGGGATTGAAACTTTCTCAAAATGGCTGAAGCAAGCCATGTCTTCAGCATGACTATTAAATACAACAAAATAGAATCAAAAATAAAATTATATTCTTTCTTTTTAATTTGCTCCATTAAATTTCCCCAGATATTGCCTTTAAAACATTCGTCCTCTGAAATGCTCCTTGAGAGGAAAAGAAATTTCCAGGGTCAAAAACATTAGGAAACCTTCACACTCTCATCTTTCTCAGAAATTCACAAGGCAAAGTACTGAAACACTCTATCGTGTGACCTTCAGCATCCTACTTAACCTCTCTGTCTGCTTGTTTACACAATGAAGATAATAATAGCATCACTTCGTTAAGTGATCTTGTACATAAAACATAGAAGAATGCCTGGCATATTAAATAGCTATTATTTTAATATAGTATTTTCCAAACCTTTGAGTAGAGTGTCCAAAAAGACCCCATAAAAGAAATTCTGAAAAACCTGTCTTATGACATTAAATGCCCCACTGGATGGTGAGTACCTTGCAGACAAGAATCCTGCTCTGTTTGTTTTTGTATATCCTCCTCGTAGCATGGAACCTGACGTGGAGTAGGCACTTGGTAGATATTTGGTTACATGCATGTTCAAGATTATTCTGCATGTCCCCTCATGTCTCCTACCCATGCTTAGTTTAGATAGTTGATGATCTGGACTGAATGTTTGGGTCCTCCCACATTCTTATGTTGACATTCTCACTCCTAATGTAGCGGTACAAGGAGGTGGAGGTTTTGAGAGGTGATAAAGTCGTATGGGTAGAGCTCCCCTGCATGGGATTAATTCCCTTGTAGCAGAGACCCGAGAGAGTTGTCTCATCCTCTCTTCTCAGTGAGGACATAGCTGGGAGACAGCCACCTACAGACCAGGAAGTGGGCTCTCACCAGACA
This sequence comes from Mustela nigripes, assembly GCF_022355385.1. Taxonomy (NCBI): domain Eukaryota; kingdom Metazoa; phylum Chordata; class Mammalia; order Carnivora; family Mustelidae; genus Mustela; species Mustela nigripes. The sequence goes on along the minus strand of NC_081559.1, from coordinate 30,442,446 downwards.
TGGCATGTGTGGCAGCCTGGACTTCTGAGACTGCAGAACTGTGAGAAATAAATTTCTGTTGTATATAACTGACTAACTACGGTATTCTATCTTTGCTATCTAAGGCAGGTGGCTGGTTCCTGAGCATGGCAGGTGGCTGGTTCCTGAGCATGGCTGAATGAACACGAATTCTTTTCCCTCCCCTTGGTATTAATACTATTCAGTTGATGAGTGTTTTATAAACTTGTATTTTCTCATTTCATCCACTAAATGGAATTTAATTATCAATTAGGTATTCAAGACTATGGGATTTGAACCTGGAAGGCCTCCACGAACACAACTTTTCCACCATCATTTCAGAAGAGAATCTCAGATCTCTGATGTTGGAAGTTGCTACTTTTCTTGAAGTTTCTTCAGCCTCTTCACAGCTTTTGAGATGGAGAATTTGTCTCAATGCTGATGAGTATCAATGGATTGGATTACTTTTTTGGGTACTTAAAACTACTCCTAAAACTTAAGTTTTGAGCTTTTCCCTATTATATATGTTTTGAATGATTTGAATGAATTTCCATTGATAACATATGTAATTTGCTTGCTACTTTGCCTGATTTTTTTGTAAGATATGTAAATTTGTGGGAACCCCAAGACACAGAGGATTTGGTAATGAGACCTCCAAAGTTGGCTGGAAATTTGGATTCTTTGGCATTTGTTTGTTCTCTTCAAGATAAACACTTGCTTATCGAAGGAATAGACTACACAGCTCAATGACGCCTCTCACCAACATTTTCCTCATCTCAGACATGGGGCTATTATTAGAGGTTCTCTAATAATAGAGAGGGAGGGAAATTTAGCAATGATTTCCTGTGTATGTGAAGATTTCGTAGTCTTGTTCTATTTAAATTTCATTTTTACTGAATTAGATCTAGAAGTGTGTTATTTGATTCCTTAGTAATCTAAAAATGACTCTTCCTTTCTTTCCTCCCTTTTGAAGTTTTTAGAATAATCAAGAATATTTCCTTTCTTCTTTACTTCAACCATCTATAGTAATAATGGCTTTTATCATTGGTCATCTACAGAGACCTTTCTGAATTTATTTTTTGATTAATAAGTAGAGGGAATACCAAGGAAAATTTGCATTCCACTTTGGGCTAAAAATCTGAGAGCAAATAGAGCTTGAAACATGTTCTGTGGTGCTTTTCTGAAGCTATGCAATATGCCTCTTAAATTACAATTTCAGTTTTGCAAGGGCACAGCAGAAAAATCAGAGGAATGAATGGGACCACCCATCTGGTTCATGTGTGTGTGTGCTACTCAGACAATGTAACACCAGAAAGAGAAAGGAATTCCTTTTTGAGTTCCACCTAGAGCTCTAAATTTGACCGATGACATTCAAACTGCAGGAGCAGGACTGGTAGTAAGTAAGTAAAATCAAATGAAATAATGGATATGAAAGTGCTTGCATAGGAAGAGTATTTTGCATATAAGGTATTCCTATGAGCCAACTACTGCAAGAGAAAGCATTGGAAGATGTTGGGAATATGTCCCTATATCTTTTCAGTTACCATCAAGACAACTGAACAATCTAGCTATAGTCTTTAAAAGCCAGTACTTGAGAAAGTCTAGGTTGGATTCAAGAAAGACACAATGCTTGTCTAACTGTATTCTACATACCTAAATATGGCTGCCTTGATTTGTAGTTTGTTCTCCGTCTTGATTTAGGGGTCTTCATAGAACATGAAGAGCCTTTATTCTTTGTGGCTTTGTTTCTGCAAAAGTAAATAATGGTGAGATCAGTGTTGTATTTAACGTGTATGTAAAATTTTACTTTATTGAGCACTTCTCAATTGCATTACCTGCTGTGAGATTCTCAAATCCTCCAACAGTAAGTGGGTGTCCTACAATTCAAGGCTATTCTGACACAATATATGTTCCCATCAGACCCACATATTCTAGAGCTTGGTCCCACAGGACTGCCTCCACTTCAGATACCAGTCATAAGATCAGAGACACTGGTACCACTGACTGACAGGCAATGAATCAGGTGTTCCCACCATCTCCTCCTCCTCAGGTTTGATCGTTTGCTAGAATAGCATACAGAACTCACGAAAAACACTTAACTGACATTTACTGGTTTATTATAAGGATGCAGCTCTGGAACAGCCAAATGGAAAAGCTGCATAGGGCAAGGTGTGGGAGTGTGGTGTGGCACAGTTTCTATGCCCTCTGTGGGCGCTCCCCCCACCAGCACTTGAATGTGCTCACCAACTGGAAAGCTCTCTCAATCTCATTGTTCCAATGTTTGTGGAACTCAATCTCTAGCCCCCCTCCCTTCACCAGAGATGGGGAGGGGACTTGCTGAGAGTTCCAACCTTCTTATAATTTGCTTTTTCTGATCTCCAGTCCCATTTTGAAGCTTTCAGTGGGTCCTATCCTACATTATCACATTAGAATAAACTCAGTATAATAAAAGGGGCCTCATCATTAGTATCAAAAGACACTTCTATTACTTAGGAAGTTCCAAAGGGTTTAGGAGCTCTGTGTCAGGAACACAGAAAGGGCAGATAGAACCATAGTAACCAGGGAAGGTAGCACAGTCTTAATTACAGGAGACAGTTCTAGACTCTCATTGCCCCAGAGAGGACACCAGACTAATCTGCATAAAAATCTTACCCATTAGACCTCATCTCCATTAGTTTCCCTGCATATTTACCTTCTCACAGTTTGCTGCCCTTGGAAGCCTAAAAGCTTTTTCTTTGCTCTGTCACCTCTCTCCAAATTCTAACCATCCCTTTGAGTCCCTTAAGACTGAGCTCTCCTATGTGTATGCATTATGCTTGCATGAATAAACTTTGGTTTGTTTTTCCCTATTAATTTGTCTTCTGTCAGTCTAATGTGCAGGGCTCCAGGTAGGAGCCCAGAGTATAGAGGAAAAAGAATCCCCTCTCCTATAGCATGGATCCATGATTGTGGGTATCATACAGAATAGTTTCTTTGCTGTAGAACTCCTCTATGATCTGCATATTCATTATTCACCTGTTTCTCTTTCTTTCTTTCTTTTTTTTTTTTAAGATTTTACTTATTTATTTGACAGACAGAGATTACAAGTAGGCAGAGAGCCAGTCAGAGAGAGAGGACTAAGCAGGCTCCCTGCTGAGCAGAGAGCCCGATGCGGGACTTGATCCCAGGACCCTGAGATCATGACCTGAGCTGAAGGCAGAGGCTTTAATCCACTGAGTCACCCAGGTGCCCTTCACATGTTTTTCCATACCATATTTTAGGCTATTTGATGATCATGCACAGCAGAACCCATTTGGATATCTACTGTTTCATAAATTGGGGGAAGAACAGTTTTTAGGAGTGCCCAACAAACATTTGGCCAGTTCCCCAGGGATGACATACCCTACCTTGAAAAACCTAGTGGGGATCTAAAGATACTTTTGGTATGAGTTGTCTTCCCAAGTATGCAGAAAACCCAAGATGACCTGACATGACTTTAGGGCAAAAGCTAATTTATGAGGTGCAATCTTTGCTAAAAAGTTAAAAAGAAGTTCAGCCAAAGCATAACTCATTTTGAAGAAAGATTGTCCACTTCACAGGGCATAGGCTGGTCCTCTCAAAATCAGAGATGGAGTTGCTGGCAGACAGTAGGGGCTGGGCTCTGGCTCATTTCCATTCTATGTATCACGGTCCCAGGATATCTGTGAAATGGGTCACTTCTCTGCAGCATGGTGGTAGGACCACACATTACTAACAACAGAACACAGCATCTGGAGTTAGAAATTTAATAAAATCCATGGAATTCCCAATTAGGATTACAAGGTGTTTTATTTCTTTCTTTAATGGTATTTCAAAAGGGCACAAAAAGCTTCGCTTTACCCTTAGGGAACAAATTATATAGGAATCTATGCCACTAATATTATATCAGATTAGAAATCCTCCTTGAAATGGCCTGTCTATAAGAGTCAGCCCTCTCAGGCCAATATGTAATGATTTAGTTTTTCTTTTGGCAGCAGCCAAAGTCACGCTGAGGAACATAACTCAAAGACTCTAGAATTGTCTAGAGATCTTAAAAGTTCATAAAACAAAAAGATAACATATGAGACCTTTGCAGAAAGTGCTCAGATGGCTTTGAAATACCAAATCAATTCTTATTTTAAATAGTAAAATAAAAGGTGCACTCAATATTTAAAGAAGCTCAGAGATAACGAGAACAATTTGTTGATGTTTATTTTTCCAGAAGAGTCCTCTGAGGTGGTAAATGGTATTCAAAGGGAAAAAATAAAAATATATAAATAACATATACTGGTGTATGTTGTTGGGATACTTTCTAATGGAATAGGGCTGGTAGTGATGATTCCTTCTCAGAGGAGGGGAACTTTTTCTTCCCACTTTCCTATGATACCTGGTGGTATCTGGTTGCACTGGGAGAGGTTTTAAGCACTCAGTTAGTTTGCTCTGGCCCTGAGTTCACTCATCACATCAGGGAACGGCTATATAAAACAAAAGCTCTGAGCACCATATTGTCTAAGAGGATTTAGGCAGAAATCTCTGGATAAAGTCTGTGCTTCTAAGGAGAAATGTAACTTCAAAGCTGCTTTGCAGTTCGAAAGCCCCTAACTCATTAACAAAAAGAATCAGGAGGAGGAGACTTGTATAAATGTCAGAAGAACTAAAAGGAAATCTCCTGGGTGCAATGCTTGCTGATGGTTGGTACACCAATATATGAACATCGGCCCAATCTTTTAAACCATTTTCAATTTTAGTTTTAACATTGAAAATGCTTGGCTTTGGGATAGTGGGGTAATGTTTTTAATAGTGATTCCGATTTTGCTTAATAACTATCATACAGCCTTTTGTTTACCACCTGCATACCTATTTCTTCCAGTACTTTATGGCTCAATCTTGAATTAGATATTAATTTATCCCATTGAGTTACACCTCAATATGAAATTGTTCATTTCCCACTGAAAAACAGAAGTGCCACTTCTACACTGTAACTGGGACAATGGAACCCCACTTTGTTTCTCTTTGAACAGTATGTTGATATATAGCTCAGCCCAAATGTTATAAGATAGGACATAAAAGTAAAACTTGAACTCCCGTGTTATGGGCTGAATGTGTCACTCCAAAATTGATATGTTGCTATAACCCCAATGTGACTGCTTGGAGATGGGACCTTTAAGAAGATAATTAAGATTAAATGAGGTCATAAGGGTGGGCCCCTCATCCAATAGGACTCATGTCCTTATAAGAAGAAGAGATAACAGTAATGCACATTGACAGAGCAAAGACCATGTGAGGACACAGTGAGGTGACTCTCCGGAACCCAGGAAGAAAGATCTCACCAGAAACCAACCCTGCCAGCACTTTGAGCTTAGCCTTCTAGCATCCAGAACTGTGAGCAATAAATTTCTGTTGTTTAAGCCCAGTTTGTGCTATTTTGTGATAGTAGCTCTAGCAAACTAATATGTCCTATATCTAAGGAGAATAGTTGTTGGAGAACAGTTGTTTTATGTTTTGGAGCAATGAAAGTGCCATCTTTTGGCCCAAACCCTAACTAGGAAGACTTTCTTTCTAGCAAATGGGGCAGAATTCAGTTTCTCTTATCCTTTCTTCAAATGCAGAAATGAAGGGGGGCACAATGTGACATATGGGAAGAGAAATTCCAACTTGACCAGAACAGAGATAATCCAAGGCTTCCAACTTTCCAACATCTACTCATGAGGAACTAATAGAAAGCTTACTGCTTTTTGGAAAGTCATTTATCAATTGTTACAGATAAGTAGGTTTAAGCTAGTTGTGTCTTAAGGCAAATATAGTTCTCATTATATAATATGGGTTTGGTCCTTATTAAAATGCCTTTTTATTACATTTACTAAATTATTAGTTAAAAAATTGTACAGGGTTACTTTAGTTTAGATACGTTGATTAGGTGGATATTACCAAATGATTGGATTTTGTATTAGCACATCTAAATACACAATAGAAAAAAATACTCAAAGATTCTCAACCTCATTAGAAGTCAAAGAACTGCAAGTTTCATCTACTAGCGTATGTAATATTTACCTACCAAATTAACAACAAGAAGAAGACCCAGTTTTGTATTGGGTATGAAAAAAACCCAGAAATTTACATACACATTTGATGGGAGTATAATTTGAAGAGTAACTTATCAATAGGTACTCAAAGTATTAAAAATATTTGGCTTATAGTTTTACATAGGAAAACTGACACTAAAGAAATTATGATCTAAATTACCTGCCTCGAGTTCTCATGGTTACATTTCCTTTTAGGATTCAAATTCCACCCCCATCCCATGTTCAGCAGTGACAATCCTTTCCCAACATTGCTAAGGATTCTCTGAGGCCGTTTCTTCTAGTCACTCAGATTTTCTGCCTCTGTGGCATTTTCAGGTGCCACCTCACTATGGTCTTCTGTTTGCTTTTCTATGTTTCCTTATTGTGTGGGACCCTTAGTCCTTCTCTTCCCCTAATGTCACATGACCCTTCACAGTATAGTAGATTTTCACTGAAGAGTGTAGATGATAAAACAGAGTCACAACACAACACAATATAGACAACAAGGTAAATTACAAATTATGAGTTGTCTTAGTCCATTGGCTGGCCCTGTCATGAGGAAATGCTCATTAGCCATGCTTCCTTCCCATGTAACACTTCTGGAATCTGGGATATCATGACTTTTTAATTTAACTTAATTAAAAAATACTTTTATTTATTTGAGAGAGAGAGAAAGAGAAAGAGAGGGGGGAACATGGACAAGGGAGAGGTACAAACAGATAAGCAGCAGAGAGCAGGGAACCCGATGTAGGGCTCCATCCCAGGACCCCTGGAATAGGACCTGAGCAAAGGCAGACGCTTAACTGACTAAGCCACCCCGGTGCCCCTATCATGACCTTTTTAGACCAGAAGACACCTGTTTCTTCTCTAGCTGAAAGCCACTAAATCTCCCCCAAATCACCTTCCTCTAGGTGGAGCTACGACCCTCCCTCAATCTATGCTAGACGTCGGGCTAAACTTAGCAGTTTGAAAATTTATTGAAGTGTTTTATAAAGTAGATGTCCTACCTCCCCTGAATCCCCACTTTTAACTTAAAAAATCAAAATGAAGAAACACACACGTACATACACACACACATCCAGACATGTGGGTAGGCAAACATGTATACACAGGGCTACATCTTAGTGGAGAAAGTTAAAAATCAGAAAGGAAAGAGGAAGTAGGAAGTCAAAATAATAACAACAAGCTGAATTTGAAAATTGAAAAACTTGCATAATAGAAACGGTGGAGATCTTAATGTCTCATTTACTCATTTGTGTGAAATTGCATGTGCCTGGGCATGGAATGGTATGTGATCAGCAAACTGGGCACGGTGGTTTCCTCAGGGATGAGATTCTGTGATTTTTAAAAAACTCTGTTATCTTCTAAATTTGTACATTGTGCTAGTTATTTACAAGTGTACTGTATTATTTATATAGTCAGAAAAACCTAGCAATGCTACTTTACTGGAGAAAATTTGCTATTTTTTTATGAATCAAATCATACTCAGGCAGGTTTATCCCTTCTGCCCTGATAGAGGTGATTACCAGGCTGACTGGGTAGCATCAATATGTATTTCCTCTCTCTCCAGAGCAAGGTTTATATGGACTTGTATGTGGTCTCTGTGTGTTTTTCTTCCAGTTGTCTGTGGTAGGATGGAAACATAAATATGCATATGTTTGGTTGCGTTATTATGTATAAGAAGGAAACCCCAGCTCTTACAGAGTCTAAGGACACAAAAGCTGCCTCCAGTCTGGTAGGCGTTAGAATTGCACGTTACCCCACAGTGGATGGGCTCCTGTAAACAGCTATCTCCACACCCACGCTACGTTATGCAGATGTGTGCAGACACCTGCACTCTTCTGTATACATTTTCTAGAAGGAAATCTAAATAGGCTGGAAATAGCACACAGAGTGTCTAGGGCAAGGCTGGGCACAGACGTCCCAGTAAACCAAGCTTGCGGGTAAGGTGGGTAGTACAGACATGAAGCGGGAGCCAAGGGGATGGGGTGTGGCCTTCGGCAGGTGACAACAACCACAGGGCATCCGTGGCTGGAGTCGTGGTCGACATCAGCTTCAGTCCAGGTGGAACCTCTCTCACTGTCATCAGCTGGTTGGAGCAGATTCTACAGACTAACTTAGTTGTGATTTTAGGACTGTTCTTTCCCTCGTATGGAAAATCAGTGAAAGGTGCAGGTCAGGACCGTGGTTCATCTTTGCCTGCTGACTCATACTTTTTAGAAGTCTCTTTTACCTCAAGGGGGTAGACTGCAAAATTCATGGTAGAAAAACTGAATCAGATGCTATAGTCAAACTCAAGAGGAACTATGGAAAGAGCATTTCAAAATTACTGAGTTATGATTAATTTTGTTACATTGAGAAATAAGAAGATTCAAAAAGGATAAATCTTTTAAAAGAGAATCCTATCTCTTTTCTAACTAAAGAATCAGGAATTTAGAGAGGAATAAAAAAACAATTTACAATAAGCATGTAAACCCTCACTTAAATGGGAAGTAATTTTGATTTATTTTAAAAATGCGAATATACTTCAGAGGCTGTGGCATTGGCCAGCTGGATTAATTTTGTATCGCTGCAGAAACAGATCACCACAAAATGAGTGGTTTAAAATAACACATATTTATTATCTTACAGTTTTGGGGGCCAGAAGTCTGGCATGGAGCTCACTGGGCTAACATCAAGGTGTTGGCAGGGTTGCATTCTTTCTGGAAGCTCCAGAGGAAAATCAATTGCCTTCCATTTGCCAGCTTCTACAAGCTGCCCAGATTCCTTGCGCAGGGACCATCTTCCTCCATCTTCAAGGCCACCAAGGTTTTAATTTTTTTAATTCTTCTTCTGTAGAGATCACCCTCTGACCACAACCAGGCCCATGTTTTTAAGGGCCCAGTGATTACATTAGGTCCATCCAGATGATCCAGATTATCTCCTCATCTCAAGATTCTTAATTTATACCTAAAATCCCTTCTCCTGTGCAAGGCGATATGTGCATAGACTCCAGAGATTAGGTCATAGGAATCTTCGGGGTTCTTATTCTGCCCACCACACAGACTATGAAGGGTGTGGTGTGATAGTGCAGAATAGTAATATTGAAAGGTTTGCACAGACATTTTTTTTCATTTCATTTCATTTATATTACTGTTGCCTGTGTATCCTAAAAATAGGATCTTTGAGAAGTGGTACACTATCATTTTACAATGTCAAAGCAACAAGAGTTAACCTTCAACAGCAACCACTTACAACATAATGGTACCCACAGTCATATCACGACCATCCCACTTCATGCAGAGGGCGTTCATAAGTGTGGTTTTATTTAAGTATAAAGCAATAATTTGTCCAAGATTTAAAGCAGTTAGAAAACATTAATTTGTGAGGATCAAGTAACAGGAAATAATTTGTGACGGGAAAAATTCCACTGAAATCTGTAATGTAAGGATATAAGACTCGTTTCCTTTCCCATTTGCAGAAAGGGTTTTTATTACAAACTCGTCTGTAAGGCTAATGAATTGTCTCCTTAAACACTGTGTACTTAGTTTTATGGTTTAAAAATTAGTATTATTAAAACATCTTAGGTAAAAGAGGCTTTTTGATTCCATTGCATTTGGCTAGTGAAAGTAAATTGCATAATTACTACTTTGCTGGCTTGAAATGCTGGTTCTGATACTCAAGTTCATTGCCTCAGAATAGTAAATAAAAAAGAGAGCCAATAATCAGGATTACATGATATTGCTAAAGAAGGGATTCCTAAAGAATGAAGACTATGACACCCATGTATGAAAAATTTGTTATAAATGTTTCTACTTGGTATTTTTAAAATTATTTTTATTTTTATTTTTTTATTTTGGGGCTCAAACTTACAACCCCGAGATCAAGAGTCACATGCTCTACCAACTAAATGAGCCAGGCATCCCTTTATTTGGTATTTTTAAAAAAATAGTTAAGTTCCCATTGATTTCTAACCAAGTGCAATGGATACTTTGCTTTCTTTCCTGGCATATATTTCCCCTTCTCTCTTTCCTAATATATCACCAGCTGTTCATGTTGCATGGGCATGCTATCTTTCATCCAACCCTTGACTCAAGGGATTGGTTTAAGTAAATCTAGTATGACTCCTTTCCATTGGCCACAGAAATTGACATAAACATGACCATATATACTGCAGAGTTTGTGTATGGTATTTTCTGCCAGGGACTTTAATTTATGGCTTGGGGACTCTTTTGGATGGTATTGGGTAAGGATGCCACTCTTTAAACTAAAAAAAAAAAAAAAAAATCTGGGCATAAAACTAGCTGCTTTGTAAGGAGTATTAGGGTCACTTAATTCATTAGATAATTATTTTATGACTGATCTGGTGCAGACACAGAGTACCAGTGTAGGAAGTTCTATGGAAGTGACAGAGATTGATTTATGCTCACAGGTCCTAGAAGAAGAAGGCAAGCACACTCAGGGGGCTAAACAAAAAGTACCTAAAACCTCAAAGTGGGGTTTCTCCAGCTGAATGCAAAGAAAGAGAGGCAGAACAGCTGTGGGTAGCAACCTATTCTGGAAACTAAGGGTGATATGGCTTTTGGCATGCAGGAAGTACACTCATTGGCTAATTTGAATGTAACTGGGTCAACAAGAAGTTGTGAACCATCATGGAGGGGGAATGAGGATGTCATGAGGTTTACTGCTTGGTTGTAAATGTTGATCTTGGTGGGTGGGGAGCAGATTCAGGAAAACTGAGTAAAAGGTCAAAGAGAAGTGGTCAGGGAGGGGACATTGATAAAACAGACATTTCATGCTTAAATGCCACTAGCTAAACAAAAGGAGAAAGATATTGCTGAAAGAATTGCAGAGACTTGGAGGAGAAATCCAATATACAAATCCTGAGCCTTAATTACCACTGGAATTTTCAAGTTCTAAAAGTTTCACATTTTCAACAACTTATACATGAGTATTCTGTTACTTTCAAGCAACACTATCTTAAAGGATGTGTCTAACAAAATGGAAATATATTCTCCTCTCAACAGATACAGATGTATCTCAACTAATTGCCATTCTGAATCCTAGTGCATATACAAATAAAAATGCCAATGGTTTTAATATCCTCTCAGTTGTCATTAAGATCTTAAAAGCGACATTAGATAATGCACTGAATTTATAGATTATTTCTTAACTTTTGTGTGTGTTGAGTTTGAGGAGTTCTTTATAGATCCTGGATATCAACATTTGTCTGTACTGTCATTTGCAAATATCTTCTCCCATTCGGTGGGTTGCCTCTTTGTTTTGTTGACTCTTTCCTTTGCTGTGCAGAAGCTTTTGATATTGATGAAGTCCCAAATGTTCATCTTCACTTTTGTTTCCTTTGCCTTTGGAGACATATCTTGAAAGAAGTGGCTATGGCTGATATCGAAGAGGTTACTGCCTATGTTCTTCTCTAGGATTCTGATGGATTCTGTCTCACGTTGAGGTTTTTTATCCATTTTAAGTTTATCTTTGTGTCCGGTGTGAGAGAAAGGTCGAGTTTCATTCTTCTGCATATAGCTGTCCAGTTTTCCTAGCACCATTTATTGGAGAGACTGTCTTTTTTCCACTGTATATTTTTTCCTGTTTTGTCGAAGATTATTTGCCCATAGAGTTGAGGATCCATAGAGTAGAGGCTTTCTACTCTGTCCCACTGGTCTATGTGTCTGTTTTTATGCCAGTACCATGCTGTCTTGGTGATCCCAGCTTTGTAGTAAAGCTTGAAATCGGGTAACGTGATGCCACCAGTTTTATTTTTGTTTTTCAACATTTCCTTAGCAATTCGGGGTCTTGTCTGATTCCATACAAATTTTAGGATTATTTGCTCTAGCTCTTTGAAAAATAGTGGTGGAATTTTGATCGGAATGGCATTAAAAGTATAGATTGCTCTAGGCAGTATAGACATTTTAACAATGTTTATTCTTCCTATCCAAGAGCATGGAATGGTCTTCCATCTTTTTGTGTCTTCTTCAATTTCTTTCATGAGTGTTATGTTGTTCCTTGAGTACAATTCCTTTACCTCTTTGGTTAGGTTTATTCCCAGGTATCTTATGGTTCTTGGTGCTATAGTAAATGGAATTGATTCTCTAATTTCCCTTTCTGTATTTTCATTGTTAGTGTATAA
>NC_081559.1:30427023-30430166 GCF_022355385.1 Mustela nigripes | reverse complement strand
CTTGGAATGGTCTTCCATCTTTTTGTGTCTTCTTCAATTTCTTTCATGAGTGTTATGTTGTTCCTTGAGTACAATTCCTTTACCTCTTTGGTTAGGTTTATTCCCAGGTATCTTATGGTTCTTGGTGCTATAGTAAATGGAATTGATTCTCTAATTTCCCTTTCTGTATTTTCATTGTTAGTGTATAAGAAGCCACTGATTTCTGTACATTGACTTTGTATCCTGTCACGTTACTGAATTGCTGTATGAGTTCTAGTACTTTGGGGGTGGAGTCTTTTGGGTTTTCCATATAAAGAATCATGTCGTCTGTGAAGAAAGAGAGTTTGACTTCTTCATTACCAATTTGGATACCTTTTATTTCTCTTTGTTGTCTGATTGCTGTTGCTAGGACTTCTAATACTATGTTGAACAAGAGTGGTGAGAGTGGGCATCCTTGTTGTGTTCCTGATCTCAATGGGAAGGCTGCAAGCTTTTTCCTATTGAGGATCATATTTGCTGTGGGTCTTCCATAGATAGATTTTATGAAGTTCAGGAATGTTCCCTCTATCCCTATACTTTGAAGCGTTTTAATCAGGAACAGATGCTGGATTTTTGTCAAATGCTTTTTCTGCATCAATTGAGAGGACCATGTGGTTCTTCTCTCTTCTCTTATTGATTTGTTCTATCACATTGATAGATTTGCGAATGTTGAACCATCCTTGTAGCCCAGGGATGAATCCCACCTGGTCATGGTGGATAATCTTTTTAATGTGCTGTTGGATCCTGTTTGCTAGGATCTTGTTGAGAATCTTAGCATCCATATTCATCAGTGATATTGGTCTGAAATTCTCCTTTTTGGTAGGGTCTTTGCCTGGTTTGGGGATCAGGGTAATACTGGCTTCATAGAAAGTCTGGAAGTTTTCCTTCTGCTTCAATTTTTGGAAACAGCATCAGGAGAATAGGTGTTAATTCTTTTTTGAAAGTTTGGTAGGATTCCCCAGGGAATCCATCAGGTCCTGGGCTCTTGTTTTTTGGGAGGTTTTTGATCACTGCTTCAATCTCATTACTAGATATCAGTCTATTCAGGTTGTCAATTTCTTCCTGGTTCAATTTTGGGAGCTTATAGTTTTCCAGGAATGCATCCATTTCATCTAGGTTGCTTAGCTTATTGGCATATAACTGTTGATAATAATTTCTGATGATTGTTTCCACTTCCTTGGTGTTAGTTGTGATCTCTCCCTTTTCATTCATAATTTTATTAATTTGGGTTTTCTCTCTTTTCTTTTGGATTAGTGTGGTCAATGGTTTATGGATCTTATTGATTTTTTCAAAAAACCAACTTCTACTTTCATTTTTACGTTCTACTGTATCTCTGGTTTCTACCTCATTGATCTCTGCTCTAATCTTGATTATTTCCCTTCTTACGTGTGGAGTTGGTTTGATTTGTTGTTGATTCTCCAGTTCTTTAAGGTGTAGAGAAAGCTGGTGTGTTCTGGATTTTTCAAGTTTTTTGAGGGAGGCTTGGATGGCTATGTATTTTCCCCTTAGGACAGCCTTTGCTGTATACCATAAGTTTTGGACCGAAGTGTCTTCATTCTCATTGGTTTCCATGAATTGTTTAAGTTCTTCTTTGATCTCCTGGTTGATCCAAGCATTCTTAAGCAAGGTGGTCTTTACCTTCCAGGTGTTGGAGTTCCTTCCAAACTTTTCCTTGTGATTGAGCTCCAGTTTCAAAGCATTGTGATCTGAGAATATGCAGGGAATAATCTCAGTCTTTTGGTATCAGTTGAATCCTGATTTGTGACCCCGTATGTGGTCTATTCTTGAGAAGGTTCCATGTGCACTTGAGAAGAGTGAGTGTTCTGTTGTTTTAGGGTGGAATGTTCTGTATATATCTGTGAGGTCCATCTGGTTCAATGTGTCATTCAGTGCTCTTGTTTCTTTATTGATTTTCTGCTTCAATGATCTGTTTCTGAGAGAGTCGTGTTAAGATATCCTACTGTTAATGTATTCATATCAATATGACTCTTTATCTTGATTAACAGTTTTCTTATGTAATTGACTGCTCCCATATTGGGGGCATAGATATTTACAATTGTTAGATCATCTTGGTGGATATTCCCATTAAGAATTATGTAGTGTCCTTCTGTATCTCTGACTACAGTCTTTAGTTTAAAATCTAATTTGTCTGATATGAGAATCATTACCCTGGTCTTCTTTTGAGGCCCATTGGCATGAAAGATGCTTCTCCATCCTTTCACGTGCAGTCTGGGTATATCTTTAGGTTCAAAATGGGTCTCTTGTAGACAACATATGGATGGGTCCTGTCATTTTATCCAGTCTGCAATCCTGTGTCATTTTATGGATGCATTTAGGCCATTCACATTGAGAGTGATTATTGATAGATACATTTTTATTGACATCGTGTTACCTTTGAAGTCTTTCTTTCTGTAGATTGTCTCTATATTTCTGTTCAATGCTATTCTTAGGATTTTTCCTCTTTTATAGAACCCCCCTTAATATTTCCTGCAGTGTCGGCTTGGTGATTGCATAGTCTTTTAAGCTTTGCCGGTCTTGGAAACTCTTTATCTCTCCATCCATTTCGAATGTCAGTCTTGCTGCATAAAGTATTCTTGGATGCATGTTCTTCTCATTTAGTGCCCTGAATATATCTTGCGTGCCCTTTCTGGCTTGCCAGGTCTCTGTGGACAGGTCTGCCATTATTCTGATGGGCTTTCCTCTGTAAGTAAGGAGCCTCTTTGTCCTAGCGGCTTTCAAGAGATTGGATCTACAATTATGATTCCTCAATTTGACTATCGGGTGCCTTGATTTTTTTTTGGAATCTATAATCTTGGGTGGAAACCATTCAGCCTCTAGTACATGAATGCTGGTTCCATTCGCGAGATCGGGAAAATTTTCATGAAGAACTTGTTCCACTATATCTTCTAGACTTATTTATTTCTCCTCCCCTTCAGGGATTCTAATAATTCTGATGTTGGAACATTTCATGGCATCATTTATTTCCCTGATTCTGTTTTCGTGGCTTCTAAGCTGTTTGTTCCAGGCTTCCTCCTGATCCTTTCTTTCTATCTGTTTGTCCTCCAGATCACTAATTCTATCTTCTGTCTCAGTTACCCTAGCTTTTAGAGAATTTAGATTAGATT
>NC_081559.1:30128388-30426923 GCF_022355385.1 Mustela nigripes | reverse complement strand
CAATAATTCTGATGTTGGAACATTTCATGGCATCATTTATTTCCCTGATTCTGTTTTCGTGGCTTCTAAGCTGTTTGTTCCAGGCTTCCTCCTGATCCTTTCTTTCTATCTGTTTGTCCTCCAGATCACTAATTCTATCTTCTGTCTCAGTTACCCTAGCTTTTAGAGAATTTAGATTAGATTGGAACTCATTGAGAGCATTGTGAACATCATCCCTGGTTGCTTTCAGTTCTGCCTAATCAATTCTGTTTGGTCATCCATGGCTTTCTCCAACATAGCTATTGCCTGGATAATTGTTAGCCTGAATTCTCTTTCCAACATATTGTCTATGTTGATAGCCATTAGCTCTGTTGCAGAAGGCCCATCTTCTGTATTTTTCTTCTGTTGGGCATTCCTCCTCCTTTCTTGACATTTTCTAATCAAACGTAATTTTCAATTTAATTTTTTTAAAGGTTATTTATTTATTTATTTGATAGATAGAGATCACAAGTAGACAGAGAGGCAGGCAGAAAGAGGAAGGGAAGCAGGCTTCCTGCTGAGCAGAAAGCTCATTGGGGCTCAATCCCAGGACCCTGGGATCATGACCTGAGCTAAAGGCAGAGGCTTTAACCCACTGAGCCATCAAGGCACCCCTGATTTCCACTTTTAATCTTGGAATACATTTTCCAGATTATTAATAAAATCAAAGATCTTTTCATATTATCTACCATATGAACTCCCCCTTCTGAAAATAGTTGCTCATGTTTTCTGTCATTTTTTAAAGTATGTTGTTTACTTTAGAAAACGATAATCTTATTATGATTAGCACTTTCCAAGGCATTTAAGAAATGTTTTCTTAAGGTAACATCATAAAATATTCACCTGTCTTTTCTTCTAAAATTGCTAAATTTCATTTGACATTTATGTCCTTTATCATCTGGAAGTAATTTCTGTTTATTGTATGATATGGGGATGTTTTTATATTTTTTCAATATTTTTCCATACAGATAGTAACCTTTCTGGGTTCTAACCCTAGCAATCTGACATGAGACTTCTATTTATGTATCAGTGTTTTAGTTATGTATTGTTTTCTTTATTTTATCTACCAATTGTCTTCTCCTTGTCCAATGTCATCCATTTTATTTTCCCTGGCTTTATTGAGATACATTTTGACATACAACATTCATAAGTTTAAGATATGCAATATGATGATTTGCTATGCCATATTCATTATATAGTTGATCATTAGCCCCGGTATCTGAAGGAGGAGAGGAATTTCCCAGGTTAAAGAGTTATTTTGAGTCCTTTTCTCTCCCATAAAACTCTCAGACTGTGCTTGTCAAGTTTTATTAATAATTCTGCTCAGCTCTTAACTAAGATTACATTGAATCTTTTTATCAGTTTGGAGAGAATTAATATCGTCTAGAGAATGATATTTTTATCCATGAACATAGTCTATTTCTCCACTTATTTAGAAGAGATATGATTACAACTTTTCCTAGTTTCTAAAGTTAATTTTTTTTCCTTGTAAATTGCTTAAAATGGTGGTTCTCAATGTTAACCATATACAAAAATTACCTGAGAAGTTAAAAAAAAAATAATGATGCCTGAACCCTGCCCCACAAGAATTAAATTCCTATCCTTGGAGATAGGGCCCTGACATTAGTATTTTTATAAGCTGTCCATGGTGATTCTCTTTTGCAGTCTGGAGAGAAAACTACTTTTAAAAAGTAATTCTAGTTAGTAAATTATCTGTTTGTATTCACTAACACCAGATGTTTGTGTGATCTTATTTAAGTCTTATGTGGGACAGCTGAAAGATAAACTCCTACAGGGACAGAAGCTGCCACTGGTTAATGTGGTTGAGACAAGTGGCTTCTCTCTTTTCAAGTCTAAATCCATTCTCTTCATGCCAGTGACTGGGAAAAGTAAGTTAATTCTTCCATTACTTTCCAAAGCTGTGGAGGAGTTACTGTTGGTGGCATTTCAAAAAGGAAGAAAAGTGTGCATTATTTTAGTACAGTCTTCATCAAATACAAAAGCAAGGAACTAATTATAAAGGAAACTACTGATACATGTGGCTACAGTTAAAACTAAGAATAAATTATTTTTACATGAAGACACTTTATGTTGATATGAAAAACAAAAAATGAAAACAAAATAACTGTTTAATATATAAATATCTCTTTCATATCAGTAAAAGGCTGATGAACAATAAAAAATGGGCAAAGTATCTGAGTAGACAAAAGAACTCCATGTAACCTGTGATAGGTGGATATTCGGATTAGTCAAATATCACCATCTCAAAGAAATGCTTATAAGGTATGTTTCTTCTATGATACTATACTGCACTAATAAGGGTGTATGTGACACACAACTTTTAAAAACAAATTATGAGAACATACGTTGATAACCTTCTTCAAACAATTTGTGCATAAACATCTTCTCCTTCTTGGAATTTCTTAAAATTGGAGAAAGTCTAAACGTATGCTAACAGGTTGTTAAGTATTTTATGGCATATCCATGCAGTGTTGCTCTTTCCCTTTCAGTTTTCCAGCATTTGAATTGCCATCCTATGTTTGGAGAATCTCCCCATGTGGTTTAAACAACAGAAATTAATTTCTTACCATTCTGGGGGGTAGAAGTCTGACATCAAAGTAGAAATAGGGTTGATTTCTTCTAAGGTATCTTTCCTTAACTTGCAGATGGTCTTCTCCCTGTGTCTTCACATTGTCTTTCATCTGTACCTGTTTGTGTCCAAATTTCCTTTCTTTATAAGGATAACAGTCCTATTGGATTAGGGCTCACTCTAACAATCTCGTTTTAATTTGTTTGCTTCGTTAATGACCCTCTCTCCAAATACAGTCACATTATGATATAACTGGGAGTTAGGACTTCAACATAAGAACTTTGGAGACACATTCCTGAACCATAACACTCATTTTCCCAGTTTATCTTTCTGATAGGATGTCAGCATTTGACTTGGGTTCAGCCAATCAGATTCATTCCCTCTGAAATTTGAATTAGGGCATAGTTATGCAAAGAAACATGGCCAGCAGAAAATTCTTTCTGGCAGAGGTAAAAGATAGTGCTTCAAGCAACATCCGGGTTCTAGGTCAGTGTAGTTCTGGGTTGGAAGCTGCAGCATCTGGAATAAAGATACAGAAGCTGTAATGTCTTCACCAGACTTGTTCTGCCTCTTCCATTGTTCATGCCATTTTATAAGCTTGCATCTTCAGCCTTCTTGGTGATCTCATGAGATGCTCAATGTCCTCCCAATATATTTATCTCTCCTTAAATCAGCCAGAGTTGGTTTCTATGACATAAAATCAACAACACTGACTGATACATCTCATACAGTGGAATAGTATATAGCCATCAAAATAAGATTTTCTAAGAATTTTAATGGCAGTAGAAAAATACTTAAGATATACTACACAGTGAAAAAGAAGGTTATTATACTATTACCTCAATTTTATTTGAACACTGTGTATGTGGGCCCATAGACAATATCTGATATTTATAGTGATTGTCTTTTTTTGTTGAGATTATAGTTGACTTGTATTTTCTCCCTTAGACTTGATAAATTTTGCAAATATTCTATATACATTACCTTTATTATCATACAACAATTAGAAAAGAGAAATTGAACAAACATGGCCACTCCCCTATGGTTGGCCCAGATGTATTTCTTTGTGTTTCCATGGAGATCTTCATGACAGCTCTCACTACTCCTCATCTTTCTAACATGGTCCTTAGGACTCTGAATTTGCCTTTGAGTACTTCCTCCCAATTATAAGTTTCTTTAAGAAAGTTACTAAACTTTACATTCCTATATGACTAGTGCCAAGTAGAGTAGCTGGCTTAGAGCAAATGCACAGCAAGTGTTTGTTCAAGGAAAGAATAAAGCTACTTTTATATAATTTGATTATATTCTTAAGTTGTTGAATTTTGTTTCTGTTACAACTACAATTCTAATATTACTATATTCTTGAGCTTTCATGTGGTTTGATGATTTATGTAATGAAGGGAATATTAATATTATTATTTTAGCATTTCCCCCATTTATAAAGTAGGTGTATTAACAATAGTTTTCTCCCTTACTGGTGAGAAGCGAATAAAGGGATGGAAGAAATAAGCCTATTTAATGGGTTGTCTAGTACCTAAAAGAGGTAATTAGTTATGTTAACTATTAATAACATCATCAAATCATTAAGTCAGATATAGAGCTAGCTGTATTTTATTTTGTGTTCAGTTCTAATATAATAGTCTAGCTTAGTCTCAAGCCACTGATAGATAATCAAATTCAAGTTTTAGGTAACACTCTGATAAAATACAATTAGGAGCACTATTTCATGGATTGTAATTTTATTCAAACTTAGCACATGATTCTACTCCAGCTCCAAACAATTTGTTCAAGCAGGCCAACCAGATTCTTGGTCAAAGGGAGTGGCTTGTGGCTTCTTGATGGCGGCAACACTCTGGACCCATGTTCATCTTAGAACCCATTTGCAATGAGATAAGGAGCTCATGCCTGAATGTAAATCAACACACTATCTTCTTTATCAAGAAGGTTTGTCTATGAAAATATTGTCAGCTGTACTTAACTGCACCTTTAATAACCACCTCACCCTTGTCCCCAACAGCAGATGTAAAGGACCACAAATTCCCCCAGCTGAGGTTCCACTGATTCTGGAATTTCTCAAGTTCATCCCTTAATTCCTTCTGTCTTTCTAAAAATTGATTTATTTTCTTTGTTTGCTAAAGCAACCAAAGTAACTAATAAGGTAGGACTATAAAAATGTGATACTGGAGCCTAGGAATATGGATTCCGAACTTGTGGTCTTGGAGGTTGTCATCAGAGCTATGGTGGGAAGACACACAAAAGAACACCAAGGAATAGAGTTTAGTGGTAAGAAGAAATACCTTGAAGCAAGAACTCGTTTATTTGAGGGCCTAGGATTGGAAGAGGCATAATCAGAGGCGATCAGGAAGGGATATCAGAGAGTGGGGAAGAGCAGAAATACATGTCATAAAATTCTTGGGAGGAAAATATTTGCCAGAAAAGATACTAGCCTACTGCTTCAATTGGATGGGCTGTGCATGGTCACAAATAAACTCAAATCTTTTAGTGACTTAACCTAACAGAATTCTATTTCTTGCTCACATAACAATACAAGATGGATGGCCCTGGTTCCTGGGTGATTCAGGGGAAAAGGCTCCTTGACTCTCATGGCTCCAGACTTCATAAGATCTTGCTGTTATTGGCTGAGAAAGAAGGAAAGAGAGATTACTTGGAGAAGTTTTTGACCTGGAAGTGACTTACGTCCTCCTGCTTATATTCCCTTGGCAGGAACTAGCCAGAGCTAAATGTAAATGCCAAGAGTCAGGTGGCCTCTTCCTAGAAATAAATCTGTACTATGAGAGGAGTAGATACATCCTGGAAGACAGGTGGCTTCTCTCCCTTGGGATTTGATGTCCCAACAAGGCTAAGAAAATGAGGCCTGAGGAATATTGTGACTGCATTTGGTGATTTCAAGTTATATTGTGATGTGCAGTAGGGTGAGAGGGACTGAAGCCATTTTTCATTTGTTAAAAGATATTTGAAGAGATGCAGCCAGAAGAGATAGGTTTCTTTTTCAAATAGACAGCCAGTGCATTGTCAGTAAAAGAAAAAAAAAAAAACAGATTGAAAAGGTAGTAAGATGGAAGAAAAGGTTTTATTTTTACAATTACATTGATCTGAGTGTGTACAAAGTAGAAAGAATTGTAAATGAAGCAAGGACAGCAAGAGAAGAAAACATAGGTGCAGGGATTAGCAATGGGTGGGAAGAGGTTGAGTATTCCGGAAAGACTAGAGATTAAAAACAAGGATGGACATACATGGTACATCAGTGAAGAAAACATTTCACTGTCAAGCACTGTCCAGAAAAGCAGGAAGAAAGGCCATTTGCTTAGGTTGAGGGATAGGGATATAGGGTAGGGCTTCAGGGGACTATAACAACTCTGGAAACTCCAAAGTAAACCTAAGGAGAGAAGTCAAGAAATAAATAAAAGAATAGCTAAGTAGAGGAGAGCACAAAGCTGGGATTAGAGAGTTCGAGACATTCCAACCGAACAATAAACTCTTGGTCATAGTCTCTAGTCTCCTTTCCATAGAAGTAATTTTCATGTACTGTTTTTTGTTGTTGTTGTTGTTTTGTTTTAGGAAATGATTTATTTTAAGCATCAGTTAAGCTAGGCACAACTTTTAAGGTCAAACCAGTAAACTCTATGAATCGACTGGAGATCATAATTTCTCTTTTCATGCTTGGTACTGTAGGTTGGCAAAGAAACACAGCAAAGTGCACATGAAAAAAAAAGTCTTGTAAAATTACTGAAATATACAAATTGAGGGTGTTATTTTTACTTATCATTTTATATTTCAAATAGCTTCTGAGTAATGATCCTTATAAATGTTTGTTCACAAATAGAGGTATGAATTCTGTGTGGGTGTTAATACCATTTAAAAACTGGAATTACTTAAGATGCATTATTGGTGCAGAGGGTGGTAGTTATTTTTTCCTTCTAATATGAGAATAAATACAAATAACATTCTTAGAGAAGAGTGAAGTAATTTTTACTCAGCTGAGTGGCAATGTTTTCAATTTTATGACTTTTCTTAGCCTGCAGGTTGTTATTTTGCAAAGTGACTTCAAGAATAATCTTTTTCCTTCTATTCTTCCTAGGAAACACTAAACCTATCCATTATCAAAGTCTCCTACCAGTTTAAACACAATTTTAGAACTGTAACTTTTTCTAGGCCAAGAAGGAGCCAGCAATCTCCACCCAGAAGGCATTTTATAACCCACCAAACTCACCTCAGCACGAGCCAGATTATAAAGGAAAAAAAAATCATCCCACACTCAGGCTTTAATTGAAATATTTCTAATTAGATATAGAAATGATTATTTATATACACATATACAAGCACATGCACACATAAACACACTCAAAAATTTATTTTTGGCTATTTTTTTTAGTCTTTTTAGGATTATTTTCTCAGTCATATCAACATTGAGTGAAACTATGAGCTTAAAAGAAAATTAAAAAGCATATTTTAATATGGTGACATTTTAAAATAAAAACTCAAAAGCACTCACTATCTTAGAGTTACTTCTTTTGGAAAATGGGAGTACATTAAAAACCTTTTAATATCCATACTCATCAATCTATATGATATTTTATACAAAATAAATAAAATTGCGTTTTCACTTGAGAAAAGGAAATGTAAATGTAACTTAAAATTGAATTTGGTTTGCATCGGTTCTAGAATTCTAATATATAAGCATTGTCCCTGAAGAAAAAAAATTTATGGAAATGTTTAAAAGTATTCATGGGCTAAGCTTCAATAAAAGTTCAGGTTGTTTCAATAAAATAGAATAGCAAACGGTTCATTTTATTACATTGAGTCCGAAATGACTATATATGGTAGGTTTACATGTGTGTGTGTATGTCATATATATGTCATTATATATATTTTATATATGGGTTAAATCACATATATTTATCCCTATATAGGTATATAAAATTGTTAAAAGGGGGCTAAACTCCCATAAGCTATACATGATCTTAAAATGCCACAATATAATGAAATCACTACAAGTTGGTTTATTACATTTTTTCTCATATATCTGATTTTTCTAAAGCTAGAGAAAAAATTACCAAATGTTTATAGACAGATGGTTTAAACTTAATCAGATTAAGTATCAACATGGAAATCAATTCAAGGTCTGAAAATTCCAAGAATGTTTTAAAAAAATCTATAACAAGGCAACTTCACAAGACAGAATTAGGCAGAGCACTCATATTTCATCTGCCGGATTTATTCTGCAATTGACTTGTTAAGTGTCCCTCAAATAAGCTGTCTTTGTAAATGGTTGCCAAAGTACATTTCTGAATTTAGTATAAATGTATTGTTTGACAGTTGGGATTTGAAAAGTTTAACTAGTTTCTTTCTCTTTAAAAACTAGCTTCAGTACGAGATTGTCTAACTTTAAAAAGCACAGTAAGTTCCAGATTGATAGTATCCATCTTTAACTTCAACTTTAGTAGAATACTGAATGATCACAATTTTGGTAGAATACTGAATAATAATACACAATTTTGGTAGAATACTGGATAATCTGAATGATACTGAATAATCACAATTTTGATAGATATTCATAGCTGTTATGTACAGTTAATTTATTATTATTTTTTCTAAATCTATCTTATCTATCATCTATCCTTTCGTTTAACTTCCTTAAGTAGACTTTAACATAAAAATATGTTCATCTTGATGAGATATGCATACTCTCAAATTGGTTGCAGCATTATTTATAATAGCCACGATTTGGAAACAACTCAAATGTTGATCAACAAATGAATGGATAAGAAAATATGGTACAGGGGCACCTGGGTGTCTCAGTGGGTTAAGCCTCTGCCTTCAGCTCAGGTCATGTCCTGGGATCGAGCCCTGCATCAGGCTCTCTGCTCAGCAGGGAGCCTGCTTCCTCCCCTCTCTCTCTTCCTGCCTCTCTGCCTACTTGTGATCTCTGTCTGTCAAATAAATAAATAAAATCTTAAAAAAAAAAAAGAAAATATGGTACAGCCATACATTGGAATATTACTCAGCCTTAAAAAATAAGGAAATCCTACCATCTGTGACGACATGGATGGACCTAAACAACCTCATGCCAAGTGAAATAAGGTAATCACAGAAGAGCAAATACTGCATGGTTCCACTTTTATGAGATATTTAAAATAGTCAAACTCATAGAAGCTGAGAAGAGAATGGTGTTGCTAGGGCATGAGGAGTTGTTTAATGTGTGTAAAGTTGCAGTAATAAGATGAGTAAATTTTAGAAATCTGTTAAAAACACAGAGCCTACAGTTAATAGCTTGATTGATGTGCACTTAAAAACCTGTTAAGAAGATAAATCTCATGCTAAGTGTTCTTACCACAGAAATAAAACAAAGCCTAACAAACAAACAATAAAAACAATTAAACACACAAAATCTTATGGAGGTGATGGATGTATTTATAACTTTGCTCATGAAGATGGTATCACAGGATACACCCTTGTCCACACTCATCAAGATGTGTGCATTAAATATGCTCAAATTTTTGTGTCTGAAGTATATCTCAATAAAGTTAAGGAAAGAAATCTATTTGTGGTGGGCATAAGCTTAGCTCTTCCTTAGTTTAATCATATCTTCACTTTTCATTTGAGGAAAGAAAGGGCAGGTAAACATTCTTTACGCCAAAGCAAGTTTTTGGTAAAGTCCATCTTAGTGTCTGGGTCGCCTGATTTATAATATAAAGCTCCAAAATTAGGCAACATGTGACCTTTTCAGATGTTTATTTAAAACTCTTTTGCTATCATATGATCTCCCTGATATGAGGAAGTGGTGATGCAACATGAGGGCTTAAGTGGGTACGAGAAGAATAAATGAAACAAGATGGGATTGGGAGGGAGACAAACCATAAGTGACTCTTAATCTCACAAAACAAACTGAGGGTTGCTGGGGGGAGGGGGTTTGGGAGAAGGGGGTGGGATTATGGACATTGGGGAGGGTATGTGCTTTGGTGAGTGCTGTGAAGTGTGTAAACCTGGTGATTCACAGACCTGTACCCCTGGGGATAAAAATATATGTTTATAAAAAATAAAAAATAAATAAAAAATAAAAAATAAAACTCTTTTGTAACACCAATTACTTTGTAAGTTGGATTATGGTGATGTATGTACTTCCTGTCCTCTGCTTTTCCCCCTACCCCACACTTGTAGGTGTTTCAGGACCTACTCAAAAACACTGGGGTCAAGGCATCTAAGTTCATACCTATGAGCTCCAAAGTACAAACCATGACTTCCAATGAATAAAAGCTTTTATCTTCACAAAGAACAGCTTTGGTATAGTTAATGCAAACTTGCCCTTACCTTCCTACAAAAACGATGATCTAGAATCAGTTTTACCTCGCTGAAATATATAGTCAAGTATAGTCACCAGGGTAATTCAAGACCAAGTTCTGTTTTTGCCTGAATTTGCTAGATTGCTGCCTCACCTTATGGGTCTTAATTAACTATACTATCAGAATATGATTCAAGAACTTAGCTCAGGGTTTTAGGAAAATGTAAAATCTTCTTGAAACCACTAGTACCTCTTTCTCTCCCTACAGCTGTCGGCAGGTTTTTAAGGCTGTTGTGGTTGAATAGCAACTTTTCCTGATGGTATAAATAGCATTTCTATCCTGAACCCCTTCCTCCTACCAATGACCCCTTGGAAGCCACTGGGCCACCATATATTTCCATGAGTCTACTTACACATCTTACTCCATTATTTTCATTGTTATTTTAAACAAGAAGTAGAATTTCTATTTTTACTTTATATTCCTTTATTCCCTGAAGATGAAAGAGGTGATTAAGAAATTTATAAAAGTTAAATAGCTCCCATTCCCTCCCACCTCCTACTTTATTGAAGAGTGTGGGGTGTCTGAGACTCTAAAATACCAAACTCAAGGGACTATGCTCATGTTCCAGATCTTAGGACTAATCCATTCAAAGGGTTACAGTTTGTTCTTCATTTAAAAACTCTGGATACCAATCTATCATATAATCAGTGGTGAACAACGAAGGTAGGAACATGAAAAAGACAGTTCTTGTCATAGGGATAGTATCACAACTGCCTATTTAAATTTCCATACTACATATTTTTTTTCTTCCAAATATTTCAGGGTGACAAGCAATTTCTGTTTTGTAAAATGTAACTTTCAGTTTAAGTAACAGCTTCTTAAAAGTTGTTTTGATCATCTCAACTTCAAAATAAGAATCTCAAAGGAGAAAATTGCAAAATAATACTTTTGCTGTAATGCCCTAGAAAAGCCATAAATACTTATTCAATTCAAACAAACAAAATGAAAAAGAATTCCCTTGGTATATAAGTATGTTCAAATCAATTAATTAATAAGAAGAGAGTATCTATTAAGCTCTGAGTGTTGTTTTATGCCAATGTTAAAATTCTTTAAGGAGATTTTTAACATCTGCATATAAAATGATGACTTACGGAATATGTCATTGAATATGAGTATTGTTCATCTTATCTACTGTGGTGTTACAAACCACCTAAAATTTAGTGGTTTTAAACAACAAACACCATTTATTTTGCCCATGAATTTATAATTTGAGCAGGGTTTGGCAGAGAACAGTGATCCTTGCTACATTCAGTATCAGGAGGAGCAGCTCGACTTGTGGGCTGGAGGACCAGCTTCCAAGATGGCTACTGACATGGCTGGCAAGTTGGTGCTGCCTGTTAGCTGGGAGTGCAGCAGGAGCTGAAGTTTGGGAGTCTCCGTTCTCTTCCATGTGAGCCTTTCATGTTGTGTGGGTTTCCTTTCCACATGGTGGCTGCATGCCAAGGGCAAGTATCATGACAGAGAGAGTCAGGAGGAAGCACTACAGCGTTTTATGACTTGGCTTAATCAAAGAGTATCATGTCCATTCCATTCTATTCACTAAAAGCAAGTCGCTAAGGTCAGTTTATATTCAACCCACATCCAAGGGAAAAGGAATTAGGCTCAATGTCTTGAAGAAAGGAAGGTCAGAGAATTTGTGGGCATATTTAAAACCACTACAATATAAAATGAGGAATGCTAAAAATAAGTTCTAGATAAATTCTGATGAACTTGAAAGGTCAATTCTTCCTTGAGTTATAATTTTTAAATGCCATTTATTGAACTTCTAGCATATGCTTTACATCCATTTTTAGTAATCCTTATACAAATTCTATGTAAGTATTTTCCATTTTACAGATGAAGAAATTCATAGTCAGAGTAAGAAGGGATTTGCCCAAGGTCACACAGACAGTAAATGGTAAGACCAAGGATTTAAAAATGGTTTCTTTCTGCTACCCCATGCTAATGTTCTAAGGAAAGGGTGAGATTTGACCCAGAATTTGGCAGCTGGAGTGATATTTAAGTGTCCAGAAAAGAATAATGATGTTCTTTTTCTGCAAAGTTATGTGATAAAAGATACAGGAATGCACCAGATAATTTTCACAAGAATCATTTGGCTGTATCAGCATATTTATGTGTTCTGTCTTGATGACCATACCTGAGACAGGTGTAGAATGAAGACGGTGTATTTATTGGTCCTTGCTTTCTGGGAGGTCTGGACAAAAGATATGGCAAAAGCCTTTCGAGTGGTTTTAGTGTATTCTAGGGGGATCAGGGCCAGTGAAGAGGGGGCTGGTTTGTGGAGGAATTGGCAGACTAGAGCCAAGTAAGTCATCTTGGACTAGCCACTAAAGCTTACTAGTAAGATGTCAGCTAAGTCAATATATACATTACAATTACTAGAATTATTACCCACTTGGAATTGGGTGCTACCTTTTTTCCATAAAGAACATATGGTACTCCGTGTGGGTGTGGGCAGTCAGGCTTTATAAAACATTTTTTCTATGTTCTTCTTTAAGAAGTTGTGGGATACTACTGTCTTAATTTTTTTTAAAGATTTTATTTATTTATTTGACAGAGGGAAATCACAAGTAGGCAGAGAGGCAGGCAGAGAGAGAGGAAGGGAAGCAGGCCCCCTGCTGAGCAGAGAGCCCGATGTGGGACTCGATCCCAGGACCCTGGAATCATGACCTGAGCCGAAGGCAGTGGCTTAACCCACTGAGCCACCCAGGCGTCCCTACTGTCTTAATTTTTATATTAATCCATTTTGAGATGTGAAATGAACAGTTGCATTCTTTTACTCAAGAAATAAATTTAAGTCACTTTTGTTTAAAAAACACATTTATAACACCTATTATGAGCCAGACACAGTGGCACATGCTTTACAAA
Source organism: Mustela nigripes (assembly GCF_022355385.1). Lineage (NCBI taxonomy): Eukaryota > Metazoa > Chordata > Mammalia > Carnivora > Mustelidae > Mustela > Mustela nigripes. The sequence continues at coordinate 30,414,086 of NC_081559.1, read as the reverse complement.
TATTAAAACACTCACACACAAAAAAGGCACAATAGTGGTGAACCTTTATGGTCGTATTACAAGAATTATCAAGTATTACAGGGATAGTAAGTATACTTGATGTGTGTGTGTGTGTGTGTGTGAGTGAAGAATAGGGAAAAGAAAAGTTGATCTGGGTCCATCTCACAAGCAGTTGTTGTGTAAAAGAAAGGACCCTCAAATGTTAAAAATTGCTGATGTCTTGAGAATCTCATTAACTTCTCTGAGTCTTGTTTACTTCTGTCTAAAGTTGCCATGAGAATTAGAAGAGTTGCATAGGGATACCTGGGTGGCTCAGTCAGTTGAGTGTCTGACTCTTGATTTTGGCTCAGGTCATGATCCCAGGGTACTAGGATTAAGCCCTGCATGGGGCTTCACACTCAGAGAGGAGTCTGCTTCAGATTCTCTACCCCCATCCCACTCACACATTCTTTCTCTCTCTAAAATAGTTAAATAAATATTTTTTTTAAAAAGAATGAGATGAAATAATCTATGGGGAAATGTATGAGAAAGTATTCTATGAAGTAAAGAATTATCAAAATATTGAGTAATACTCTGTTAAAGAGGGTGAATGATTGGCTTGTCCCCAGACCACACAGGGCAGCTTTGGACAAGGGCCATTGGTCTGTAATCATGTAAAACATCTTTTGATTCACATATGTCTTTTAACCAACATCTCCTCCTAGACTGGCTCTAGAGTTACTTCTATTATTGGCTCAACTGATAATTAGAAAACAAATGTGTATTACAAACAGTGAAATTTGTTTTTTTTTGTATGATAAAGGTAAGGATGCATAGCCACCTTAGACTCCACCATGACTGGCTTAACCATGACTCTATCACTGACACTTCCAGCTTTTTAATTCTTTTTGCTAATAAAACATTTTTTTCCCTTTTGTACACAATATTGATTTAAAAAAAAGTTACCTTTACAAAATACTTACTTTTTAAAAATTGTGACCTTTACTTTATTCATCACAGATCTATCTATACTGTTGCACTCTAACAAAGTGTAGATGAAAAACTCATTTGCTAAGACCAAATATATGTAACTTTTCATGAAATTTCAACCAGGACAAAAGTGCAATAATGTGTGTGTGTGTGTATGTGTATACATATGTGTGTGTATTTGTGTATATATATGTGTATATATATGTGTATACACACACAATGTATATATGTATATATACACAGGACAAGTGAAATACACACAAGTTATGTGTTGCATATTATGTGTTAAATATACATAAAATATTTAAAAATACATGTTAAATTAAGTACATAAGCTTCCTCTTCTTCACATACATGACATACATGTATTTAATTTATGTGTAGTTTATATATTTAACATTCAAATTTGTATTTGTTTTAACATATATTTATTTGTCCCAAGATTTCATTGCTACCTCTAGATAATTTTTACTTCCGACTACAAATACTATAGTGACAAAATAATGCAATACCATCTGAAGGGGAGGAAAAAACCCAAACAGTATGCTAAATTTTAGTCTTTGAACTATTTTAAAATATTTCTAGCACTTCACACTTAAATATTTTGTAAAAGCAGAATTATCTGTCAGACATTCCATGATGTACATATTTTTTTCTTTATAGAAGCTTTTAAGTTTCCATAAAAAGTCACACTTGCTTAAAATAGAAAATGAGTAGTTAAATCATCACAAATCTAGCCATAATGTAGACTTTGCTCTTTACTTATAAAAAGAAGTTATGGCTAGAAATAATGATGTTTTGGTTGTAACCGTAACATATAACAATAACAGTGTAACAGTGATAGTAATCACAGTCACTGTAATAAGGATAGAAACCATCTATTGAGTATGAACTATCTATTTTTGGTGTGTCTTTTACAAATATGCTATTAAGAAATGCTTAAAATAATACACAGGACAAGTGAAATTTGTTTCCATATACAGACAAAAAGACTTTGGTTCAGAAATGTTAAATGACTTGCCCCAGAAATGGTAAAACCAGAACTCAAATGCATGCTTTTTTTTCCCCATTAAATGATGCTTATAAAGGAAGATCCTGAAACACAGATTTGAAATTCACTGGCTATCCTATAATTATAGATTATTGTTGTCAACCTGAGCATTTTGTCAGATTTCCAATTCTTTTCTTTTATTTAAAAAAAAAAAAACAACACTTAACATTTATTTATTTATTTGAGTAATCTCTACATCTAACATGAGGCTTGAACTCATAACTTTGAAATCGAGAGTCGTGTGGCTTTTTGACTGAGCCAGCCAGGCATCCCTTCCATTCTTTTAATAATTCTTTCTACTTTGGAATGATAGTTTACATTATTTAAATGCTTTAAAATTGCAAAATACATTCACAGGTGTTTTCTCTCATTTCCCCTCAACATTTTTAGTCTCATTTTACAAACTGGACACTAGTTTATATTTTAACTAGATCGTGGTTTCTTATATGGTGATCATGTCTACAGAGCTAAACTACCTTCTGTCATGAGTACACACAGAAAGAGCTCAATGAATAGTTGAGTAAATGAGTGCCCTTTAAAGAGGCATGTGTCCCTGTTGACAGAAGTAGTAATGAACTACTCATACCAAACAAGTAAGACCTTTGCTCCCAACGTGAGGAGAAGCACCCCCAAAAAGGTCAGAGAAAGACAATGACCCACAGTCTCCAGTCTCTAGAGGCCTTGGTCTACTTCATGCATCAAAGACTTAAAAACCATCCACTGAACTCTTCTCCATGACTATTTTTCTAGAACACTCTTGAACATATGCAGCCCTTCTGAGCACAGTCCCAGATTGTAGAGTTTGCTCAGTCAAACCCAGAATTTTAAAGAAATAATAAAGGATAGCAACACAATTTTCCACATACTCTAAGCTCTTTTGTGTCTGTGAATATGATGGCCTTTCCACAACTCCATCTGTCAACCAATCAATTAAAAATGAAAAGTAAAAATTAAAAAAAAAAAAAAAAAAAGGAAAAGCACAATACACTACTTGAGGTTTCCTAACACAGTCTGTCACTTTTCTTCTCCTGTGTACGTAGTGGATGCTTTCTTAGCAAGCCATGCTTTCTGCAAACTTCCCTGTTTTCCACAAAGCAGATGTACAGATATTTTAGGGGACCAGCTTCTAAAGAGACATGTGGAAAATAGTCACCAGTTGTTTTTACATTCATTTTTCATCATAGAACTTTGAGAACAAATGACACTTAAAATGGACATTTCCATAGAAATTTAGCATTTACCCTATTCTTTTTCAGCTACATGATATGCATTCATGAAGTGCATCCACTGTACACTTGAAATTCAGTGACGTAAGCAAGAGTGACCAATACTGCTTGAGAGACTATAGCATCCAGAGGAAACAAAGCTAATCCGCTATTCAGAAGTCTAGAAATATAATTACAGCTCTATAACAACATTCTGGAATTAAACCCATTGACTTCCCATGCAATTGATATCTTTCTTGGTCATCTCCATCTGTAGCAATGCAAATGGCAGTTACTACTTAGGAAGGTTGGAGGGGAGAAGAAACTACTCTAGGTGAATTGACTAGTCTGTATTCTTTGAAGGGAAGGTGTTGATTTCATTTAAAATGTAACTTCACTTAAATGAGTCTGAATAAGCTCTGAGTGGCATGTGGAACCTAGAATGGATTCAAAATTAGGCCAATGAAAAATGTGGTTTTATTTCCACTGCAAGCCAAGGAATCATCTTCAATGTAAGTTTTAGTGTCATAATGCTGACATGTAACTTACGTATAGACAATTCCTCTTGGAGTGGAAGGTCAGGCAATTAATCCATTGCATCACCCATTCACCTATATGTGCCAGCTATTTGGGAGAACTTGAAAAAATGATGGAAAATTCTTAATAATCTTTGACATTACAATATTTGTACTTAGACTCTGGCTATCCCAGAATGATGCTTCCCTGTTAGAATGGCTAGTCAATCTCACCACATGATGGAAAACAGATGTAAGATTAGGATGCAAAGTAGTTTTCCAGATCCTTAGTCCCAGCATGCTGCACCGTCCAGCCCCAAAGTTAACCAGCCAAGTGCTGACACATGTCTTACAGCAAAATATCCCTCACAGCCACAGTTCAAAGGCCTCGCTACCCTCCAGGGCAATTAATACAGCATCACGTTCAATGGTGCTTGAACCAAATCCATTGAATCCTCAGGGGAGAAATAACGAAGCAATCGCAGAGCTCAGACAACAGCAGCATGTAGTGGTGGCTAAGGTTTCAGTCCCTGAAAGCGTAGCTTTTCCCGAAAGCACGTGTAGGATTCCATATTTACTCGACGGGAGCTAGGCTCAGGTTGTGTAATCTACTTAGAGCACAGTTCTTGTAAGACAGCATGAAAACCGAAGCATGGTTATTTAATAAGAAAGAAGGGAAAGAAGACAAGAGAAGGAGAAAGAGAGAGGGGGGGAGGTGAAGGAGGAGGCAGAGGGGGAAGAGGAGGAGGAGGAGTGTGGGGAGGGGAAGAGGAGAAGAGGCAGGGAAGGAGGGAAACCTATTTATAGATGTTCATCTGCCCGAGTAGAGATTTTCAAGTTTGACCTATTGGAGATAACCAGAAAAACCCAAACCGTGTGTTCCTTTAATAAAACTGGACGCTGCTGTTGGTGTGTACTACCAGGACACCTGAAAGAGCTCCTTTCTGAGATGTGAAGTAAGCGTGGTTTAATTCCATGCAGGATTATGTTTTTCTCAGCCATCCTGAGCATTCCTTAAAGATATTGGATCAAAGAATGGTGGCAAACAAATTGTATTGGTTAAATTTTCAAATAAAATCTAAAACATAACGAGGTGTTTTGCATTCTTTTAATGCAAATTACAAGTAAATATTTTTACTCTTGGCTGGACCTGGAAGCAACCACCATGATTAGCAGCTTCTGAAGCTGCCTGGAACCCTGATTAATGAGTCAAGCACTTTCAGATGCCACGTTAGCTCTTGCAGGCCACGGTGGCACCACTTCGCATTTTGTAAGAAGTAATAATCCAGTGGTCAGAAAGAACAATTCAATGTTCCTGGGTGCTTGTCTTTTACAGAAGCTGAAAAAAATAAGATGTATTCAACTTTCAATTATCCACACTCGGGTTGCACTCTTTGTGGCCCTTGCGAGTTTTCATGTGCTGTGCCCATCAGCTGTCAGGAAGATGGCATTACTATCCCATGGAGTACACCCAAGATACAGATTAGCAGAATATATTTGCAGTCCTTGCCATTCTTCCCCTCTCTAAAATGTATACAAGACATATATCGTTCACTAAAGAAAGCATAGCTAAACAAAAAATTCCAGTCACTTAAGGATAACTCTGTTAAATCTTCACAGAAGTCATTCTATATTGTATTTACTTAAAATATAAAATACTTTATTTTTTTTTTATTTTATTTTTTTTTTTAATTTTTTATTTTTTATAAACATATATTTTTATCCCCAGGGGTACAGGTCTGTGAATCACCAGGTTTACACACTTCACAGCACTCACCAAATCACATACCCTCCCCAATGTCCATAATCCCACCCCCTTCTCCCAAACCCCCTCCCCCCGGCAACCCTCAGTTTGTTGTGAGATTAAGAGTCACTTATGGTTTGTCTCCCTCCCAATCCCATATTGTTTCATTTATTCTTCTACCCACTTAAGCCTCCATGTTGCATCACCACTTCCTCATATCAGGGAGATCATATGATAGTTGTCTTTCTCTGCTTGACTTATTTCGCTAAGCATGATACGCTCTAGTTCCATCCATGTTGTTGCAAATGGCAAGATTTCATTTCTTTTGATGGCTGCATAGTATTCCATTGTGTATATATACCACATCTTCTTGATCCATTCATCTGTTGATGGACATCTAGGTTCTTTCCATAGTTTGGCTATTGTGGACATTGCTGCTATAAACATTCGGGTGCATGTGTCCCTTTGGATCACTACATTTGTATCTTTAGGGTAAATACCCAATAGTGCAATTGCTGGGTCATAGGGCAGTTCTATTTTCAACATTTTGAGGAACCTCCATGCTGTTTTCCAGAGTGGCTGCACCAGCTTGCATTCCCACCAACAGTGTAGGAGGGTTCCCCTTTCTCCGCATCCTCGCCAGCATCTGTCATTTCCTGACTTGTTGATTTTAGCCATTCTGACTGGTGTGAGGTGATATCTCATTGTGGTTTTGATTTGTATTTCCCTGATGCCGAGTGATATGGAGCACTTTTTCATGTGTCTGTTGGCCATCTGGATGTCTTCTTTGCAGAAATGTCTGTTCATGTCTTCTGCCCATTTCTTGATTGGATTATTTGTTCTTTGGGTGTTGAGTTTGCTAAGTTCTTTATAGATTCTGGACACTAGTCCTTTATCTGATATGTCGTTTGCAAATATCTTCTCCCATTCTGTCAGTTGTCTTTTGATTTTGTTAACTGTTTCCTTTGCTGTGCAAAAGCTTTTGATCTTGATGAAATCCCAGTAGTTCATTTTTTCCCTTGCTTCCCTTGCCTTTTGCGTTGTTCCTAGGAAGATGTTGCTGCGGCAGAGGTCGAAGAGGTTGCTGCCCGTGTTCTCCTCAAGGATTTTGATGGATTCCTTTCGTACATTGAGGTCCTTCATCCATTTTGAGTCTATTTTTGTGTGTGGTGTAAGGAAATGGTCCAATTTCATTTTTCTGCATGTGGCTGTCCAATTTTCCCAGCACCATTTATTGAAAAGGCTGTCTTTTTTCCATTGGACATTCTTTCCTGCTTTGTCGAAGATTAGTTGACCATAGATTTGAGGGTCTATTTCTGGGCTCTCTATTCTGTTCCATTGATCTATGTGTCTGTTTTTGTGCCAGTACCATGCTGTCTTGATGATGACAGCTTTGTAATAGAGCCTGAAGTCCGGAATTGTGATGCCACCAACGTTGGCTTTCTTTTTCAATATCCCTTTGGCTATTCGAGGTCTTTTCTGGTTCCATATAAATTTTAGAATTATTTGTTCCATTTCTTTGAAAAAGATGGATGGTACTTTGATAGGAATTGCATTAAATGTGTAGATTGCTTTAGGTAGCATAGACATTTTCACAATATTTATTCTTCCAATCCAGGAGCATGGAACATTTTTCCATTTCTTTGTGTCTTCCTCAATTTCTTTCATGAGTACTTTATAGTTTTCTGAGTATAGATTCTGTGTCTCTTTGGTTAGGTTTATTCCTAGGTATCTTATGGTTTTGGATGCAATTGTAAATGGGATTGACTCCTTAATATCTCTTTCTTCTGTCTTGCTGTTGGTGTAGAGAAATGCAACTGATTTCTGTGCATTGATTTTATATCCTGACACTTTACTGAATTCCTGTATAAGTTCTAGCAGTTTTGGAGTGGAGTCTTTTGGGTTTTCCACATATAGTATCATATCATCTGCGAAGAGTGATAATTTGACTTCTTCTTTGCCGATTTGGATGCCTTTAATTTCCTTTTGTTGTCTGATTGCTGAGGCTAGGACCTCTAGTACGATGTTGAATAGCAGTGGTGATAATGGACATCCCTGCCGTGTTCCTGACCTTAGCGGAAACTGAAAATACTTTATTTTATATTTTATTTTCTGCACATATACATATAAACATAAAATAATAAAATATTTTATTTTCTATATTCTATATTCTATTTTTATAATTTTTAATAATTTATTATGACATAGTTTTGTTTTATTTATTTTATTATGATTAATTTGTTATATTTTATAATTTATAAAAATTTATAAAATATATTTTTGTATTTTATATTTCGTTATATATATATGAGCAAAATCCCACATGTATTTATACACAAATTGATATTACGTTGGAAAGATTGAGAGTGTGGTCTCTGTAGCTGGCTGTCTAAGTGTACAGATTACATCTGTCACTTATTAGCTGTTTTATCTTTGGCAAATCACTTCAGGTCTCTAGGCTAGGTTCCTCACTGATAAACCAGGGACGATTTCAGGGAGGTTGCAGTGAGTTACTATAGAGAGGATGCAAGGACATGTGCCTTGTAGGAAGCACTATGTAAATATTACCTATTACTCTCACCTAGCTTAGAATCCCCCTTTCACTTCACAATGTATTGTGAACATCTCATCATGCCAATGAAGACACAATTCTGTCTTCATTTTGAACAGATATACAAAATAAACGCATTGTATGACTATCATAGTGTATTGTGATTAAATGGGATCTATTTCTTTCCTACTGTGGACCACATTATATCCTTGTAAATACCTCTTTGTATGTTGATAAACTCCTTTTGATAAATATCTAGTCATGGAAGTAATGGATCCAGTGATATTTTTTCAGATTTTGGATTTCTATTGCCCAGTGGGGCTCCCCAAAGTTTTCACTAGTTTGATTTCCACCAGCAGTGTATGAGGGTACATATTGCCCCACTCTCTTGCTGACATTAAATATCAACTTTGTTTGAAATCTTTATTAAATACAGTAGTCAATAAAGGTAATGAAACAAAAAGAGTGGATTTGAAAAAAAAAAAATTGACCTAAGATTAACATCTTTAGAGCAGTTTTTTCCTCCTTGAAAACTGTGCCAGTTGTGTGGGTAATAGCTACACTTTTATATGTGTGCTTGTGTGTGTGTGTGTATACACAAGTATGCATGTACAAGTTTGTACATGTACATATATGCACTAGGTATGTTCAAATACTTACAAAGTATTTCTTTAAATAAATCCATTAAGATAACCTATCAGAGTTTGTAAAGCTTTTTAGGATTATTTTTGTTTCACGGAAAGTGCAAAAACAGTGTTATGTAAAGATGCACATTCAGCAAATATGCTACTACCCAAGGAAAACCGGTTGGTTTCACACAACCGGTTTTTCCTTTTCATTCCTTTCTCCAAACACCCTACCCATTTCATTTGGGTGCACATTCTATGATCAATAAAGGAATAGATATCAGGGGTAGGGTGGAATGATCTAATAGAAAATATTACATTGCGGTAATAAAGATTCAGCACAATAAAATATCGCTTCTCTCAGTGGCAAGGTTTTTGTTGATGGAGCCGAGGTTTGCCATCAACGGCCAGATTCTTTTAAAAAGAGTTCTGCCCTTCTGCCTCAGCAGTAACACATATTATTCTAGATCCTAAAGATCCATGATCGCAGGAATTGTGCATATTTCAGTCCTTATTGTATTGTAGTTTCTTCAGAAACTAATCAGAGATGAAAGGATTCAGTGATACCTTCTCTCTCTACCTCTACTTATTTAGAAATGCCTTTTTCATGCACTGGCTGGTCATCAATTCAGAATCCAATCTGCCTCACCAATAAACTGGAATCATTACTCACAGCAGGCCCTCAGTAGGTCATGAAACGGGGCACGAGTTTTGGCTTCTTTTTGATTCTCCTTGGCCATGATGATTCCAAGTCTCCCCCCATTCTTTAAAGAAAAGGTGTTGGGTCTCTATGCAAAGACATGGAGAGCATTTCTTTTTTTTTTTTTAAATTTTTTATTTTTTATAAACATGTATTTTTATCCCCAGGGGTACAGATCTGTGAATCAGCACTCACCAAAGCACATACCCATGGGGAGCATTTCTTAATTGCTCTCCACTTTCCTAGTGGGTGATTGAAAGGTAACTATGTAACTCCTTGTGAGTAGTAGAGTTCCTAGATATTTTCTCTACAACATTCCGCTTGTTTTTTTCTACCTCTTTTTTTTCCCAGCCTAATGTTTAACAATGTTAGTTAAAACAAACAAAATAAAACAACAACAACAACAACAAAACACCTAATAGTATAAGATGTCGGGGAGAGAGGGAACTCCCCAAAATATCATTGAACCAGATTCTGCATAATAGTACTGGCATTTTTTTTTTTTTAAACTTTTGTGAAGAACACTTGGCACATCCAGAGTGACTCTCAGAAAAGATCAGTAAGAGTAATGTCTCCAGGAAAAGCCTTTGCTCAGTGGTGTTAACTGCTAGAGGTTGCCGAGAACAAATTTCACATGCAGAAATTGGTAACAATTCAAATGACTCAGGGTGGGGGGGAGTGTTAGGTCTTTTCAGAAATGCTGAGCTGACCAGAGTGGAAGAAAAATGGGATTTGTAGGGGCGCCTGGATGGTGCAGTCAGGTAAGCGGCCATCTCTTGGTTTTGGCTCACGTCGTCATCTCAGAGTCGTGAGAGGCAGGTCCACCTCCGGCTCAGGACTGAGTCTGCTTAAGAGTCTCCCTTTCTTTCTGCCTCTCCCCACCATGCTTCTCTCTCCCTCTCTCTCTAAAATAAATAAATAATTCTCAAAAAAAAAAAAAAAAAAAAGAGGGAGAATGGGATTTGTATAAGGAATAGCAGCAGGTAAGCATGGATCTCAGTTGTAAAGCTAAGATTCGGATATTATTACATTTGTAGGTGAGAATCATGGAAGTTTTTTGAGAAGGGAGCAAAAAGGTAAAAACACTATTTAGACACCTGCTGCCTATTTCCTAAGCGTGGTCCATGAGGCTAAGTAGGTTGGGGGTTGTGTAGGAGATGCATGCATGCGAGGCAGCGAGAAGCTGTTAGGACCCTTAGAAACCCAGAGGTGAAGTTGTAAAGGGTTGCACACTAGGAATGAGAAGAAGGACCTGTGCGAGAGATGCTGAGAGGAAGTGTGGTCAGGACTGTGTGCGCCTGAGGGGTGCAGCCTTTTTCATGAAGGGACAGCCATCCAAGGCAGTCTGCACTGAAACAAGGGCTTCTGAACTTACATGCAGTGTCAAGGTCACAGTTACATGGCTCTACCACAACAGAATCAAATACATGTTGGAGCAAAGGAAAACCGGGAGTTCTAGACGTGGTCTACTCTATTTTTCTTCTTTGTTGAAGCATTTCCTTATCTATAGTCAATGAAAATGAAACTTGTTTTTTTTCTTTTTCAAGATTTTATTTATTGATTTCAGAGAGAGTGTGCATGAGTGTGAGCAAGGGGAAGGGCAGAAGGGGAAACAGGCTCCCCGCTGAGCAGGCTCAATCCCGGGACCCTGGGATCACGACCTGGCCGAAGACAGACGCTTAACTGACTGAACCACCCAGGAACCCCTGTAGTCAATGAAATCTATACAAGGAAGAAGATTGAACATTTCCTGGGAAATGTGCTTACCATACCTATGTGTCCTGAACTGGTCTTCCCTTTCCTTTTCTCCTGAAATGTCAAAGGTGAGTTGGTTTCTCTGACCTTCCCGATGGGTCTTCCGGGCAGAGGGAGGCTGGGGAACAGTGTACATGTGTAGGATTGATCTCACAGGACGACTTTGGGTTAGCCCTAAAAACAAAACCTTGCCTATGGAGCAACTTTTAGAAACTTCTTATCCCTAACCTATCCATGAGATTCTTACCTTTGCCTGGTACTTTTTCTCTGAATAAAACAAACGAACCCGTAAAAACCATTACGCTTTTGTGAAAAGGAAGATTCTGAGAATAAGATTTATAGAGACACAAGTAGATTTGTGAGTGCTTTGGGCCTAAAGCCATGGGTAGTATTGTAACAGAGGGGGGAAGCGGGGCTGGGGGGAGGTTGCAAAATGAATTCCTAACTAATCGCACTGGGAAACATTTGAATCTCATTTCTGTGGGAATTAAACTGAGCTTTCTGCAAGATTGTACTTTGTGTGTATGGGAAAATACAGTGGGCGTCAAGGGTCCTAACACTATATTAGTTTCTTGATTGTGGATCTCATGTCAAGTGAGTAAAACAAAACAAAACAAAACAAAAAACTAAAAGAACACACATTGTTCCATATGTATCTATTTAACATTAAAATTTGACAGTGCGTTTGCTCACTTCACAACCAGTTCTTGTAGGCTAGAGTGAAGGAGATGGCTGAGGACTTCATGGCATGGTCACTTCTTCCTCTGTAGGAACACATGCCTCCAGGCCACACTGCCCGAATCTGTTGCTTTTTGTCAGATGTTTTATTAGATTCTCTAAGCTGTATAATCCTTAACAAGAATGGAATTTCAGAACCCGATTATGATAGCATTCAGATTGTATCTCAATTCTTTGGGCTCTTTCCTATAGTTCTAAGAGGGAGTTTTGTGCACTTCTGCCCAATAACTGGCAAAATGATTCATGAGATATGTTTAATAGATTCGTGGACACCTTATGTGACATTAACCCTCCAGAGGTTCTGTGATATTGATGGCACCGGGAAGTTCTTGTCTGTGCTGTGGCCATAAATGTGTCTTCCTGAGGGTCTGGGAGACCAATAATGTCTTAAGGACAATCTGTCACTTTTCATCTCCTATAAAACACCTTGTATAGACAACATTTAATGATCTTTGGTGATAGTCACTCTCATCAGTTGAATGCCATTTGGATATCAATTAGCTTCTCAGTTGTGTAGTGGGGACATTCTTATTCTCATACCTAAGAGGACAGCCATGCAGACTCACAGTTGTTAAATAGTGATTAGCACAAGGTCATGCAACTAAAAGGAGGTAAGACTATGTCCTTCTAGCCTATGATATAGGGTAGACATGGTATATATTCTCGCTTCTCAAGCTCTGTCAGTCTAGTCCAAGAACTGGCACACAGAAGTACTCTAATAGCTTTAGGGCAGAAGAATTCAGGAGGGAATTATCTAAGTATATGGCTACCGAGCTTTTGTGTGTTCACCTAAATGATTCACAAAACCTGGTGATGCAACATGGGGGCTTAAGTGGGTACGAGAAGAATAAATTATGAAAGAAGATGGGATTGGGAGGGAGACAAATCATAAGTGACTCTTAATCTCACAAAACAAACTGAGGGTTGCTGGGGGGAGGGGGTTTGGGAGAAGGGTTTGGGATTATGGACATTGGGGAGGGTATGTGCTTTGGTGAGTGCTGTGAAGTGTGTAAACCTGGTGATTCACAGACCTGTACCCCTGGGGATAAAAATATATGTTTATAAAAAATAAAAAATTATTAAAAAAAAAAAAACCTGGGATAAATGTATTTCCACCATCAAGTTTTCGTTGGTTTTTAGCAACATAATTAAAAAAAAAATATGTGGACTTAAAGGCATGTCTTGATTATGAAACATTTTAGAAATGATAATGTTAATGGATATTAGTTCTTAATATCAATGTATTTAATGCCTATAATAAAAACTTGGCAACATTATGTTGAACCACACAATTAAAAAAAAAATCCAGCTCTCCAAATCCCAAAGTCTGAGTTACCCTATGCAGCCTCTTGAGAAGGTTTTGCCTCATTAGTTTACAACAGGGAGGAATCCAGGCATTGACTTTGAGAATCCTAAGGAAATCCTGAGGAAGCACATCCTTCAATATAATTGTCCTTGAGACTCCACACCATCTAGTAGTCTCCATAAGCTGCACCTCATATGCTGAATCACTTCTTAAAGCAAAGTCATGACCATCTAGGTAATGCCAGTCTCTTAAGCCACACAATTTAGAATTACTTCTTGCAATGATATGATTTAAAATGAAGTAAAATATATTTTTTTTAAAGTTAAGTTTTACAAAAATGTTTTGTTCTGGGGGTACTGGCATTTAGGGTTAATGTGTATTTCTATTAAGTAATTAACCCTCCAGAGGTTCTGTGTACATACGCACACACACACACATGTATTCTCTATTACACATATATGTGTATATGTGTATATATATACATTACACATATATACATACACATATATATACACATATAGGTGTATATGTGTATATATATGTATATACATGTGTATATATGTATATATGTATATACACATATATGTGTATATGTGTATATATATACATTACACATATATACATACACATATATATTACACATATAGGTGTATATGTGTATATATATGTATATACACGTGTATATATGTATATATGTATATACACATATATGTGTAATAGAGAATATATGTGTGTGTATGTGCGTATGTACACAGAACCTCTGGAGGGTTATATATATACATATATACACATACATACACACACATATATGTTCTTCGTATATATGGAGATATCAAGTCTTGGGAAAATATAAAAAATAAAATATTAAGAATAAATTATACACTGATCAATTCTTATGAGTTGGTTAGATAAGAATAGCCGTTGTTGGGGGTGCCTGGCTGGCTTAGTTGGTTAAGCACCCAACTCTTGATTTCAGCTGAGGTCATGATCTCAGGATCACAAGATCAACCCTTCTTTGGGCTGTATGCTAAGCATGGAGCCTGCTTAAGATTCTCTCTCCCTCTGCCCCTTCCCTCACTGCTCATGCTCTCTTTCTCAGAAAAAAAACCCACAAAAACAAAAAACGCTAAGAATATCATTCTGCAAAAAGAAGTTGCATTAGGCTCTAAGATGAAAAAAAGGTAATCAAACAATATTATTATTTTCACTGTGTAGTATGATATCAGTCTTCATCAATGGGAGAAAGCAGCTGACTTTAGATCCTAAAGTAGCTAAACCATTTTGAAAGAGAAGATAGGAGATAAGCCAGAAAGGTTTTTTCCCTAGAGACTTGTATATTTTTAAATAAATAATTGATAAAGGGGAGCATTTTGATGCTTTTCTTTTTCCGATGAAAAAAGTATGGGATAGTATAATGGATACTCCACTTGTAAGTGTGGGAGAGTATTTTATTTTTGTGAGTGTACATGCCCATGATTAGGTTGCCAAGTGAGGGAGGTAGGAGAATCCACAGCAGTAAAAAAAATAAGCTATTTTCATTCATTCCTAAACCTCTGCCAGATTATGCTTTAAGTAATCCTTTGCCATTTTACATGGTGGTGTCTTTTTAAATCTGAAATAATTCTGCACTCAAACCAGCTTAAAGTGTGACCACAGACAGTCATCTGCAGACAGAACACATCATAAACACTTTTGGGTTCTGAAAGTCTCCAAACACGCAAGCCTCGAAATCCTCTTGGGTGGATTATGTCTGTGGTCATCTTTAGGATCTCACCAACTAAATTCCAGCGAGGGTGAATCAACTTAAATCTCAGCACACATTTCTAAGATTCCTTTTTCTGTTGTTCTAATCATTGCATTTGTGGCTTCATATTTGCCTTTTCTGTACTTTTAATAAGGCAATAAGATGGCTTCCTTAAGCAATAAGTGTTTTTAAGGCTGCTCTAAATATACTTTTCTAAAGGGCACCCAAAGGACACATCAAATTGATTTTCTACTCTATTACTTCCTTTCCTCTTTCTTGTCTAAGTCTCTAATAATTTGAAATAAAGTGATAAAAGCAGATCTAAAATACTACTGTAATATCCTAAATGTACTATATGGCATGTCTTTATTTTTTTAGGCAGAACATAGAGGGGAAGGATCTTTAGAATAAGAAGCCACAGTTAGTATATAGGTATCATAGCATTCTAGAACAATCTTGAGCTCTCACTGGATTTTTGTTGGTTGATTCAACTTGGGTTAAAAAAAAAAGTGGAGTCTGTACTGTTTAATTTGTAGTATCTATTTTTGCATACAATGGTACAATAGATACAATTTTTGTATACAATTGTATCTATCCCCTTATATAGGATATAGAATATTGTGACCAAGAAACTATTGAGTGATACCACAGGCATTTTTAAAAAATTCTAAAAGAGAAAATGTCAGATTTGATTGTCTATGCATTACAGAAGTTTAGGTTGTCTAATAACTATCATGGGCAGTGGTTTTCACTGCCTAGAGCTATTTTTTTCTTTTTGATTCCAGGGATAGGAGGGCTGAGCAATGGGCCCGTAATCCTCTACCCCTCACCCGACCCCCTCCCCACCCTGTTATCATGCCATGGGGGGGAAAAAATCCTGCCACTTTCTCCATAGCACACAGACTCAGAGTTGATTGTAAATTGTTTGGGAATTAATAATCTCCAGTCTCATGAAAGCCACAACACCACTTGTCCTCTGCCCATATAGCTTGTTTCCAGCTTAAAATAAACTGGAAATTCTGTTACTTAGATATTGCGACTTTCTGACCTGGTAGTCCTTTTTGTTTCTGTTTGTTTTGTTTTTGTTTTTACATCTTTCATCGGCCTCCAGGGAGGAATCAGCGTATTTAAATATCCGGAAGATTTGTTTGAGGTTGTTGATGTCACCATGATTTGTAGTCCTATTAAAATGACACTTGCTGATGACATGATACAAAGCGGTGCATCATTTCATCTCAGCATGAAAACTCACTGATCTTTTCATCACTGCCACACAGGTGATCCACTAACACAGGGCTCTAATGTGATCAACCACACCACCACTGCCAGCATTTGCATAAGTGCTGCTCCGAGATGGACTGCATTTCTAATCCAAAGTCACGTCAAGGAAAAATAGCTGTTGCAGAATGATTTATACTTTTATTGGCTAAATGAAATTATTCAAATCCTGAAATCTGCTTTCTTCTTCAGCATTAGAATTTCAAGTAGACACACCCTGGTTCTACATTCCTATCTTAAACACGCGAGCGCATGCACACACACACACACAGACACACACACAGAATAGAACTTTAATGGTATGAGATGCTCACTTGTTTTCTTCTACATTGAAGGATTCCACAGAATAAGTAAAAAAAAAAAAAAAGGCAATTTGTTGGCATGGAATAATTAAGAAAATTAAATCACTCTTCTAGGCAAGATCTTTGTGTGAGAGCTTACTGACACTCTATTTATACCCAGAATCAGCATGATGGTAACTTTTCTTTCCTCCCTCAACTCCTAAAAGAGAAAAAAAAAAATACAGTAGGCAACAAAGCAAAAAAGTTACATGGATTTCTTTGAGACATACATGACTCTAGGTAGTGTACGTGTCACAAAAGGAGACAAGGCCACACAGACAGAAGGCTTACTTGAGAGGTCATGATACTCTCTCAAGTACAGAGCGAATTTCATATTCTCTCTTGAACATCACTGATGTAGAAAAAAACAGAAAAAAAAGCATTAAGGAAAACAAAATGAATAAAAAATGCTCTCAAGTAAATTTTTAAGTGCCAAACACATTTGAAGAAATCCATTCTGTCTCTTGCAAAAGTGCATTACCTATTCCGAACTGGGTTCTAATGCCCTGTGCTAAGACTTCAAAGAATGCATGAGTTAAAATATCAAAAGGGCAGTTTTCTCCTGTGCTTTTTTTTTTTTTTTAATCCCATGTGAAAATAAGAAGCTGTGGACATTTTACCAAACAGTCCGTTTTCCTGACTGGTTTTACAGACTTGCAAGATTTGAATATTTTGGGATGGTTCCAAGGTTCTGAATCTACCAACGTTTGCCCATCAATATTTGAAACCTGTCAGTTCTTGACATTAAGGCCGTGTGATGACAGACAGCGGACTGGACGTGAGACTGTAAAAATAAGGTCCACCTGTTTCAGAGAACAGCCGGTGTTCAGTTCAGTTTCTGGCCACATGACTTGGCCCTGAAGACGAGCTGTGAGAAATCAGATGGATCCCACTTTCATGGGGAAGCAACCTCCATTTTTTTTTAAAGTGCATGCTTCAAACTGCTCTTTTGAAGGGAACCCTCATTTCCTTGAAAAAACACCTCAACTTCAGATTGCAGGATTCCCTTGTCAAGCATAAGCACGTTTTGTCACTTGAAAATAATTGTATACCATAACCTCAGACATGCATAGCCCAGAAATACAATCCAAATTTGTAATTTCTAGGACAAAATTTATGTGGTATTGTCATTACATATTTTTATTCTAAGTTTTAGTAATACTACATGATGGAAAAGAGAACTTTGGAAATCACATAGCAATAGGAATGCCACTTGGGTTTCTCATTCCTCCTCATAAATCTCTCACATCTGTAAGTTTCATGAAGCTTGTCACTGTTTATTCGTAAATGCCCCACTCTTTTGAATAAGAAAAGGAAAAAAAAAACTCCACAAGACGAATAACACTGCAAAACTAATAACTGAACCCTTCCTATTGTCTGGAGTTAGTAGTCAAAACATGTGGAATGGAAAGTTAAGGAACAGAATGTTAAGAGTACAATGACAGTTAAAGAGAGGTGTCTTTACTATGATTTGTAATATAATTAAGGACAAATTTCTACCCTTCATCATTTGAGGAACTTGGAACTTCTTTTCATTTTAGTCCAGGATTTCATGAGTCACATATTTTGTATGTATGCAATCTTGTGTACAGCATTTTTATCTGGATTGTTCCATGGATCATACAGCCTATGAGTATTGATAAAACTGACCTTAAGAATACTTTAAACAATGGCCCAATTCTATTTGGTATTTTAGATGTGGAAAAAGAAAAAATCCAGGCAGTTGAGTTAAAGTAGCTTTCCTTCTTTTCACCAAGCATATGATACCAATCCTCAAACACAAAACATGTCTTGTAAAACTTTACACTTGACAATCTGTTCTGGTTTAGTAAATGGTTGAGAGTATCTTTGCCAGTCTTCATGGAGTCGTATAA
The DNA here is from genome assembly GCF_022355385.1 of Mustela nigripes. NCBI lineage: Eukaryota > Metazoa > Chordata > Mammalia > Carnivora > Mustelidae > Mustela > Mustela nigripes. The sequence continues at coordinate 30,395,689 of NC_081559.1, read as the reverse complement.
TCTTTGGATCATCACCGCTTTTATACCAGCATTTAAACAAATAACTTTAGTATTAGCAATTCAAATATTCCTTACATGAAATACTTTTTTTTTTTTTGGTTGTGGTTCCCAATCTGTCAAAAAGATACTAATTTTCTGAAATGTGCTTATTCCATTTCATCTAAACTGTTTTTACCCTACATGTATTATGTAACTTTTTACCTTACATATAAATAGTTCTGTAGCAACAAAGTGGAACTCAGGAAGAAATATGGCTATTTCCGTAATAAGAACTGCTATTTTCATGGAGCTTTGTAGTTTACCAAATATCCAATTTAACTTTCCCAACATCTCTCTGAAGAATGTTGTACTGTCCTCTTTTTACAGATGAGTGCCACGAACTTGTTCAAGGTCACTTATGAAGGAAGGGGCTCATCAAAGTCCTCTGCTTTTTTTCATGCCTCATTACCATTTTTGTTCAAATAAACACACTATTCTCATTTCAATGATCCAAAGAAAAATATAAATTTAGAATTATCCAGATGATTTTCCATTCTCTTTTGAAGGTATAGGCAGTTGAGACATTGTAGTTGGTATAATTACTGAGTGTCCCTCTCATCTTACCTGGGTCTTTTCCCTACACACAAATAATAACATGTAAAATATAGCAATTGGGTATATAGGATCCTATTTGATTTTACTATTTTATTGAAAAGCCAGAATTAGAATTAAAAGAGGTTGAACATATCAGCAGGGCGATGGCCCAGGATTCACTCAGATAAAAAGGAGCATTATAAAGATTCCTGGCTCTAGCCCAAAGGAGAAAGAGCTTTCTCTAGTGCAAATTGCCTCACACTTCGACACGGTGCCAGCAGTATAAATGGGACATATTTCTTCTCTAACAAATGCCAAAGTATCATATTTACGTTTTCTGAAGACTATAATCAAGCCATTAAATAGGAAGTTTCCAAATTAGACTGTGTTTGAAGGAAAATGTTAGGAAAGTCCAGGACAGGCCATACTCTCTCTGAAACATCACAACCTCTCCGGTCAAATTAGCCATACTGGTGAGTCCTTACCCATTACTTGTGTGGCGGCTGATTTTGCCTATAAATAGTCATAAATAAGGAAGGCATGACCAATGGTTTCATTTCTTTTCGCTTTCAGTCTCTGCTGGTCGACTTCATGGGTTTTTATAAATCAAACTTCAAACTTGTGGACTTTAATCTAGGCTTAAGAGAATCTCAGAACTCAGGCAGCAAAATATTACAACTGTATTTCATTAATCTGTAGTGGGAATTTAGCATTTCCTTCAATGATCCCTCCAAGAAAAATGTCACCAGGATCTCAGCAACTGAGGTTTCTTGCCAGTGCGCTCTCAGTTATGTTCACATTCCATTTCAGTGGTCTTGATACAAATTTTGTCACCTCTTTGAAATTACAGTAGTTGGCAATGTTGCTAGACTTTGTTATTAATAAAAAGGATGCACAATATTGCTATGTCACAGATGTATTTTTTACATATCTCAATGACTGCTTTTCAGTAAACTTGGAATTTTTATAATTAATCCTTGACACATTTCCTTTCGTGCACTTAAAAACACTCTTCTGAGAAGGAATTCATGCAGTTTACCAGACTGACAAAAAGGTCCATGGCACAAAAGAAAACATTTTATACCTTTGCAAAGGAGTCCACTGTAGAGATGGGCATTTCTTTTCTTTTCTTTTCTTTTTTTTTTAAGATTTCATTTGTTTATTTGACAGAGAGAGGTCACAAGTAGGTAGAGAGGCAGGCAGAGAAAGAGAAAGGGGGAAGCAGGCTCCCCGCTGAGCAGAAGAGCCTGATGTGGGCCTCAATCCCAGGACCCTGAGATCATGACCTGAGCCGAAGGCAGAGGTTTAACCTACTGAACAACCCAGGTGTCCGAGATGGGCATTTCTATCTGGTTTAGTTTCAACAAGTATGTGTTTATGTGTGCATGTAGACACTTTCATGCTATTTGCTAGACTCTGTGCTAGGCACAAAAATATTAACTACTCTATTGTCATTGGCTTTACAGGAAGCATATGCATCATATGACTATGTTGCCTCCATCTTAATTTTTATCTTTGCTTTATGTATGAGGAGACTGTGGCACTAAGAAGTCAAGACAAACAAATAAACATATAACAAGTATTTATTTATTTTTTAAAGATTTATTTATTTCTTTTTGAGAGAGCACCCGCACCTGTACATTGATTGGCGGGGGGGAGCAGAGGGAGAGGGAGAGAAGTAGACTTCTACTGAGTAAGGAGTCTGATGGGGCTCAACCCCATGATCCTGATATCATGACCTGAGCTGAAATCAAGAGTCAGCCAGTTAACTGAAAGAGTCATCAGGTCCCCCTAAATAATTTTTTAAAAAGAAGAAGTTATAAATAACTCCTCGAGCAAGTACTTGGTGGAGTTAAAATTTGTACCTAGGAAAATAAACTTCAGGGTCCCCATGCTGAACCATTGAGTTCTCCCATTGCTCTGTGTGAAGAGTGCAGGTTTGTCAGTTTTGACAATACATTTTGGAGCAGAGAGGGCACATAAACAACCTGAGAGTTGTGTGCATGTGTGTGTGGGGGGTAAAATAGGGGGTATTGTGGGTGTCATATCTTTGGGTTATGATGCCTAGATAAGGCTGGCATGATAGCAGCAGCAGCCAGGTAAGGAAGGGAAGTTGGCGTGGCAGGGAAGGCTAGTGACACTTGCAATAAGGAAGCATGTTGCAGTTGATTTATGGCTAAATATTGCCAAGTGTATATACAAGCCAGAGAGTGGCAGAAGTGGAGCCTAGATGGGAGATGGGAATAGACAGTAGGCATGGCAATCAGTGCACAGGTGTGTTTTTCTTGATGAGTATTTGCAGAGATCAGTGATCTCTGAGTAGTACTGCAACTTTGCCCTGCATGTTCTAGCTCATAAGTTATTTTTGTTTAGTGATTGTATTCATCAGTTTGGTCACTTGGTGGGGGGACTTGAAGCCTATAGGTTAAAGTTCATAGTCATTGCCACAGTAATTTCTTTTTTAACTAACTTGTCTCTTTAATTCTTCACAAAAAGATACAGAAACATCCTCTGCCTTTCTATCTTCTTGATCTTTTCTAAGCCATAGGACTTAGTCTAGAGCAGTGGCTTTCAAATTTAATGTATATCAGGATTAGTGGGACAGTTGGTTAAATCACAGGTTGACCGATTGCTGATTTTTTTTTAAAGATTTTATTTATTTATTTGACAGACAAAGATCACAAGCAGGCAGAGAGGCAGGCAGAGAGAGAGAGAGAGAGGAGGAGGCAGGCTGCCCGCTGAGCAGAGAGCTGGACGTGGGGCTTGATCCCAGGACTCTGGGATCATGACCTGAGCCGAAAGCAGAGGCTTTAAACCACTCAGCCACCCAGGCGCCCCCAGATTGCTGATCTTAACCCCAGACTTTCAGGGTTAGTACAAGGTTAGGTCCAGGGTGTGGCCAGAAAATTTGCATTTCTAATAAATTCCCAGGTGATGAGGATGCTGCTAACCCACTGGTCCAGTTTAGGACCGTGTTGATACTGTACGACTTTCTCTATAGAGGCCACCTCTGGTTTACTTTCCCTGATGGGCTTCCATGGGGTGGCATAATGGGGACAAATGGGCTGTAATATCAGGTAACCATTTGGGTCATACTCAAAACCTAGCATTTAGTAGTTGTGTGATCTTGGCAAACTGCTTTATCTCTTCTGTCTCAATTTTTCTGAGTTTTAAAATGGGGACAAAATACCTACCTAATAGCTTTGTTCTGAGTATGAAATAATTGTTTTATGTATAAACATGCAACAATCTCTAGTCAGTAGTAGCCGATGTTACTGGATACTAACTATGTGCCATAGCTACTCTCTCTATTTTATGTAAAATGAAACCGAGGTCTGTGGAGGTTTAGGTCGTGGGGATATAAGCTGAAGGGCAAATAATGGAAGGAGGCTGGGCAATGTGTCTCCAAATGGTTTGCCCCCAGCTCCTGGTGTTCTGGCTCTTGCCTCTGCCCAACTTCCCACCAAGCAAATGCTCTGGTTTTGGGCTAATTATGTGCCTTTTCCCCTTCCCTCCTTCTATGTTCATTTCTGACAATGGTCACATCTTCTCCCTCAGGTTCTAACGTGTTTCACTCATGGGCAACAATCAAGAGATACCCGGCCCTCTTCAGCCAAGTCTGCTCAGACAATGAAGTTCAATAATGATTCAGTTCAGTTATAGTTATAGACCTCCTAGGATGGTTTTTTTCCCCTCTTTCTTATAGAACATTCTCCTTATGATTATGTATACCCATATTATCTTGCAATTGCTTTTCTTTCAACCTTATTCAAAATCTCTTGGAGAATGATAGTCATCTTCCTTTGGATTTCCCACTGTACCTAGAGTAGGGCTAGATGGACAAGGGTTCTTACTGAGGAGGGATATCATAGACACTACCCACCCCTCCAGTGCTCGCCTACATCTCTATAACCCATGTCAACATACAAAAGTGCCTGAAATAGGTTTAAGAATTATGTAACACCATATCTAGGTGACAGATTTTTCAGTTGACACTTTAGTTCAAGATGTTGAACTGATTCATAGAATGAACTTACAGGGTTTCTGCATAGAGCTTCATGTTTTGCTTAATCAAGTAAACTTCTAAAGAAAACAAAAAATAAAACCTGATGAAAGATTTCTGGAACAAGCTAGATTCTTGAGGAGATAATTATCGAATACTAAGGTGTTGGAGGCTGAGGATTCTTGAGTCCCAGCAGACTATTCTTTTTTTTTTTTTTTTTTAAGATTTTATTTATTTATTTGACAGAGAGAGAGATCACAAGCAGGCAGAGAGACAGGCAGAGAGAGGGAAGAAGCAGGCTCTCCGCCGAGCAGAGAGCCCGACGCAGGGCTCAATCCCAGGACCGCGAGACCATGACCCAAGCCCAAGGCAGAGGCTTAACCCACTGAGCCACCCAGGCGCCCCCCAGCAGACTATTCTTACTAAGTACTTGCCACGGGCCACTGGTTGGTGGTGAGGCTTCTCTGTAGATCACTCATTTTATTATTATAATAACACTGTGAGGGAGGTATTTGTAATTCCCATTTTGCAGTTAAGGAAGCTGAGTCTTAAGAGAGGTTGAGCAACTAGCCTAAGACTGTTACTGGGTGGAGGTTGCGTTCAAACCCAATTGATCAGAACAAATACATCTGAACTTCACCACAATTCTACTTTTTGCTCAGCCTGTGTTTCAAAATAACACCAGGGCACCTGGGTGGCTCAGTGGGTTAAACCTCTATCTTTAGCTTAGGTCATGGTCTCATGGTTCTGGGATTGAGCCCCGCTTGGCACTCTCTGCTCAGAGGGGAGCCTGCTTCCCTCTCTCTCTGCCTGCCTCTCCACCCACTTGTGATCTCTCTCTCTGTCAAATGAATAAGTAAAATCTTAAAAAAAATAACACCAAAACAATTGCTTCACTCAATGACAAAATTATTCAAACGAGGTATTTGCAATGTATAACAAAGAAATACGTCTCCTTAAAATCAAATTTTTATTTTCAGTTGTAGAGTGGAGTCATAAAGAGAGCTTGAAGAGTATAAAATGTAAAAAGTTTAACAATCCAGTGGAAATATTTTGGGATTTTATTCCAATTGTGAAATTTGACCTAGTCTTAAAGAGTCTTATAAATAGTTAGATGATGAGTTCACTATGAGTTCAGAAACCCTCTACATTCATTTTCAGTATTCATCTCGTTGTCTCTGAAAGCCTCATTCAGGGTTTTTTTGTTGTTGTTGTTGTTTTCCTTTTTGTATTATCTAGAAGATATTTGTGAATACTGAGGAACCAGTCTTGTTACTTTATAAAAAATAATTACCACTATAGGAGAAATAAATCAAAAAGAGGAGGAATGCATTGCTGCTCTCAGCCACCTAATTAATGCAGCTGGGGAACCATGTTATTTAAGTTTACTACCCCTTCTTGTCACCTTTTCAAAATGTTGTTTGATGAATATAATTCCCCCTCAGAGATCTATAAACCTATTGATTAGACATCTTAAATCGCACAAACACACAACACAAGAATTTCCAACTGATTCACACCAAAAGACAATGGAGCCTAGCCATCAGTCTTTGAAAGATTGCCCAACAGGAAGGTAATATTTTAGATTTATATAACTTTAATGTAATTTGAATGTTCTAGAACAGAATCATCCACATACCCTGGATACTTTTTATCTAATTCATTACGATTGAATTCAGAATAAATACTTTCATCTTGGATTCTACCAGATTCAGGAATATGTAGAACCATGTGAGAACTTCAGCTAATACCAACTCCCCAGTAACAGAGATGCATGGCAAAATGCCTGTTTTGAACTATGGAGATGCAATAATGACTCTTCTGTATAAGCAAAGCTATGCATAAATTTGGTCATAGCAAAGCTTTCCACAGCTCTTACTCTGTGCCAGGCTATCATCTAAACTCTATATTAATTAATATACTGCTCATAATAACGGTACAAGCTAGACACAAATATTATCTGCATTGTGCATATGAGGAAACTGAGGCAGAATATTTAAGGAACTTACGCAAGGTCATGTAGAAAGTCCAAAGCAACTGAGATATGAGCCCACACAGTTTGCTTCCAGATTACCCATTCTAACTAGCAAGTTTACTCCTCCTCAGCTTGAGTATCTTGAGCACAGAAATGATGCTGAGTTATTTTTAGCCAAGTTTGAGAGATCCAGGAGTTTGCTGAAGCTCAAATTGAAATATCGTACGGTTAAGGTATTTGCCAACTCATCTCTAATTAGACCCTTCAGAATGGAAACAACATCTCCTCCAGCGCTTCACACGTGAGTTAAAAATTGACAGTGAAATAAAGATGGTGGCTACCGTGAAACCCTGCATAAAAAGACTTCTTCCAAATGATGATTAAAACATACAATACGCCAAGGATAGATTACATTATAAAAATCTACATCAAAAGACCTTCGATCAAAGCGAGTGATAAAATATGCAGGAGTAGAAATTTGTAAAGGAGCCCAGGGTACTGTTGATCAAAAAGGAAGAGGGAGAGGAGGAATAAAGACAGGCATAAAGCACCAGTTGCTTGGCTGCCACAAAGAAATAAGAGACACTTAATTCTGATAGGCAAGTAAGAGTCCTCAAGTAACAGTAGGTATTTCAGCACCGGGCTCTTTTTTAAGGCTCTTTTTGTTTGTTTACAAAACAAAAAAGGTAAGTAAATGTTACCAGAGAGAGCGACTGTGCTGTGTGAATGGAGGTCTGGGATCTTGGATAGCCCACACAGGATTTTATGTGAAGATCTGCACTCAAAGCCAACCAGAAGGAAAGAAGCAAGCACAAAGCAGTTTATCAAGGACAGTACACTCTCAAGGTGGAAGAGTGGGCAGACCCAGAGGGGTCAACAGACCTGAGGCTACAGGAGTCCTATCTTTTTTTGTGAGCCAGGATCTTGGGTCATGAACAGGGTGGTCTCTAATGCAGGCTGCTTCTGGTCATTTGGGGGACTTCTTCCACAGGTTGGGAAGGGGAGTTTTTGGCCCTACAAGGTTTATATCTGGACAGTCATTATAGCCTTCTCCCATGTGGGGGAGGGACTAAAACCACAATGCGAATGTATTAAAATGAGTCTAGGGGTTACCCTAGGGCAAAGGTAGAAGAGCAGAGCATCTTCTGCACCTGGGGTTCCTGGTTCCGTTAGCCCTGGGGTCTTGGAAGCCACAAGACCAGGCTCTTGAAGGTACTTGAAGTCACAAAATCAGGATGTTGCGCCTTCAGGCTCCTAATATGTAACCTATTTATCACCATCCTGGCCTCTAGCTCCCGTCTAACTGCCTACTCTGTCATAAACAAATGAAACATACTTAGCTAAAGAGAGAGAAAAAAATATCAGAATGTCCAAGAGCTAACTAAAGAGCTACATAGATTTTATTTTAGGCTAGTAGCTGACCTAAACAACCACCGGCTTTTTTAGGGTAAAGGTAAGGAGTTAATTAAGAGCTGGGTGGAGTTGGTGATCTAGAAGACGTGTTTTTTATTTTTTATTTTTATTTTTGCCAAATAAGGTAAAAGACAAGATCCTTTGAACGCACAGACTGAGGCAGTTATTAACACTAGAAGGAACTCCATACAGTTCTCCATACAGGAACTAGGTTAGGGTGATCTGGCTGAAACATGGGTCTGTCCTCACTAATCTCAGGGTTGATTAGACTGACCACACTGGTTGACCTGCTTCTTTAGGCACAGACTTCCTGAGGTTGCCCAAGGAAAGAAGAACAAAAATGTGTTTTTCAGAACAGTTTTATAAGCTACAGTTCTCCTTTGCCAAAAATATCTGTTCAGTAAATAGTTCTCAATCCCAGGTTAAGTAAAGTTAATGTCAAATAATGATAACAAATAATCATGCTAGGAAAAGTTCTTAATCTAGGAGTTCAAAAATAGTGTAGTTTTCAAGACTAATCCCATTTCTAAAAGTCATAGGCATGATGTTGTTTGGGGGATAATGGTGTAGTAGTTTGCTCAGGCCATAACAAAATAACCACAGACTGAGTGACTTCAACAACAAAATTAAGGATGTCCAAGATCAAGGTGTTGGCATAGTATCCTCTGCTTTGTTTACCTTTTTGCTATCTCTTCACACACTCTTTTTTCTGTCTATGTGTCTATCTGGTATATCTTGGCATGTCCAAATTTTCTTCTTCTTATGAGAATAGCCAGTCAGATTAGATTAGGGCCCAGCCATATAATCTCATTTAATCTCAATTATCTCTTTAAAGTCCCTGTTTGCAAACACACTGACATTCTGAGATACTGAGGATTAGAGCTTCAACATATGAATTTTAGAGGACACAGATCAGCCCCTAGCAGAGCTCATCTCACAAAGATTAAGAACCTCTGGTTGGAGTTAAAGCTTCAGTTTCTTCTTTTGGTGTCTGTCTTACGTCAAATGGTATTTTACCATATTACTATGTCAATATAGATACTTGCTATGTAATGTCATGCAAGCATTAGAGAAGTTCTATTATTATAGATAGGAATACTGAACTTCCTGTCATTAATAGCATATGTCTGACATGCTCTCTAGATGCTCTCCATAGTCCTTTTGTTGGGCCTCCATTAATATAGCAAAAATGATATTTAGGATGGGGTCCACAGACCTGTTGTGGAAAGGGCCAAATAGTAAACAATTTAGGCTTTCCAGGCCACATAGTCCCTCCTGAACTACTCAGCTCTGTCACTGTAGCATGAAAGCAGACACAGAGGATATATAAACAAGTAGGTGTAGCTGTGTGTCAGTAAATTTTATTTATGAAGACTGTTGAATTTCATGTAATTTTCACATATCATTCTTACTTTGATTTTTTTTTGACCATTTCAAAATGGAAAAAAAAAAAATCGTATCTCTCAAGACTGTGTGAAAATAGGCAGCCAGCCATGGTTTGCTGATCCCAGCCTGGAAAGGAGAACTAGTTCTAAGGAACCATGCTTGTGATTTTAGAATTACAAGGAAGTTTCATATATTGTCTCCTCTATGTTGTCAAACATAATACTATAGAGAAATACAAAATGTGTCTTGCTAATAATCATGGGTAGACAGTTTTCCTCCAAAAAATCATATGCTCTCATTTTTAAAAACTCATTAAACAATAATATAACAAGATCTTTTGTTTTGATTTTTGATTTTGATTTTGACTTTGATTTCCTGTATGTGAAATATTAATCTAGATGCTGTAAACATTGGAGGGAAAGGAATGAATAAAATGAAAGGCCTCTGGCCCCCATAAAGCTTCCTTTTCCCATTTCTCTTCAGAGAAAGAGGGGAAAGTAATTAAAACATACTGAGCATCCACCTGATACCAGGTGCTCTGCTGTACAAAACATTTAACCCTGTCATCACCAAGATGCACAATCAGAGCTGCCACATCAGACACAGCTTTGTGTTGCCCAGGTGTCTGAGTCTGATAATAGTGAAGCCCCCTGAAGCTATGCTATGGAGTGATTGGGAAGCATTCTCTTTTTAAGAAGAGAAATTTATTCTGTCATGTTGCTCTTTTCTTTTCCTTTTCTTTCTTTTATTTTTTTTTCTTCTCATCTTTTCTTTTCTCTTTTCTTTCACAGAGTCTGGGGATTGAAACATGGACATCTTTTTTTTTTTCTTTGAGTGTAACTGACACACAATATTACATTAATTTCAGGTGTACAGCATAGTGACTCAACAAGTCGATACATTATGCTTTGCTTACCATGAGTGTAGTTACCCCCTGTCCCAATGCATCCTATTACAATATCATCAGAAGTCACTTTGCTGTTTGCTTGCAAGGTACAAGGCTGTTTGCCTGCAAAGTTCATGCCTTTTCTCTTACATAATTTTGTCCTTTCAAGATAATGTTTGCCAATATTAAAAAACAAAACAAAAAACAACCTTTTGGTACACTATTCTTTGAAAACATAAAAAAAGTTTGAGGTCAAATGCAAATCTAGTTTACCCGGACCTATTTCCATTAGGGATTCTCTTACAGCACTAGTTTCCACATTAATTGGAGGATTTAATTAAATTTAATCAAACTTTTTTTTCTAATATTATTAAAACATCTCCCTCAGGACTTTTTTCTTAGGTAAATTTCATGCCACACCTCTCTCAAGTTTTTCCTCTCTTAACTTACTCACTTCCCTTCCCACAGTTTCCAATATCAATTTTGATAGTTTGTTTTAGATTCTCATGATCATAGGTAATTAATGCCATGAGCCTGTATATGAAACCCTAAGTCGCATTTCTATTTGACAAACAAGTAAGCAAGTTGATGCTCATGCTGGAGGAAATTTGGTTTTGCCAAGTACAAGAAGATATCTGACCATAAACCTAGAGCAGATTAGAAGACAAAATGATGAAATGAGGAATAATGCGACTAGGCATTTCAAGGTTTAAATCTACTTGGAGTTACAACCCTGTCCAAGTCGCCTCTCATACTAGAATTCTCCTTCTCTAATTAAGAAAGTGATGTTTCCTTTACTCTTTCACATGGCATGGGTTTTCTACTTTTGTGACCCAAACAGATATATCCCAATGGAGAAATCTCAGTAAGAACATGGCTGGAAATGGACTCAGTGTCTGTTATCTAGAATAATATTTGGGTAGTATGCAAATAGAATTTTGAAAGAAAAGTTGTACCAAAATTAAACTCAGGGTTATGGTGAGAATTAATAAACAAAAATATAAACTTGTTTAGTTCAGCGTCTGTCCCAGAGCATGTATGTTTAGCACATGACTCTGATCAGTATTATACTTACCAATAATTCTTAAGCTATGAATGCTCTGATGGGCACCCAGATATCAATGCAGCAATTCACAATGAGATTTGTAGCTGTCCAGTGTGTCCCATATGGCCATCATCCTGATTATTGCATTCTCGCCAAGTAGGAAATCTCATATCCACAAGAGAATGCCAGGGAGCTTGGACCAGAGTTAGAAGAGATTGGTGATGAGGAAAAAACAGCTTGATATGTTTGTTCCTACACTCAGGTCAAGCCCACTGGGTTGATTGGACCTCCATTTGAGCTGATCTTATTTCGTGGAACTCTGCCAGTGTTTCTTCTTCCTTTTCTTTTATCCTCTAATGACAGGCTGAGTAATTGGCCACCAAAGATGTCCATGTCTCAATCCCCAGGCTCTCTGAATGCCCTGCATGACATGGCCAAAGGTACTTTGCAGATGTGATTAAGAATCTTGAGATGTAAAGATTACACTTGGACCATCCGAATGGGTGTAATATACTCACAGAATCCCTGTTAGAGAAAGCAGGAGGGTTAGAGCAGAGAAGGTGATATGGCAGCAGAAGCAGAAGGAGAAGAAGACATGTGAAGATGCCAACAGACGTTGCACTGATTGTCTTGCTGGAAGAAGACAATGAGCCAAGCAAAGCTGGCAGAGATGATGAAATGGATTTTTACCCAGAGCCTTATTTAAAGGCTTTCAAATGATTTTTTATGTTTGTGCTTTGATACAATTGGGTGGGTTTTTTACTGAATTCTCAAAGTACAGTCTGATATTTTTTAAGTTCTAATTCCCTTGTGGTAGCTCACACCTTAGGTACCAGCTCTTAGCTCCAAATAGATTCTGACTTGATAGGCCAGAGTCTATTCCTAGTAATAGACTTCAGGCCACCCCAAATGCAAAGCCACCTCTGTTATTTTAGAAAGCAGTTATATGAATGTCTCACAGGGACCCCCAAGGTGGTCTGTTAACAGAAGTTGTCACAAAGGTGGCCTTAGTGATATTTCTGGTTCAGTCTACCATGGGTTCATCCTTGGTAGGGATGAACTAGGCAACTAGTTACTTAGGCAACTCATAGGCAATCGCCATGCCTCTGCTAACTCCAATGTCCCTCGATGCCCAGAAAGCTTCCCAAATGCCAGATTTTCCAACATGAGCCAGGCTAGGGAGGTTTATGTTCCTTCTCACTCTGGTAAAAGGCCTTGTAGAACTTCACCGTATGCGCTGCCCCACATGAAATCTCAAGTTTGGCCTCTAATGCTCCTTCACTGTAGTGAGTCAACTGATTCAGCCAGACACAGGGAGAGAGAGAGAGAGACAGAACTTTTCTCCCTCCCATCTCCCCATTGTCAATATCTCCCTTCTTCCTTCTGATTTACAGAGCAAAATCTCAAACCTATGAGTGGAAAAGAGACATTTTTATAAATGCGAAGGGGAAGTGTTTTTTCCTACTGTGGGACAGGGAGAGGAAAAATTGTTCTACCTAAATAGTCAATAGTTACCTATAACTACAGCCTCACTGTTTTATTCCACGAATCTGGTTTGCAGCTTCTAATGGCTCTCTTCCGTTGTTCTCCCAATCCCGTTAATACCTGATCTGCCCCCTAAGAGGACTGCTCTTTCATAATCTCCAGCCCATTTGGAGGTCATCTGGAAAAGTCCTCAAATTAAGACATGACACTGATCAAGCATTCCATGTCTGGTGTCAGTGTGGGAGAAGCCTCCAGGCACGCTGCATTTTATGGTACCAGCACTGGTTTGTATCATGTATTTAACTGTTCCAACCGTTCTGAAGAAAAATCAGGCTGCCTCTGTATTTGTATTTTTATATATCCTCAATATGACATCCAGTATCATAGGGGTTGGGAACTTGACTTTCAGACTCTGCACTTCTCATAGGGACTTGAGACAAGCTTGAGGGTGGTGATGACCTGGGAACACAACTTATTACAGGCCCATGATGTACAGAAAGTTTTGATAAAGTGACATTACTATTCAAGCCAGGGGCCAGAAGAAAATCTTACTGCAGTTGGAAACAGGTGGCCTTTTTTTTTTAATTCTCTGACCTCTAGACTGAGGTCAGAGAATTCATCATCATGGGAAGACATGAGTATTTTTTCTTTAAACAAACAAATGCTTTTGTACCTCCTCTGTCTCCCACCCCACCAGCTGGGGAAAGGGTGACAGGAGGAAAAAACACTGAATGTGAAGATACTACAAAAAACAACAACCCAACTTTTGAAAATGAACTGCAACAAATCCTTGAAAACAGAACTTGTCTTTAGGGATACAATTTTATGCTCTTCATACCTGGTATTAAAATAATCATTATCTTGATATATATATATGTGTGTGTGTGTGTGTGTGTGTGTGTGTATAAACACATGTGTGTTTAATATATATTAAAATATTATATATATAATATTATATAAATAATATATATTAAAATAATTATTATCTTGATATATATGTGTGTGTATATATATGTATATATATAAACACATGTGTGATAAAGTGACATATATATCAAGATAATAATTATTTTAATATATATTATATATATTATTTTAATATATATATTAAACAGAAGAGCAAAGAAAGTCTCAAGATATTTCAGACTTATTGCAGTTGTTGCAAAGACATTTTTAGATACTTTAAAATAATTTAACATATTCTTTTTTTTTAAGATTTTATTTATTTATTTGACACACAGAGAGGCAGGCAGAGAGAGAGAGAGGAGGAAGCAGTCTCACTGCTGAGCAGAGAGCCCAATGCGGGGTTTGATCCCAGAACCTTGGGATCACAACCTGAGCCAAAGGCAGAGGCTTTAACCCACTGAGACACCAAAGAGCCCCACATATTCTTTTTTATTTTTTTAAGATTTTTAAATTTATTTATGAGAGAAAGAGAAAGAGCATGAGCAGAGGGGAGGGACAGAGGCAGAGGAAGAAGCAGACTCCCCACTTAGCAGGGAAACTGATGAGGGGGTCATCTCAGGACCCTGGGATTAAGACCAGAGCTGAAGGCAGTTGCTTAAATGACTGAGCCATTCAAGCACCCCAAGATTTAACATATTCTATAAAAAACATTTGTAAGCTATTATAAGTCTACATATATTTTGATCTTAAAAGATTTCAGTCCATTACCTGAAGCTGGATAGAATAATGACTACTATTTTTTAAAAATATGTTCATTTTAAATATCCATTATAAAGAAATAGAGGACAAATTTGCATGTGCAATTCACATGAACAATACTTATCATATGACTTGACTAGAATGTAAGCTACATAATGGTAGGAAATTTCACTGTCTTATTCACCTCTTTTGTCCCAGTGCCTACCATAGTGCATACACAAATGCGGTGCTCAGTAAATATTGATTCCAGTCAATGAACAAATATACAGCCTTACAGTTGGATAGAACATTACTGATTTCTCTACCTACACTATCATGCTGCTCTATGAATGATGGATTACATTCAATTTATCTTCTACCTGAAGACATCATCTTATATTCTGCATAGTATATAAGACTATATATATATAATATTTATAAATTATACATAATATATGGTAAATACTTATGTATGTGTAATATATATGTAATATATAATGTGTATATATCATATATAATATATATAATGTATTCATTATACTAATATTCATATAATGAACGCATAATAAAAGTCTCTGCCTTTTATTACTTGTCCATTATATATAACATATAATATTATATATATAATTCCTAAATAATTTTAGTGCTGCTAATTACAAAATTGTTGGCAGAAAGGAGTTTTGTCATTATCAAATTAATAGAAATTCACAGATGATATGTAAAACTTCTGTTATTTAAAAATGCTTTGAATTTTTTCTTCCTGTTTCGGTGAATTCAAGCCTCCAGTTCTTTTTGCTCTGGATGTTAAGATGTTCTCTGTAACTCCAGACCACAATATGTGAAACCAAATCTTTGCCATCAACATGATAAGCATATTCCAGTGATATGTATCTTATCGATAAACTGAAAATCATCCTTTCCTAGTAGTAAAGCATTTTAAACACATACATTTTATTTCATGGAAATAGTTTTTCTGTTAATATATGTAGTAAAATAGAAAAATTTAGATATTCTAAGGAGACCTTGTTCAGTACTGTAACTCTTGATTCTTAGATAATTACTGAGCTGTCTTATGACCACAAATATAGGAAGGAAATAAGACATGAACTTATATGTTTATGTTGATCCACAATTTTAATTTTTTTAAAATTATTTATTTATTTATTCGTTTGAGAGAGAGAGATGAGGGAGGAGGGGCAGAGGGAAAGGGAGAGAGAGAGAGAATCCCCAGCAGGCTCTGTACCCAGCATGGAGCACATCTCAGGGTTCTTCTCACAACCCCGAGATCATGACTTGAACCCAAATCAAGAGTTGGATGTTCAACAGACTGAGCCACCTAGGCACCCCTGCAATCATTTTTCCTCCCTAAAAAGAACTGAAGAGGATAGCTACTTCAATAGTCAAAAAGACTAATCATAGCAGATGCCATGATTCAAACATCACAATATTTTATAAAACAAGCAGAGGGATCCCCAGCAGATAGGGGGTGAAGTTTAGATTTCCTTTTCTATCTCAAAATCTTCCACACAAAAAATCAATCACCCAAAGTGTAAGAATTGGTTCATTTATGAACACCATGGTAAAAGAAAGAACATGTGTTTCCCTCTTTAAAAAGTCCCATTGGGGAGGGGGTGTACCTGGGTGGCTCAGCCAGTTGAGCATCTGCCTTTGGCTCAGGTCGTGATCCTAGGGTGCTGGAATGGAGTCCCATAAGGGGCTCCCTGCTAAGTAGGGAGTCTGCTCCTCCCTTTGTCCCTCCTCCTGCTCTCTCTCTCTTTCACACTTCTCTTAAATAAATAAAATCTAAAGAAAAAGCAAAGACACTTCCATTGGTTTTCTGTCAAAAAGAAAAAAATAAAAATGGAAGAATTCAGCTCCTTGCCATAAGACCCTACCAGATCTAGAAAATTTCCATAGCACTTCTGCCATGTTCATTTGTCTCATTCTTTGGATCAGGTGTTTTCTGTCCATGAGTCTCTCAGCAATGGGATGGTGCACCGTAGGAAGGCACCCACCTGTTCAGTATTTTTGAGAGACATTTTAAAAATATGCTTCTTGTTTTCACTTTAATTTTACAAATGAACCTGAGCTTGGTGATTCATTCAAGGTTAGTCAGTAGCTGGTAGAAGAGCTCCATTGTTGCCCGAGTTGCCTAGCCTGCTGACATTTGACATTTTCCTCCTCTGTCTTGAAAATAGACTTTTATCACTTTAGTTTCTGCCTTTTATTATGTGTTCATCCTTCAAAGTACTCTTCTTCTCTAAATAATATTCTTATTAAAAATATCTGGAGGAGACTTTTCCAGGCATCATAAACAATATTCACAGGATTTTCTTTGCTATGGATGATAATGATGACATGGAGGAGTGTGCAGATCTTGGCATCATTTGTGTCAAAAATGCAGAAAGCATTATAGTTATCTTGTGTTTATTTGTCTATGCATAAGGAAACTCTGGAAGGATATGTAAGAAATGAATAATAGCAGGTATTTGAAAGACAAGGAAAATAAATTAGAAAAAGGATAAGAATAAAATGTTGCATTCCACAACTTTTATTTTTTTAAAGATTTTATTTTATTTTATTTTATTTTTTTAAGATTTTATTTATTTATTTATTTGACAGACAGAGATCACAAGTAGGCAGAGAGGCAGGTAGATAGAGAGAGGAGGAAGCAGGCTGCCCGTGGAGCAGAGAAGCCGATGCGGGTCTCGATCCCAGGACCCTGGGGTCATGACCTGAGCCTAAGGCAGAGGCTTTAACCCACTGAGCCACCCAAGCGCCCCTTAAGGATTTTATTTATTTATTTATTTATTTATTTATTTATTTATTTGGGAGAGACAGAATGCGTGTACATGTACAAGAGTTGGAGGGGGCAGAGGGAGAGGAGGAGAATCTCAAGCAGACTCCTAACTGAGCACAGAGCCCACATGGGGCTTAGTCTCACCACCCTGAGATTACCACTTGATCCAAAACCAAGTGAGAGGCTTAACCAACTGAGACACCCAGGCTCCTCTCATTTCACAACTTTTAAAACACATTTTAGGTTTTATTTTATTTTATTTTATTTTAGTGTTCCAAAATTCATTGTTTATGCACCACACAGAGTGCTCCATGCAATAGGTGCCCTCCATAATATGCACCACCAGGCTCATACAACGCCCCCAAAACCCTCACTTTGTTTCTCACAGTCCACAGTCTCTCCTGGATTGGCTCCCCCTCCAATTTCCCCCGACCCACTTTTCCTCTCCATCTCCAAATGGCCTCCATGTTACTACTTATGCTCCACAAGTGAAACCATCTGATAATTGACTCTCTCTGCTTGACTTATTTCACTTAGCATACTCTCTTCCAGTCCCATCTATGTTGATGTAAACGTTGGGTATTCATCTTTTCTGATAGAGGTATAATACTCCATTGTCTATATGGACCCTATCTTCATTATCCATTCATTTCTTGAAGGGCATCTTGGTTCTTTTCACAGTTTGGTGACTGTGGCCATTGCTGCTATGAACATTGGGGTACAGATGGCCCTTCTTTTCCCTACATCTGTATCTTTGGGGTAAATACCCAGTAGCGCAATTGCGGGATTATGGGGTAACTCTATTTTCAATTTCTTAAGGAATCTCTACATTGTTTTCCAAAGTGGCTGTACCAACTTCCATTCCCACCAACAGTGTAAGAAGGTTCCCCTTTCTCCATATCTTCCCCAGAACTCGTTGTTTACTGTCTTGTTAATTTTGGCCATTCTAACTGGTGTCAGGTGGTATCTCAATGTGGTTTTGATTTGAATCTCCCTGATGGCTAATGATGATGAACATTTTTTCATGTGTCTGCTAGCCATTTTTATGTCTTTTGGAGAATTGTCAGTTCATGTCTTCTGCCCAATTTTTGGATGTGATTATGTGTTTTGTGTGTGTGTTGAGTTTGAGGAGTTCTTTATAGATATTGGATTTCAGCCATTTGTCTGCAGTATCATTTGCAAATATTTTCTCCCATTCTGTAAAACACATTTTAACTTTTAAGTTTTGCAATGATATTCATTATTCAACTAAAAAAATCAATAAAATGTAAAACTCTTCAATCTAAACAAACAAACAAATAAATAAATTTACACATTAAAAAATCATGTGTGATCATTTTTGCTTTCAAAGGAAGACTGGAAATGTTATTCCCACCTCTGGTCATTACTTTATACAGTTAGGGTAGATCTGCAGATTCTTTGAAGTCATGTTTGAGTTTCTGAACAATATTCAGAATATTTTACAAATTTCAAATTACAGCACATATTTTCTTTCTGCTGTGTTAGAGGAGGAAGCAAAATTACCAAAACTACCAAAAAGGATGAGAAAATTTTAAAACAAATTTGCATGTCTTTACTGATTAAAATTGGTCAATTCTTTTAGCTGATGACTTTCATGTGATATTTAAGTGAATATTATTTTCATAGCTGGCACGATTCCCCTCATATTGATTTGCAGCAAGTAAGGAAATACCATTTTGGAAACAAGATTGCATTTAGGTGGAGAACATTGACATTAAAGGGAATATGAAGATTTTTAGGAGGATTTTCTAATGTGGCTAGCAAACCTCACCAACATCATTAAACACAATCAAGGTTTTAAAAGTTGATTGACAGTTATGAATTAATATAGGCAGGCAAGAATATGAGAGGCACATCTATGTATATGGTAAAAGATGAATGAACTAATTTTTCTTGGATTATAGACCCACGAACCTACAACTTTTGCAATGAATAAAAGAAGTCTCTATGTAAGCCTTAAGATATTTCTCTGTATTTTCTCCTGGACTCTATTTTTTTTTTCAAGTTAGCTGATTTAATTAAATATTCTCTAAAACACTGGATGTTAAGAAATGTACAAAATCTAAGATCCTGAGATCTCCCAACTTAGAGTTGATTAAAATCGATGAGTTTGGAGTTTCCCGTTAAATCAAAAGCTTCTGGCTTTCAGCAACTCTTTATTTTTGGAGAAACAGCTTTCTCTTTGTGTAACAAAAAGGCTTAGGAAAGCTTCTTAGGGGGGAAAAAAAAAGACCTATGGGCTGCTGAGTCTTAAAATAGCCCTAAGAACAGCCTTGGAACTAGCAAGGTGTGCAAATGGACCAGGCACAAAACCAAAGGAGTATAGAATCTTTCCAGTTAAGCCGGAACCCCCACTGGGGTCACATTCTCCACCGTGGTTCTGCTGTTGTGTTGCATCTTTCTTGGAACTCATTAAAGCAGAGGTCATTCCTTTTGTTTCTTTTCCACTTACCTCATTACATAGCCTATACCATTGCTGTGCAGACATGTACAAAATATTGATTGACAAAAGCATAGAACTTTGAATTCATATAAAATTGTATTTGGGGCACCTGGGTGACTCAGTCAGTTAAGTGTCTGGCTCTTGTTTCAGCTCTGGTCATGATCTTGCAGTTGTGGGATCAAGGTCCCTGTCAGGCTCTTCAGATTCTTTCTCTCTCTCTCTCTCTCTCAAATAAATAAATAAAATATTTATAAAAAAGATTTAAAAATGTATTTCCCGTTACTGTTTCTCTAATTGCAGGGAGCTTATATTTAATGAGTGCTCTCTGTATTCCAGGCACTGTACCATGAGCTGAACATTTATAGATAAGAGACTTTGGCCCTACCCTCAAGTAATCCATCATATAGATTAAAAGAAGAAAACACAGGTTTTTCAAATGTGTATTAGATGCAATATTTTTAAAGAAGTAACTCTGTTTTGTAATTGAAAGTTGACATTAGAAATATGAAAATGAATATAAATATCATTTATTTAAGTATTAGCTAAAGTAATTTTGAGTGCAAGATATATTGAGGCACTATGAGGTGTGATACAGCAAAACAGGCACTGGTAGATAATTCCTATAATTAGTCTGAAAATATTTTAAGAGTAAATAATTCTAAAATAAAGACAATTCAAAGATTATGTGTATGTTAAGTATCCACTTTGACATTGGTTGATTTTATAATTCTTTCATTTCTGTAGGGATGATTGGTGGGGAAATGTGGCTTCTTTGCAGTGTCTTAACAGAGCAGAATAACTCTATAACAAACTGACTCCCAAATGTAAGGTGACTTAATATAAACTTTTATTTCTTTCTCATTAAACAGGGCAGATGAATGAGTTGGTATAATGGTACATCTCCATGACGTCAGTTAGAAATTCAGGCCTAGAGAGGTGTAACAATCTTTGCCATGAAGCTTCTAAGATCATTCTGAGGTTATCTCCATTCTCGTAGACAGAAGAAAGGAGGCATGGAAGGTGAGTAGTGGAAATTTCCATGGACCACAACTGAAAGGAGTGTACTTCATTTCTCCTCACTCTCCAATGGCTAGAGTTTAGTCAATAGCTATACCTGACTAGAAAATGTAGTCAAGCTGTGTGAAAAAAGTAAACATAAATTTGGGGTAATATCCATAAGTTTGTGCCATAAACAGCAGGGTTAGGAAGAATGATTGTTTTTGTTAGTTGGTATAATGACCTATTGTATCAATTCAGTTTATACAAGTTGCCTTCAGATATCAAACAACTCCATAAAACAAGTGGCTGTGATGGATGGTCCCAGATTTATACATTGATCAAAAATCTCATTTTAATTTAGTGGTGGATTAGTTGTGTTTTTTCTTTTTTTTAATCCCTTCCCCCTTGAGAGAGCCATATGCTAGGAAATTTGTCTTTCCAGTTGAATTGAGGTTTTTGCTAACAGAACGTATATACAGAAACGTGTCATTTTCTCTTTGTTTTTGTTTGTTTGTCTTATACCTATAAGCCAATCCACTTCTAAAACCGTTCTGGCAATGAATGTGCGTAGAAGTGATGCAATTTTAAATCATTCACATTAATGAATTTTAGTGCACATTTTTGTTACTACTGTGAGAATTTTGTAAATGGAATGGTTCTGGAACTGGTGGCACAGGGAAGGCCCATAGAGTTCACATTTCATAGGCATTCCCTGACCCATTCACCCACAAATATTTATGGAGTGCTTACTCTGAGCTGGGTTAATGCAACAGATGTGTTCTAAGCAATGGGTGTTGACTGTGTGTCAGAATCCATGCTGGGTGGCATACATCTGTTTCTTCTTTTAATCCTCCCCAAAAGGCTGAAGTTAAAATCGCTGAAAAATCAAAAACCCGATGAGATTAAGTCAATCATCCAAGGTCACTTGGACAGTACTAGAACTGCAGTTAGAAACCAAATCTGCATGCCTCTACAATTGGACTCTTTCCAGTATACCATACTACTCCTTAGGTAATTGTTTATTTGCCTGATCATCAGCAGGACTGTGAGACCTGGATATACGTTGTACATAAAATGAAGTAATGGGGCAGGAAGGAATTAAGGGGCTTCAGGTGCTGCTGGTTCACATTTCCCCCCATTAATATTGCAGCAGTTTGAATATAAGCCATGGATTTTGAATATTAAGTACACATGTTGTATCCTACTCTCACCAATGTGGGAAAAATTTTTGAAAGAGGAATTGAGAAAGACGATAAAGTATCTTTTGTTTTCTAAGAAAGTTATATCACTATGATGTTTTCCTCAGAAACATTTTTTGCCAGTCCAAATCATGAAAACAAAATAACAAGGCTTTCACAGAATGTCAAGAATATTTTGAGAGATTTTGGAGCACTAGTGGAAACCACAGAATTGTGGTGGCCACAAGTTGGACAACTTCTTGGCCTGACTGGTACAGGGTTGCAGTTCTGACCAAACAAAACTTGTAGCTATGGGGTACCCATAGGTCCCCCAAAGCCTGACAACCTAGTGTTACCCTGCAATTATAAGACCAGAGCAGAGTTCATAGAACAACTGTGATTACCATTAATAATTTATAGCCCAATATCTGGGTTTGAACTATGATGGATATAAAAATTGCTTTACTAAAAAAGACATATGTTTATTTATAAACCTTATCTTAAAATATTTACCATTTACATTAGGCATTAAATGTTGATTTATTTAATACAATAAATTAGGTTTCTGGACCCAATTCCAATGTGTACGTGGTGGGCAGAAGTTTCCCTACACCACCAAGCAATTCTTGGACACCAGCAGGGTGCCTGAGGGTTCAACTTAATTCCAACACTATTGACTCAGAGATAGCATCCGATTCCACGGGCTCTCTGCTCTGCAGGGAGCCTGCTTCCCTCTCTCTCTCTCTTTCTCTGCCTGCCTCTCTGCCTACTTGTGATCTCTGTCAAATAAATACATAAAATCTTAAAAAAAAAAAAAGCATCCGATTCCATAGGTTAGAGGCTCAGTCCCTTTTTACTACTCTCCATTTCAGATGTGAATCACAAGCTCGTGTTATTATGTGTGCTTCTGACTGGCTGACTATAAACTAGAGGTTCCCATGAACCCAACCTATGGTTCTACTAATTTGCTATAATGGCTTGTAGAATTCAGAAAAACCTGCTTACTCACTAGATTACTGATTCATTACAAAGGATATTAAAGGTTACAAGTCAAGAGCCACATAAAGAGATACATAGAGCAAGGTCCCAAAAAAAGGAGCATCTCACCTCATGGAGCTTGGGGCATGGGCACAGGGGCCCTTACAAGTATTCTGCTTTCCCTCTTTTTGGGTTTTTATAGAGGCTTCATTATAGAGGCACAATTGATAAAACAATTAGCTCTTGGTGATTGATTCAACCCCCAAACGCTCTGCCCTCCTTGGAAATCAGAGGATGGGACTGAAAGTCCAATCTTGTATTCATGGTTGGTTCTCCTAGAAACCAGCTCCCATTCTTAGGTGCTTTCCAAAAGTCACCTAATTCATACAAACCCAGTTAGGGTGGAAAGTGGCTTGTTGGGAATAGCAAGACATTCGTTGCTCTTTTATGACTTTGAACATTTTCAGGAACTGAGGACAAGAAGCCAAATATTATAACAAAAGATTCTCCCATTGCTCTAATTGCTCAGGAAATTCCAAAGGTCTTGGCAGCTGTGATTCAGGAACCATGGATGAAGACAAAATGTATATGAGAAATAGATTTTGGTCATCTGAATGACCAAATAACATTTTTCTTCTAAATCACAATATCATGTAGAAATGAATTGATCACCTAATATATGCCTAAAATGGGGGATAGAGTGAGGAATATTTTGACAAAATTCCTGTCTTGACCACACTTACCTTCTTGTAGGGGAGACAAACAGTCCTATAAATACAGGTTAAATAATATTTCCAGTAATAATGACCAAGAAGTTGTTTAGAGATAAAAGGCAAAGTATCCTCAAAAGATTTAAATGAAGGGGCAAAAGCTAATGGAGTGGGGGAGAAAAGGCCCCCTAAAGTAGAGAAAGGAGGGGACATTTGAGCAGGGACATGAGTGATTGGGGGAGAATGTGGGCAAAGTGTTCAAGGCACAGGAAGCAGCAACTTAGGTGATTCTGATCTAGAAAGGGGAAGAATTACAGAAAAGAAAATCCAAGAGGAGCCCATGGTAAAGGTTTTGCATTTTATTCTAAATCTAAAAGAAAGCCTTTGGATTTTTAAGGGAATTATACAAATCTGATTTACATTTATAAAGTGATTACTATTCCTACTAACTGGTATGTAAACTCTACTAGAAGAATGGAATTTGGTGGTACCAAGGAACTTACCTGGCCAGAGCTTTAAGCAGACTGGGATACCAATTGCTATCACATAGATAATGAACTCCGGGACAGCATGCTCTGAGGAGGACCAGGCTGGCTCACGTGCCTGTGGTGGAGGGGCCTCCAACTAGCTGAGAGGCTGCCTTAGCAACAAATTTAGACTTCTGAATTGAATTCAATGACATAATGCTCTTGGGAAAAATGAGTAGTTATGAGTATAGATGCTCTTAGAGACCAAGCAGATGCTTTTTGAAGAAGATATAGTGCTGAATTGAGTCCTCTTGTTGGGAATAAGGACCACACAGATTAAAAACAAACAAACAAACAAACAAAAAACATTTAAAAAAATGGAAGTAGAGACCCACTCCTCACATTTTCCTATTTAAGAGATGGTGTTATCGAACTCAACACCAAAAAAACAAAAACAAAGGAAACAAAAAAACAAACAAAAAAACTCCCAAATAATTCAGTCAAGAAATGGGCAGAAGATGTGAACAGACATTTCTCCAAAGACATACAAATGGCCAACAGACATATGAAAAAATGCTCAATATCACTTGTCATCAGGGAAATACAAATTAAAACCACAATGAAATACTGCCTTATACCAGTCAGAATGGCTGAAATAAACAAAACAGGAAACAAGTAGTATTGATGAGGATGTGGAGAAAGGAGAACTTTCTTATACTATTGGTAGGAATGCAAGCTGGTACAGCCACTCTGCCAAATGGTATGGAAGTTCCTCACGAAGTTAAAAATAGAACTAGCCTATGATGCAGTGAATGGACTACTGGGTATTTACCCCAAAGTTAGGGATGTAGTGAAATGAAGGGGCAACTGCTCCCCAGTGTTCATACCAGCAATGTCCACAATAGCCAAGCTGTGGAAAGAGCCAAGATCCCCTTTGACAGATGAATGGATAAAGAAAATGTGGTATATATATACGATGGAATATTACTCAGCCATTAGAAATGATGAATACTTCCCATTTACATCAATGTGGATGGAACTGGAGGGTATTATGCTAAATGAAATAAGCCAGTTGGAGAAGAAAATTATCACATTGTTTTACCTATATGTGGAATATAAGAAACAGTGCAAAGAATTATAAGGAAAAAGAGGGAAAACTGAATGGGAAGAAATCAGAGAGTGAGACAAACCACGAGAAACTCTTAACTATGGGAAACAAACTGAGGGTTACTGAAGGGAGATAGGTAGGGAGATGGGCCAATCGGGTGATGGACATTAAGGAGGACAAGTCATGTGATGAGCACTGGGTGTTATACATAACTGACGAACTGTTGAACACTACTTCTGAAACTAATGATGTACTATGTTTTAGCTAATTGAATTTAAATAGAAACAAACAAACAAACAAACAAATAAGATGTTGGCTTAGCTCAGAATGAAAAGGATAATTAGAATGAGACAGGTAAGAGAATTTTGAGGCAGAAATGGACAGTTTTAGCTCTCGTCTATACCAAGGTAAGACATCCAGGTTCCTTGCCCTCAGTGAGCTTACATTCTATTAGGGAAGGCAAAAAATTTACAGATAAGCTAACATAAGAATCAGGAGTCATGTCAAACCATATGAACAGTAGAATACAGAGAATCAAAACAGGAGAGTGATATAAAATGGGTGGCCAGCTGGAAATTTATGTGTATGCATGTATATGTGTGTGTATTTTAATTTTTTATTTTCATACAATTTCAGGCCTACAGAAATGTTTCAAAACTAGTAAATACTGTGTACCTTGATTCACCAACATTAAGATTTTAGCACATTTGCGTTCTCTTTCTCTGTTTCTCTCTTTTACACACACAGTGCACACATATGTATTTGTCTGCTTTTTCATTTTACAGCAAAATACAGACATGATGGCTTTTTATCTTTCAATACCCAAGTTTGAATTTCTTAAAAGGGCATTCTATTACAAAGTGACACCATAATTACAAAATTAGGAAACTCTAATTAATATAATATTATTGCCTAGTGTATAGCTATTATTCACTTTTGATCAATTTTTTTCTTTTTTTAAGCAAAATAAAATTCCAGATCACATGTGGCATTTGGTTGCCATTTCTCTTTAGTGTTCTTTAATTTGGAATAGTTCTTCTGTCTTTCCTGTGTTTCATGACCTTGGTATTTTTGAAGAACAGAAACCAATCTTTTTTATGGAATGCCTTCAGTTTTCACCTGATTAGACTGAGATTATGTTCTTTTGGTGGGAATACCATGGAGGTAATGCTGGACATCCTATCAGGAGGCACATGGTGTCTATAATTCAAATGTGGCTAACATGTTTTTTATTATAGAATTTGTAAGTATCTTGTGGGGAGATACTTTGTAAATATCCTGTTTCTTCTCAAACTTTTACTCACTAGGTTCTTTAATCATAGTTCCTATGATTCTTGCCTGAATCAGTTCTAATTATAATTACTGAATGGCAATTTTCTAATCTTATCATTTCTTCTGTATTTACTAGTTGGCTTTCCTTTTACTTTTATTGATTTATTCATATCAACATGGACTCTGGGATTCTTATGTCACTCAGTGGGTTGCAATAATTCACCATTATTATTTATGTTGATGATCTGAATGTCCCAGATTTGGCCAATGGGAGCTCCTTTCTATTAGGTCTTGTGTCCTTTGGAGATGTCCCCATCATTTGAATACTTCCGCATTTTCTGGTTCCATAAAGTTTTTCAGGCTCATCTTTTACATTCCCTGACCCACAGTGCAAAAAGATCAGCTTTTAAATCCCTCCAGCTGAGATCCTAAAGACAAGAATTAGGCAGTGATGCACACAACTGGGAACGGAAGG
Source organism: Mustela nigripes (assembly GCF_022355385.1). Taxonomy (NCBI): domain Eukaryota; kingdom Metazoa; phylum Chordata; class Mammalia; order Carnivora; family Mustelidae; genus Mustela; species Mustela nigripes. The sequence continues at coordinate 30,368,828 of NC_081559.1, read as the reverse complement.
TGGGGGAGGGGGGGCAGGGTGGGAAGGACAGAGAGAACAAGCCATTTAAGATACAAAAGCAGGGATGTCTGGCCAAGCTCAAGGATCAGAAAGCAAGCCAGTTTGCCTGAAATGTGTTAGGTGAGAGAGAGAATGGTAGTAGATGATGTTACAAGGACTCAAATGTTTGCATCAGTATTGTTATGAGCAAATGATATTGTATATAAAATATTGTGTCTTTTTTAGTCATTGTTACAAAAGCTTTGAGTACTACCTTGACTGGTAAGGAAAAGTATCCTCTGAGAGGGTCAAGAAGTGGGAAACAGAAGGAAAAGAAAATGATAGCGCTGCAAAGGAGAAGCAAGGAGTGACCCAATCCTGATGTCAGAATAGCACCCACTAGCACCTGGGAGAAATATAAATTCCAGCACAGATTCTTCAGTAGACCCAAACCAAAGAGCAACAGATACTAAGGCAAGTTGTGGTTTTGCTGATCCCCTAAAGAACAGTCCTTGTGCTTTAGCAATGTTACCAAATGAGTGCAGGAATGTGAAGCAAACAAGGTACAGAATAGGACCCTCAGCAAACAGCAGTAGGGGAAGGAAGCTGCAGTGAGTGAACACCTTGTTAGACTGTAGAAACTGTGCTTAGGAAATATAGTGGAGATGTTGGGAGGCTACCATGGGCAATAGGCTTCTAGCAACCTTATTGAGAGAGGTGAGTCTTAGTCTGGGAAGGTAAATGTGAACCTCAAAGAGGGGAAACTTCAGGAAAGAAAAAGTATGATGCAGCCTGAAGCTTTTTGACTAGTAGGTCAGAGAGAGAAGAATGGAGCATGTCTTGCAGAAGTAGTACTGGAGATCAGATGATGGTCCCTCCATTAATGATACAGGTCTTTGGAAACCTGTGTAAAACTCAGCCACAATGTTTAGGCTCTACTCAGTTGTTCTTTGAATTCTGTTACACCACAGTTAAAGAATTCCATTCAGAGTTGCTGAAATAGAATTAAAATTTCGGAGCAGCAGAATGAAGGAGCAACTACTGAAGACCATCTTGCACTTTCTGAGCTGGTCTTTTTTTTAGAAAAAAATATTTATTTATTTGAGAGATATAGAGAGAGAATGATCAGGGGGAGGGGCAGAAAGAGAGGGAGTAGCAGACCCCCACTGAGCAGGGATTCCCAATGGGGGACTTGATTCCAGGACCCTGAGATTATGACCTGAGCCGAAGGCAGTGGCTAAACCCACAGAGGCACCCCCACTTTCGGAACTAGTCTTAAGCAAATGCAAGAACACCTGAATCCAGGTGGGTCCCATGTACCACACTCTACTGTTTTTGATTTTGGGCACTGATTACTTGTCTGCTACCCTTTCTCCATCTCACCCAAAGTGAGTCACTTTTTATTTACTGGCTTTTCTTTTTCCTTTATTTATTTATATCAGTGTGGACTGCTCGATTCCACTTTTATTCAATGGTTTTGCTATTATTAAGAAAACTGATAAGCATTGTTCATACCTTTATTGTTATAACTTTTTCTACTCCATATTATACTTTGTTCAGCACAAATTACTTTGACTCTCCCATTTAACCAGAACTCCTTGAGAACCACAAATACAGTGCCTGGCCCCATACTGGGACTCAGTATATATTTGTTGAATGAAGGAATAAACAAACAAAGGGCCCAGAGACAGGTTAACAACCACTGCCTAAGAGGGTACTCAAGTAGATTTTACTGCCATTGATTGGTGTTGTTCACAATGATTGTGTGTGTGTGTGTGTGCGCGCGCGCATGTGTGTATGGTGGGGGTATATTCCCTAGCCAGCTATATTACAAAAAAAAAAAAAAAAAAAAAAGCTAGTTCCTAAGAATAGTTAATAAATGTTCCCTGTAATGGAAAAATGTTCAGTTGTGCTCTCCTTTCAAGTTGTTTTTTTTGTTGTTTCCTGGGGTGATTTAAAACAAGCTATCATGATCTGGGATTTTTTTTCTCTTTTTAATTGAATATTGAACTGCCTGGGTCTCTCTAGAATCTAAAGGTGCCTAAGGATTCAAGCAAATGATCCTAGACATCTTGCCTCTTTCTGTGAGGTCCTCAGGTTTTCCACATAGAAACACATATTGGATTCATGATTTCTGCTCTTCTCCACAGAAAAATATAGAGCTCTGTGGCCCCCAACTGGAGTGTGGTTATTGGCCATACTCTCGGAACCTTACTAATCATGACTTAATTATGAAGCTTGCTCAAAATAAAAAGAGATGGTAAACACAAATGCAGAAATGCATTAGTTTTGATTAAAATTAAAGCATAACAAGGGTATCTATTTTATAGAATCTTATTCTATCTAAGACCTTCTCTGGTGCAAATGGTCATTTTTCTTTTTGGTTTTGTCATGACTAATGCACATGACTATTGATGCCTTTAACAACTTCCAGCACTGGACTTCTTCTTGACATGTATGCTTTCCCACTTACTGCCGGAGTTTCAGGAAGTCTGGCTGTGTTCTATTTCCATACCCAGCATTTAGTCCAGAGCCCATCACATCACAGGAGTTTAATAAATAATTTTATTAATGAATAAAAGTGTGCATATATACACACATATACAGGAATACATATATATATACACATATCAGCCCACACTGATATGTGTATATATATATGTATTCCTGTATATGTGTGTATATATGCACACTTTTATTCATTAATACATATATTATGTATTAATATGTATATAGTACATATACATATATGTACACACACACACACACACACACACATATATATATATATATATATATATATTTAGTTAAGGGACTATAGAAATCAAGACTGAAAAATAATATATTTTGCCCCTAAAAATCTTTTTCCCAGAAGAAAGATAAAAGTACAATGTGGAGTCCCTTCGTAAAATGCTGGCAGCTTGAGAATGTGGGGTTTTGTTGTTGTTGTTTTTCTGTTTGTTTTGTTTTGCTTTGTTTTTTACAAAACAAAGCTAAAGAAATTTTTCTTGGATAACAGCTATTTAAAGAGAAGGAGGAGGAGGAGGAGAAGAAGAAGAAGAAGAAGAGGAGGAGGAAGAGGAAGAGGAAGAAGAAGAAGGAGGAGGAGGAAAGAGAAGGAGAGGGAGAGGGAAAGGGAGGGGGAGGGGGAGAAGAATAGGTGATTTTTAATTAAATGTCCTAAACACTCAAGAATATTTGTTTACGTGAGTGAGCAGGTGAATGAATGAGTGATTGTGATTAAAAACAAAACACTTTCTTTGGCATTACTGACATTAAGTCCCTTTCAAATTTATGTTAAATATAAAATAAAAAACACATATATACCAAAAAAATACACACAACAAAATGTCAACATCTAACACACACACACAATTAGACACTCTTTTGTTTCTGCTCCCAGACTGTCTGGTTTTTCTGTGAGTAACCATACCTTTAAGGTATTCAGACTGGATAGTAACTGGACCCAGTTTGGCAGCTCCAAGGCTGGTGGTGGAGACAGTGCAGCTTTGAATGGGCCCTTTGATGGAGACAAGCATCTCCTACCTCCCAGGGCCTCGCTCCCCTGAGCACACTCCCCTGGGGACAGCCCTTGGCCAATAGGCAAGCAGACTGGGGCATGCCCCTCACCCTGTCACAGGCAGGCTTTCCAGTCTGGCTTTGTGGCTGGTGGTTCCATCTCATAGCTTGCTTCCTGCTCTCAGCCTGGAGCCATCTTTTGCTCAGAGGCAGCTCTTCCTTTCTAGGCTGCTGCTGTGAAGCTGACCATGCAGATGGCTGCTTTGGGGGATCTGTGGGCCTGGGCTCAGGGTGTCCAACAGCTGGCCATACTCCATTGTGAAATGGTAAATGCTCAAAACTTTTGCTCCATTCCCAGAGGACCCCCCATTAAAATGATTTTGCATTCACTACCTGCCAACAGGACCTGTAAGCCAGCCAAAGGGAGCTGCAGATTAAGCATAATTATGAATTCTGAGTGGAATGGAGTAGTTGGAGATTGTTCCCCATGAAAGACCTATTTTTTTTTTCCCTACTGAAAACGCGCATAAGGAAGTACTGAATGCTTTGTGGAGTCTTTATATTTAAATGTGCTTTACAATTAATGCTTCTCCTTGTGCTTTCATGAAACAGCAAGACAACGTACCAAACTTGAAAGCTGTTCTTAGAATTGGATTTTAGTTTGCTGAGGATTTGTAGCTAATCAGCACAGAATTTTATAGGTAAGTATTTTAACATTTATTAACAAGAACTGGTACCAAATGCAAGACATTTCCCAGGCTTAGTTGTCAATGAGCGGCTAATCCCTAAGGATTTATAAACCAGCACAACTGAGTAAGGATTCAAAGGTCTCTTGCAGGCTCTTCTCAAGAGCTTACTGTGTCCCCATCGGGAACAAACCGGTTGTACCATTTGTTCTTTTAGTCTTTCCTCCTTTGCAAATGGAAAAAGAAAGTTCAAGATGCTGAGCATAAAAATATTAGCAGTGTCTGCAGACACATCAATTCACTACTATGAATGTTTACAATGTGGCAACTTTTTCTAATTTGATATAAAATAACTAACACATTTCATCATTGTTTTCCTCCCTTGCCTAGTTTCCCTCTCCTAAGTACCTCTATCTGCATGCAGAAGTAAAATTCAAAATTTCTGTGTGGCTGTCCAAATACTCTGTTTACCTCCTGAAAGAACATCACAAACTACCATCATACTATTAAAAAGATAAGATCGGAAGTTGTGTGATATTGAGTAAAAATGCTTAATTTTTAACAAGCCCAATAGACTGCTAGGCTGTGATTATGATAAAGACAGTAACCTTGGTAGCAGCAAGAAGGTACCATGCCCATAAGATATGGCAGATATAAACCGAGGCTCTCTACATCTCTTGTCTCTAAATATTCCCAAATCTGTGTGGGAGATGTTTTTATAATCTTATAGATAAGAAAACTGAAGCTTAGTGAGTTCAAGTTGGGTTTTCCGAGATCATGGGGCAATTTTTGGCTAGAGGCTGAAATTTGAACCCTGACATACATATGTTCAATGGATGCTGAATATATTTTTTAAAAAATCTTTATTTTTAATTGCTTTCAGAGTAAGCTTATAGAACACACAAGAAAATGGGTCTCATTTGTTTTTAATCATTTTCATATAAACCTTCCTGTTTCCTATAGTCTTAAAAAATTGTTAGGTCTATTCATTACATGTGGTTTAAAAACAATTAATGTATTTAGTTAAAAGAAAATCCAGGGGCACCTGGGTGGCTCAATGGGGTAAAGCCTCTGCCTTCAGCCCAGGTCATGATCTCAGGGTCCTGGGATTGAGCCCCACATCGGGCTCTCTGCTCAGCGGGAAGCCTGCTTTCTCTTCTCTCTCTCCCTCTCTCTGCCTGCCTCTCTGCCTACTTGTGATCTCTTTCTGTCAAATAAATAAATAAAACCTTAAAAAAGAAAAAAAAAGAAAATCCATATGTTTATTTCAATGGTATCACCTCTAAATCCCAGTCAAATTAAATTTTTACTTTTTATGCAGTTGTGTGTTTGGAAGAAATAAATAAAATTGATTTTTATTTATACTGTTAAAACATGGGTATGCTACATGAATGATTAATAAGATGGTTTATTTTATTGGTTGTTAATGAAATTAGATTTAACCATTTTTACCATTATGTTTATCAAAATATTTTAAAAATATTTTATTTATTTATTTGGCACAGAGAGAGAGAGAGCACAGAAGGGGGAACAGCAAGCAGAAGGAGAGGGAGAAGCAGGCTTACCAAACAGGGAGTCCAATATAGTGCTTGATACCAGGACTCTGGAATCATGACCTGAGCTGAAGGCAGACACTTAACAACCGAGCCTCCCAGGCACCTCCATTTATCAAAATACTTAATGATTAAACAAATGTGAAGTAAAACTAAGACATAGTAGGAAATAGTCTCTACCCTTACATAATCTATACCTCTTCACAAATTCAATATCCCATGGAATTAATGGTTTATGCTTTGGTCCATATTAATGGAGCTATATATTTTTTTTTGGTGAGATGACTTATATTATTTGTTTGGTTGCTGATATTTGGTCATTGAAATTACTTAAAACAGTGTCTAATCAACTCTACATTTATGTTGTGTACTTATTAAATACAAGACACTGTCTGAATTTTGTTGTTTTTAACTTAAAAACACCTTACTTTATATTGAACAGTCAGGAACTTTGGATCACTCATGAATTGCTTGGTTAACATTGTAATCTATAGGTGGGTGCTGTGTCTGGGTGCAACTGTTGTTTTTTTCAAACATGCAATGCTTAAAGTTTCTTAAAATATTTTCATAGTAAAAGGCACAGTGTAAGAGGCCAGGGTATAATATCTTCCCGAGTTATTTCCCCCTGCCTCTTCTCTCACACTTGCATTGTTCACATACAGTGATGGCCATGTAGAATGACCTGGAAAGGCATCAAAGAAATGCTATTCTCACTTGATATGTGAGGATTCTGATCTTCAAATATCTGAAGAGCCTTAGAAAAGTGGTCTGAGTCCCCTCCGATAATAAGCCTGCAAAACCAACTGGTCCTTGATAAATAATTATATAGTTCCTAGGGAAGGGGATGAGAAATAAAGGGAGAGAAGGAAACTGGGCGATTGAGATAGATTTATCTATATCCATATCATCTGTATCCATATCTGTATCTATATCTGTAGTGGCATAAAAATGAGAGTAGATAGTTGTACTTTTTCCAGTTTTAAAGGGTATACATTGGAGTCTATCTCTGTCTCCCTGCCATGAAGACAGAAGGAGAAATTTACTATCTGCAAGCAGGAAGGAGCTATCACCAATCCCCAACCATGATGGCACTTCGATCTCAGATCCCCAGTCTTCAGAACTATGTAAGAAATAAATGTTTATTGTTTAAACCACCCCATCTACAGTATTTTGTTATGGCAACTTGAGCTGACTTCTACAAACAATGATCTTAAGAGGAAAAATAAGGTTAAAAATATTTTCAATAGAAAAATAACAAGTAGAACAGAGAGGGAATAATAAAGCATGACAGACTAAAATGCAAAATCTGAAATAATTAGAATAAGGTCTGGTTAAAGTCAAACATCTTAAAACACTAAGCAAGAGAGAAAAGAAAGAATGATAGAAAACAAAGAACTAAAACCATCCAAGGGAGAGAAATAGTGAAGGCAAATAGGCCATTGGGTAGAGAGGGCCACCAATGGCCAATGGGGCTGCTTCTGTCATCCTCCTGCTAGGACAGGCTTTGCCATGCTCAGGCCAATGCTTCCAGCGATGCCTTGGATGACAGCAAATCCATAGACCTTGCCCTTTGGCTCTCCCTGAAGGTTGGTACCCTTCATGAAATCACACATTTCTCACTCCTCATCTCTAGCTGCTACAGATGATCCCAGCAGCTCTCCCCACCCAGGACACAGATCTATGCAAATCCAACACCCCACAGTCATACAGAACTTGGGCTGAGTCCCTCCTTCTCATGCACCACTCTGACCTTTTCCCCTTCTCTTGATTCTTTCCCTTCATCCGTTAAAAAAACAAAAAACAAAAAACAAAAAACTTACCGGGAGTCTTTCATGTATTGGGTATCATGCCAGATGCTGGCTGAATAATGGGGTTTATTGAAAGGAAGCAAGTGTCCTGCCCTTCTGAAGTTTTCATTCTAGTGAGTGGATGAAGGAAGAAGGCAGAAAACATTTAAGCAGATCCATGTTTATTTTTAGAAAGTCAACTGCTGTGAGGCAAAAAAACCATCATGCTGAGAACGAACAGGAGGAAGCTCTATTTTCAGAAGGAATCCTCATAGAAGGCCTCAAGGGAGGGATGGAAGCTGAGACTGAAGTATGAGAAGGAGCCAAGAGAAGACTGGTAAGTAGAGGGAACGGTGCAAAAATTCCCAAAGTCAGAAGGAGCTTAGCCTGCTCTTGGCTCCCCCAAAATGGGCCCGTGAGCATACAGTGGAGCTGGAGGAGGGGAGGGTCAAGGAGGGGATCGTGGGCCCCTCCAGGTGTGTCCCTGGGCAGCTTATATAATGGCTCTGTGCCTCGATTTCCTCATATCCTCATAAAATGTAGTTGACTCCACCTTCCCCAGAGACCACACATAATGACTCATCAGAGACACATAAATCATGGTCATTCCTCTTTTCAGGTTCCTTCTTGGTACAGGCGATTTTTCTTCTAGAATTGAGGACATGTTTGGCCTCTTGAGAATTTGACCTGCTGGAAATGTAATATGATTGCCTATCTTTTCTTTTCTTTTTTTTTCCTTCTAATTTATTTGAAAATCAGACCCAGTTTATTGGACTGATAATGCACTCATGCAAACTCAATGTGAAGATAGTTTCAAACCCCAGATTAATTATTTTTCAATTGAGGTTTTTTTTTTTTTTTTTTTTTTTCCATCACGTAGTCAGCTTTTGAGACAAAGACTTGGTCATAAATCTTAAAATTAGCTGGGGAATTAATTTTAAAATTAAACACACTATGATGAATTATAGGCAAATTAATGATTAGTAATGCAGAAAAATAAAACTGGGTTAGCTAGGCACATTTGTGTAGGGCGTTTGGTACTGGGCGGCCTCTGCAGGGCAGCATCTTGTTCAGGGAGGATGAGAATCATAAGCATTTCCTTGATTTTGTGTTTTGACTTTGCTTGTCTCAAGGCTCATACCTGAGAAGTCATTTCCAAATTTAAATGGAATTTATGAGCTGTAGGATTTTATAGCACACAGTGACATTGGGAAGAGTTGAGGTACTTCAAAAGCTGAAAATGTGAAGATTGGAAAAATGGTCACACATGAAGAGTGTGGACTGTCACTCACTTGACTTGCCTGAGCTCATTCATTCATCCATCTTTGTTACATTAGCTCCTCTTCCCCTCAGCAGCTAGCTACTTCCTTACCTCAAAAGCAGGACACTTATTTTTTTCTCCTTGTGAAGGGTGATTAAATCACGGGGAATGCTCCGTAAGTAAGTAGTGGTTTTATTTTCATCTCATAAAGCTAAACCATTATCAGGGAGATGTTCAATAAGAAATATAGTTAACTGTGAAAAGAGGAGGAAATGTAATAGATCAGTGTTTCTTTATCTGCCAAAGGCATAGATTCCGAGGGTGAGGATGGGAGCAGGCAAGAGCGAGGGGGTTGAAGACCATTCTCTACTTCTTTTAAAACCTTAAGTCCCTCCTTACTAGAATGAGATCCCTGCTCCCCCCCACCACCACCCCACACAGGTGCATGCACACACTTCTGCTTGGAGCCCTTCGTAGAATTCCCTTGTTCCCCTGGACACTTTCCCATCCATTTGTTAGGAAGTGAAATTGTGAGTTTAGCTGTGATCTACAGAGGCTTTGTTGTCGTTTTAAATCAACTAATTCATTTTTGAATTTTTATTTGTATTTATTTAGTTTAATTTCTACTTATTTATTTGTTTGCTTGCTTTGCTTATTTATTTATTTATTGGAGAGGTCTTTGTTAAAATGCAAATGTGGACCCCGAACAGTGAGAGTTTCCACAGTGGCCCCATTGGACTTCTGATGGAGGGGTAGAGGGAGCTGACTGGCGCAGGGTGATGGGGAGGGTAGCACTAACCCAGTCCTTTAGTCTTTATTCCCACTCTGCATGCATGCCTGCTTATGGCCATGTGTCTGCCTCTTGTGGTTCCAAACCTGTGGTATTTACTCAACTTTCTAAGCAATACTTTCTTTAAACCAAAGATAATGAAGGGCCCTTACCCCTTTACTCATGTTTAAATTTAATTAATGAGAAGTTCTTCTCTATGAGAAGAACTTGGCATTGCAACCAGAGCACAGTTCATGCTTCAAAAATGTTAGTTATTGTTAGTAGCTTATCAGATTTAGCAAGCTGATATGGAAAAAACAGATTTGACAAGAGGAAAGGGAAGAGGTTAGTGAATTGGATGAGGGAATAGCCTGGGGTGGGAGTTGCCTGTGGAGGGATTCAGTGTGGGCACAAGGACCGCTGTGAACATGGGGGGCCTTCAGTATCAGACAGAGATGTTGTCAAGGGTCAAGAAAGATAAACTTCTATTTCACGGTCAAACATCTCTTTAGCTTTACTCTCAGTCAGGTACTGTTTTAAGTATATTATAAATATTAACTCAAGAAGTCCTTGTTATAACTTTATTAGGTAAGTACTACTCCTATTTACAAATGAAGAAACTAAGGCACAGAGAGGTTAAGTAACTTGCTCAAGGACACACAGCGGGTGAACAGTAGAGCTTGGATTTGAATATGGGCTTCCAAGTCCATGATTTGAAATATGAATGTAAGCTTCATTTTTACAATAATCTTCACCAGTCTTTGCCCTGACTCCTAGAAGTGTAACAGAAGATAGGAAGATTTCTATTGTTTGATCTTCTCTATTTGTGCATTTCATTCTTTCTGGATCCCCCCTTTCTTGAACACTTTTTGGTTGTGTCACTATTTTAATACATCACAGTTTGGTCAGCAAATTCCATTCCATTCCTTCTTCAACTTCAGTGTGCCTTCACATTTATGTATTTTCCACTTTTCTTTTCCTAGAGATCTGGGAACTAATCAAATTTTATTTCATAACACATATAAATTTATCAAAATTAATATGCATTTTTTCCAGAATCAACAATATTTTCTCATTTTATTTATTATAGTGATATGGAATATGCAGTTAAGCTAGTGTCAGTGATCAAAACCTGCAATCTGTTTTGCAGAGATAATATCTTTTACTATAAATTCTTACTGCTTCATGTGATTTAGAAACTGGTAATAATTCAACTGGACTAATAACTATTAAAATGTAGGTGCTTTTCTTTTACTTTTTTCTTTCATGCATGTGCTCTAAAATATTTTCTCCCATTAGTGGTGAATTTGTTACCTTTTTGCAAAATACACTTTCAAAATTACAGCACTTGAATTCCTTCCAATTCCTTTTTCTTGTGATTGAGCTCCAGTTTCAAAGCATTGTGGTGTGAGAATATGCAGGGAATAATCTCAATCTTTTGGTATCAGTTGATACCTGATTTGTGACCCAGCATGTGGTCTGTTCTGGAGAAAGTTCCATGTGCACTAAAGAAGAATGAGTATTCCGTTGTTTTAGGGTGGAGAGTTCTGTGTATATCTATGAGGTCCATCTGGTCCAATGCGTCATTCAATGCTCTTGTTTCTTTATTGATTTTCTGCGTGGATGATCTATTACTGAGAGTGGCATGTTAAGATCCCCTACTATTAATGTACTCATATCAATATGACTCTTTATCCTGATTAACAGTTGTCTTATGTGGTTGGCTGCTCCTATATTGGGGGCATAAATATTTATAATTGTTACATCTTCTTGGTGGATAGACCCTTTGAAAATGACATAGTGTCCTTATTTATCTCTGACTGCAGTCTTTAGTTTAAAATCTAATTTATCTGATATGAGAATCTCTACCCCAGCTTTCTTTTGAGGCCCATTGGCATGAAAGATGCTTCTCCATCCCTTCACTTTCAGTCTGGGTGTATCCTTAGTTCCAAATGGGTCTCTTGTAGACAACATATGGATGGGTCCTGTCATTTTATCCAATCTTTGCTGTTTTAGGGGAGCATTTAGGCTGTTCACATTGAGAGTGTTTATTGAAAGGTACGTTTTTATTGACATCATGTTGCTTGTGAAGTCCTTGTTTCTATAGATTGTCTCTGTAAATTTCTGTTCTATGACACTCTTGGGTTCTTTCTTCTTTTATAGAAAGAATATTAATATTTCTTGTAGTGCCAGCTTGGTGGTCATATACTCTTTTAAACCTTATCAGTCTTGGAAGCTCTTTATCTCTCCATCCATTTTGAATGTCAGCCTTGTTGGATAAAGTATTCTTGGCTGAATGTTCTTCTCATTTAATGCCCTGAATATGTCTTTCTAGCCCTTTCTGATTTGCCAGGTTTCTGTGGACAGGTCTGTTGTTATTCTGGTGGACCTTCCTCTGTACATAAGGAATTTCTTCCCCCAGCAGCTCTCAGGAGCTCCTGTCTAAAGTTATGATTTGTGAGGCTTGCAATCAAGTGTCTTGAGGTCTTTCTAGATTCATTGATCTTGGGGGGTGTTCTTTCTACCTCTAGGATATGAACACTGGTTTCATTTCCTGGAACAGGAAAATTTTAATGGAGAATTTGTTTAACTATATCTTCTAGTCTTCTTTCTTTCTCCTCCCCCTCAGGGATCCCAATAATTCTGACATTGGAACATTTCATGGCATCATTTATTTCCCTAATTCTGTTTTCATGTCTTCTAAGCTGTTTGTTGCAGGCCTTCCTCCTAATCTTTTTTCTCTATCAGTTGTCCTCTACATCACTAATTCTATATTCTGCCTCAGTTACCCTAGCTTTTAGAGAATTTAGATTAGATTGGAACTCATTGATAGCATTTTTAACTTCTTCCCTGGCAGCTTTCACTTCTGCCCTAATTGATTCCATGTTGTCACTAATGGTTGTCTCCAACAGAGCTATTGTCTGGATAATTGTTACCCTGAATTCCCTTTCTGACATACTGTTTATGTCCATATCCAGTAGCTCTGATAGAGAAGGCACAGTCTCTCAATTTTTCCTCTGTGGGGGGGTTCCCCTCCTACTCATTTTGGTGAGAGGTGGTTGAGGGGATGTGTAGCTGAATATATGAGCCAGAATGGGCCCCAAAGGTAAGATTTAAAAGGTTTACACACAAAAAGACTGACAAAAGTAAATGACAAGGAAAAAAAAAAAAGAAGAACCCAGCCAAAATGAACCCCAAGAATGAGATTTATATAATACTGGAACAGAAACAAACACAGAGAAACACTGACAGAAGAAGATGGGAAGGTGGTTATAAATCCTCAATGTGGGTGAGGAAGGTTATTTTGATTCTTCCTGGGTATATCTTGATATCTTCGTTAAAGGACTCAACTTTCCAGAGGTAAAAGGAGATTAAAACTGGTTTATATATAGGGGTAGTATTGATTAGGGAAAGAGGATTGCCTTGAAGCTCATATCTATATGTTTATTAAAAAAAAAAAGAAAAGAAAAAAGAAAAATACAGGTATATGTATGAAAAGAATTCAAGTTAAAAGGTTATTATGGAATATGTTGTAATAAACCTCTAGTTATAATGGTAAGTAGGTTAAAAAAAAGAACAAGAATAGTAAGAATGAATTAAAAATAAAATTTGTATCTATGAAATATACAGGTTTTAGGGCAGTACCAGGAGCTTAATATATTGTTTTCCCCTGATATTGGGGTTTTAAAGTTTTATGGGGACCCTGCGGTGGTTGTCCGCAATGCAATTATTTATTGACTTTATTAAATGTTGCCATCTTTGATGCTGTGAACCTATTCTAAGACATTGAAAAACATAAAAGTGCTCCTATAAATCTGAGTAAAATTTGCAGTTGTGAAGTCCCAAGTTATTTTTACTAATCTGTATAATGTTGAAAGGGAAAACAGTCTCTATTTAGTTGCAAAGTTATACATGCATCCATGAGTATGCCTTTTATATTTAAGTGAATTCCCAGCACCAGAAGCAAAAATTGTCTTTTTCTCTACTAGACAAAGCAAGATAAACATTTTGGCAGCCTCACAGGAGACACCACCTGAGCCAAAAACATCAGTTTTCAAGAAATAATTCTTTAAGGTGGCCATTTGAGCTCTGGGTGGTTTTTGAGATTGTGGCTCCTTTTTACACTATTTTTTTTTACAGTGTGTATTTTGATAGATATTCTGTTTTATAGGAATACCTAATTAATCCTAATGGCGATTTTGCCATGACTTGCTTGAATATTCATATTTTAGTAACATTTCCTCTACATCCTGGTCACTCAGAAGTAAAAGGAATTGCCTACTTCCCTGACAACTGATTACCTGAACCACAGAGAGAACATTTTTGTGGCTTATATTTTCAAAAGCGGAGTATGGGTGACTACAGAAGAAGCTGTATTCCCTATGCTTTTCTTTGCACACAGAAGGAGAAATTTTGTTTTTCTTTTGGGGAAACCTAAAAAAAGAGAACATGGAGTAGGTAGAGAACATTTTCTTTTTTAAAAAAATTTTTTATAAACATATAATATATTTTTATCCCCAGGGGATTCATTTGTTTTGTTCTTGTTCTTTTCTTTTTTGGGAAACTACCTGATTATTTCCATGATGTAAAAGTAGTTGGCAATTCACAGAGGCCCTAGTGTAATTCCCTATAACAATGATATATTTTTCTTGTCACTATCAGAGTCATCATCATTGCTTTTCATAAATATCTGTCAGTCCATTTGTGGCTGAAGAACTTTTTCTCCCTAACTTCCCTTTATTTGGAAATTTTACTATATCAACTTTAGAATTTAAAAAATTGCTTAGTCATATAATAAATAAGGCGATAGAAAATAGAACAGAAAACACTATGCATGCATTAGATGGGATTAGAAAATCCAGCCTGCTACTTTTTTCTGTATTGATCTTGAACTTAAAATAATAATAATAATAATAATAATAATAACATTTTCAAATGGTTGGAAGAAATCAAAAGAAAAGCAATATTTTGTTGAGCCATAAAAATGATATGAAGTTCAAGTTTGTGTCTATAAGTAAAATTGTACTGAATATAGCCAGGCCCACTCATTTATGTTCTGTCTATGGTGGATGTTCCCTATCACTGCAGAGTTGACTAGTCATGACAGAGACCATGCACACACGTAGCCTAAAACAGTACTTTACAAGAGACATTTTGTTGACCACTAAGTTTTTCTTTTAAAGATTTATTTATTTATTTTAGAGAGAGTGAGCAGGCGGAGGGGTAGAGGGAGAGAGAGAGAATCTCCAGCAGACTCCATGCCAAACTCAGAGCCTGACTTGGGGCTTGATCCCAGGACCCTGAGATCATGACCTGAGCCAAAACCAAGAGTCTGACACTTAACCGACCGAGCCACCCAGGCATCCCATGTCCACTAATATATAAAGGTATCTGGAGGAGAGCAAAAGAGAAAGAAACATTTGGTTAAAGTATGTTTTTCAACTTTAGGACTTATTCTAAAACAGCGAGTGACTTAGAAACATAATCTCTAAACATTCCTAATGGAATGAGAACTTACACATTGTCCCAGGCACTCATTTTGTAGAAGAAGAAACTGAGAACAAGAGATTCCAACAATTTTTATGGAATGAGCAATACTAAAAAGAATGATGTATTATGACACTTGAGTTGCTTACATTTCCTCAAATGTTTATGTCAACTATTTTATGTACCTGTAAGAAAGGGTTCTATAAAAATGTCAGATGTTTTTATGTACTCTGCCTCAAGTAGTTCATGGAAGATTTGGCAACAGCATTATAGTTACAAAAAGTAATCCTGGTTGGCTCTGTTTTATGGGACAGATTCCCTCCCTCTGTCCAACGAAGACATACTAATTGACGGTTTGCTTGCCACTCCCCAGGGCTCTGTATTGTTTTGTTTTGTTACCCTTTCTTTCCTCATGAATCACATAATCTAAGAATAATCAAGTAATTTTGGTAAAAAGAAATCAGTTTCATTAAGCCCTTTGAGAGCAGAGTTTCCTGATATTGAGACTAACCCTTCCTTTCTTGCCCTTGAATGTATTAATTATTCATCTGTGTTAAGTTATGAGC
Source organism: Mustela nigripes (assembly GCF_022355385.1). Classification (NCBI taxonomy): domain Eukaryota; kingdom Metazoa; phylum Chordata; class Mammalia; order Carnivora; family Mustelidae; genus Mustela; species Mustela nigripes. The sequence continues at coordinate 30,353,221 of NC_081559.1, read as the reverse complement.
AGCTTTCACCCCAGTCATCTTCCTGCTCCTTGGTTGTTTATGTTTTTCATGTATTATCATGTCATCACCTTAGTCATCCCTCTGGCAAGCTGTACTTATAGATAGATAGTCTGGGGCATCAATCTTGCCATGTAAGTCATGTCTTCCAATACCTTTATCATACTCCTTGCTTGTCTCTGAACTCCTTCCAATTCATTTACTGCCTTCTTTCTGGGACTGTGATGCCCCAACTTGACTATGGTATTCTAGGTGTGATTACACCAACCCACAACTCAATGCCTTCTTGAAGTCATAATTCAAGACAGAACTAGCTCTCCTCTCTTCAGGCTGTAGCACAAAATAAAATGCAAACAGATATATAAATCACCACCGTGGCTCTTCCGTGTCCTTGGCAGGCTTCACACAATGCCAGTGTTCCCATCCCCGAAATTTGAAAAGACCTTGAAAAATCATTTACTTCTTCTTACAGGCAAATTTAAAGATAAGCACTTATGAATTCATTTATCCCATCCTGTTAGACCCAAAAGCCAATGTGGGGGGCACTTTTCATTTTTTGTTATTCAGTAGGTCTTGCCCATAGTGAGTCTTTGGTGGATCAAAAATCTCTTCTTTCTCTGCAGTCTTTATTTTGAAATCTTGGCTATGATCTTTATTTAGTATTTTTAAAACTCAACATAATTATGCATGTATAGAACAATCTGGATGTATGCAAATGTGTATAATCTCAAGAGATGTATCAAGCCTTTCTCTTACATGGGAAAGTGCCTGGAGAGGTGGAGAGTGGAACAAAACTCAACCATCATTTATGAACTTCCAAGGAAGAGAAGCACATTAGTCTAATGAAGGGAGTGGAAAAATACCCCTACACCTACTAATTTGAGCAGCAAAATGATCAGGAGAAGTTGGAGATCTTGATAAATGGGGCCAAGTAATTGACAGAGTGTTATAATTAGGGCAAGGCATCTGTCAGTTAATTATCTTTTCTTCAATAAATAATTATAATTTTACATGTTCCCTTAGCTTATAATTTCTAGCTATGATTATCTTCTGCATTCTCATCTATCTGAACTTTGAAGACCAGACAGAAATTGATATAAAGGGAAAATTGCCTAGTTATCATCTTTGAGAAACAAATCAGACAGATGCAAGGTAAAGACTTTGACTGGGTAAGAGTATGAATTTGACAGAAGGCATCTAAGTTGGCAGAAAGGTGAACTTGCTTTTTTAGTATGTCCATGATTCAAACTAACCATCGAAGCTTAGGAGTTCCTTTACTCACTTGTTCATTTATTCAACAAACCTTTATCAAATCCCTAATACTATAATGGCTCAGGGGATACGAAGATATTTTAAGGGACATGTGGTCTTAGGGAATAGACCTACACATAAACAAATAAACAAAAAATGGAAATAATATGAAAAAAGGTTTATTGGAGTCTTTTAGAGCAGTGGTGCTTCTCCTTTTAATTGCAAGAAAAAAATACTTTCAAGAAAAAATATTTTGAGCATAGATTCTCAATATACACACATCATATAAACTTTTATATGCATATATATGTACTAGTGTTAATCTGGATGATGTTAGATATTTATAAAATCAATTTATTAATTTTTAGATTAAATGGAAACAGAAAATCTGATTTTTTTCAATTTCCAATAAATCTTAGCATACACCTTGCATTATAAACATCCCACTTTGATGAACTCCTGCTTCCAAAAACATAAAGGTGAATATTCCAACATGGCTCATGTTCAGAATGTTTAGGTATCTTCTGAAATAATGTTGAAAAGATAGGCAGAGGTTAGCAATTGTGGTGGATATTTTATATTCTAATACTCCTCAGGGGGTATTCTACTAAATATTAGTAGAGATTTATTGAAATTAAAAAAAAAAGATTTTTGGGGTGCCTGGGTGGCTCAGTGGGTTAAGCCACTGCCTTAGGCTCAGGTCATGATCTCAGGGTCCTGGGATCGAGTCCCACATCGGGCTCTCTGCTCAGCAGGAGGCCTGCTTCCCTTCTTCTCTCTCTGTGATCTCTTCCCTTCCTCTCTCCTACTGTGATCTCTCTCTGTCAAATAAATAAATAAAATCTTTAAAAAAAAAGATTTTTGCTGTCAAATAAGTTTGGAAATCACAAGCTTAAGAAGCAAAATTCCATTATTATAGGTTAATATTGTATGATTCCACATGGCCTCATGAATGTGTATTTTCTGTTCTACTAAGCACTGGAGTTGAGACACTGTATTTTCTATTTCATTTTTATTCAATAGTGAATAACTATTGAAGGTGTCTACAAATATTAAATTCATATTTAGAACTGAAATCTGGCATTTGATATGGGAACAATGTGACTTCATAGACTTTGATTCAAGAAACTTTTTTCTTTGCCTTATACTATTTTTACTTTTCTCTATTAAACATCCATGAATAAATTACTCAATATATTTGTTTTGACTTGGAATTGGTCTTCTAAAAAACATTTTTTGTAGACCTATTATCCGTGGAAGCAAAATAAGTAATCATTCTATAGTTGCAAGTCGAGGGGCTCCTGAAGGGTCTGAAATACTAGAAATTTCCATCATTACATTAAATGTTCAGATCAAGGCCTTATATCTCCAATGGCCATTTAAAAATATGCCAATATTTTATCTACAGAGGAATTAAATGTCACTCTTGTAGTGCCTAAGCCTATTTCACCTTTTGTGTGGGAGAGAAGTAGCTCTGAAATGCTACACACAGCCCTACACTCACAAAGACAGCATAACAAATGCAAGTTAACCTTTATCCAATGACATAGAGCTGTAATTATTGTCATTAATCACTGTACTATGATTGATGAAACCATGATATGGTTGAGAGTTCTTGCTCATATACGGTTACTTTTCCCCCTGTACTAACTAATCCCAAACTATGGCGTTCCAAGTATTTGTGTCTGCTTTGTATAATTATTTTTTACATATCTTACTACCAACTGTATGCATGTGTATATGTATACATGTACACACTTACCTATGCCATTATTATTACATGCTGTATATATTTGGTAGTGTAAAGAACAATTCCAAAAAACAGATTTAAATATTATATATATATATATATATATATATATATATATATATGCTACTACCTATGATTTAATCTCCCCATATCACATTCAAGCACTGAAGGAAGAGATCCATCTATATTCTTCAAAGGTACGAACTTTTTCCCCTAAATCAAGCTAAGAAGGAACCAATTGGCTCTTACTACCTCCTTGTTATTTTTCTTTCCCATGCCAGTTTAATTTTTATTTCCCCTCTACACGCTGAAGCCATTTTATGCACTGTTATGTATCTCCTAAGCCTCCAATAAAAAGAAAAATGGACCACCCCCCCCCCCCAAACCTCCTCAACTTTCCTATTCTAGTTAAATCAGATAAATCATACTTAGGAGAACTGGATATCAGTAGTATCTGAGTGAAGGCCCGAGAGCCATTCTGTGAAGTAGCTCATGTTCTCTACTTGAGTCTTTCAAAAGTCATTTCTGCTGATTTATCATTATTTACATTTATTTTTTGAGTACTGAAAAAGTAACAGTCATTTTCACATACAATTTCCCTTTTAATTTCTGCAATAAGAGTACAAATTAGATCTTATTAACAGCATTTTCATGTGATTAGGATTTTGAGGTTTAGCGAGTAAAACTGCAGAACTTCCAGTTAATGCTGAGTTTCACATAAACAAATAGACATTTTTTAGTAAAATTGTGTCCCCTGGAACATAGTTGAATGGAACAAATTTACACTAAAAATGATTTATTGTTTATCTCAAGTTTCTATACTACTGGATGTTCTGTGTTTTATCTGACAAACTTGCCTGTCAAAAGCTAAGTTCAGAGAGCTTAAGAACCTGTACAAATGTACACAGCTAGGAATTATTATGATTCAGACCAAGGTTTTTGATTCCAAGTCCAGGGATATGACTATTTTCTATATTACTGCAAATGCTGAAAACATTTTTTCTAGATAGATACATAGGACATTAATGTATGTGAACTACAGAACCCACATATCAAATCATTCACGTCTTGGTTTCCTAGGGTGGCTGAAACAAATTGCCACAAACTGGGCAGCTTAGAACAACAGAAATTTATTGTCTCATAGTTCCAGATATCAGAAGTCCAAAGTTAAGGTATTGGTGTGGCTGTGCTCCCTCTGAGAGCCTTGGGTGGAGATCCTTTCCCTCTCCTTCCTAGATTCTGTTGGTGACCGATGACTTTGACTTGACTTGGCTTAGGGCAGTATAACTCCACCCTCAGCTTCACACCTCCTTCCTCCTGTATATGTGTCCATTTTCCTTACCCTGGAAGGACGCTAGCCACTGGATGAGGGCACTTGAACCCAGCATGACGTCATCTACATTTGTTTATATCCACTGAGGAAATACTTCCAGTAAGGTCAGAGTTCTAGGTACTGGGGTTTGGAAATTGAACATGTGTTTTCAGGGGGTACAATTCAACTCAATTAGGAATCACTAATACAGAGTTGAATATAAGAAGATTATTACCAATCTTGAAGATCCAGGTGACTAGACAGTGCCTGTAAGTGGGGATGGGGGCACTACGAGTCAGTGCTTCCTATAGGGCAGGTCCAAAATGTAGCCTTGAGGTTGGAGGGTGATGATGACAGTGGCTCAAACATACCTCTATACACTTATTGTAGGCACGTTCTCGGGTCTGTATGTTTAATAGTGCCAGGGGGCAGGAGATGGTATGGTTTCCATTCCGTTTTGTGGGTGAGAAAACAGACACAGAGGTGCTAACAAATTTGCTGAAGGCCATGCTGCTAATAATAGATGATGCAATTGTGACTGGAGCCCAGGCATTCTGACTCTGGAATCCACATTCCTAACAATTATTTAGGCTCATTGAGGAAGGAGAGTAATGAGAAATAAAGACTATGCTAATTTTCTCGTTGGTTATTTTTTGTCTCGTGGTCTTCCCTGTTGACATTGCTGGTGATTTACACTGACCAGACGTCAGTTCTCAGATGTAAGTGAGCATCAGAATCGCTGGGAGGACCTGCTAAAACACAGTTCACTGGGCTCCACCCCTGGGTTTTTGATTCCATGGGCCCCGGGTGGGGCCCGAAAGGGGTGCTTCTTACAAGTTCACGTGTGAGGTTGAGAATGCTGACTAGGAAGCCAATTTGAGAACAATTGCTATAGAGAACAACTGAGGTGAGTTACAGTAGGAAATGCTTTTCAAGTTCACGGGGATAGCAATGGGAATCAGGAAAAGTACAACCGACCATTTTACAACCTGTAAACACCCCCTTTAAAAGTAGTAGTGTGCTGTGTCTGTTCATGTCTTCTGCCCTTTTTTGGCATGATTATCTGTTTTGTGTGTTTTGAGTTTGAGAAGTTTTTTATAGATGTTGGATATCAGCCCTTTGTCTCTAGTGTAATTTGCAAATATCTTCTCCCATTCCATGGGTTGCCTCTTTGTTTTGTTCACTGTTTCCTTTGATGTGCAAATATTTCTCCAAAGAAGACATACAAATGGTTAACAGACACATGAAAAAATGCTCATCATTGGGCACCTGTGTGGCTCAGTTGGTTAAGCAACTGCCTTCGGCTCAGGTCATGATTCCGGGATTTTGGGATCGAGTCCCGCATCAGGCTCCCAGCTCCACGGGAAGTCTGCTTCTCCCTCTGACCTTCCCCCCTCTCATGCTCTCTCTCACTGTCCCTCTCTCAAATAAATAAATAAAAACCTTTAAAAAAATACTCATCATCATTAGCCATCAGGGAGATTCAAATCAAAACCACATTGAGATACCACCTGACACCAGTTAGAATGGCCAAAATCAACCAGACAGTAAACAACATGTGTTGGAGAGGATGTGAAGCAAGGGGTACCTTCTCACACTGTTGGTGGGAATGCAAGTTGGTGCAGCCAGTTTGGAAAACAGTGTGGAGATTCCTTAAGAAATTAAAAATAGAACTACTCTATGGCCCTACAATTGCACTACGGGGCATTTACCCCAAATATAGAGATGTAGTGAAAAGAAGGGCTATCTGTACCCCAGTGTTCATAGCAGCAATGATCACAGTCACCAAACTGTGGAAAGAACCAAGATGCACTTCAACAATGAATGGATAAAGAAGATGTGGACCATATATACCATGGAGTATTATGCCTCCATCAGAAAGGATGAATACCCAACTTTTGCATCAACATGAACGGGACTGGAAGAGATTATACTGAGTGAAATAAGTCAAGCAGAGAGAGTCAATTATCATATGGTTTCACTTACTTGTGGAGCATAAGGAATAACACAGAAGACACTGGGAGATGGAAAGGAGAAGTGAATTGGGGGAAATCAGAGGACTGTGAGAAACAAACAGGGTTTTGGAGGGGTAAGGGGTGGGGGGTTGGGTGAGCCTGATGGTAGGTATTAAGGAGGGCACATATTGCATGGAGCACTAGGTGTGGTGCATAAACAATGAATTTTGGAACACTGAAAAACAAAACAAGATTAAATTTAAAAAAATTATCTTGATTTTTGAAGTTATCTCTTTTTGTCAATAAAGAACATGTCTAAGTGTAAAAAAAAAAGTAGTAATGTGAAATAGTGTATATCTGTGTTACCATAGCGCCCCTCCACAGATAGTGTAGTCTTATAATCTATGACAGAGGCTCCTACATTTATAACAATTGGAAAACGGCTTTGGATCTAGAACTTTGAAGCAGAAGAGCTGGATTCTAATCCAGGCTTGTCCCTCAATTGGTCAGGTGCTTCTCGGCTCTAAGTCACCCATGCTTCTCCCATCCCCCATAAAATAAGGGAGTTGAGATGGGGACGTAGTTGACTACATTAGGGTACCAAGTCATTAAGTGTCATTTTTGAGAAAGATAATGATATGAAAAATATTATCCCTAATATATTTTCTCCTGTTCATTATTTTACATGAACATAAATGCCAATTGGAAAACTGCCAATATAATCAGATAAGCTAAAAATATCTCTTACTTACAGAACACTTACCCAGAGATAAACATTATTAATATTTTGGATATTCTCTCAAAAGATAGTATATATGTGGACAAATTTATCATACCATACATACTTACTTGTAGACCTATTTTTCTTAGCATTCCAAGATCATGTTTGTATTTTAATACATATGTATTTATGTCACCATTTTTAATATTCTTATAGCATTACATTGCACAGTTACCCCACAACTTATTAACCAATCCTACATTTCTGGGGATTTAAGTCACCTGTAATTAGGGACTAATAAGGCAATGGTCATAATGAATATCCTAATGCTTACATTCCAATGTACTTGTCTATTCTAGAGGTGAAATCTGTATGTCAAAGAATCATCCTGTCTTTAAGATTATAAAATATGAAATCTGAAAAGGCTAGAAGATAGGTAAAGTTATGCCGTTTTTATGTAGATGTAAAGATCGTCTCTGTGTATATGTGTATGTGATACAGAGAAGACAGCTATCAGGATGCGTCCTGCCCTGTGAATAGCACTTATTTCCTGCTTCTTAGACATGGATGACTTTTAAAAGTACTCTTTGGTGGTTTTCTGTATTTCCCAATCAGTCTTCATGTGGGAGTTAATTGAAATTTGATGGAAGAAGCAGCCTTATTATCAGTATATATCTGCCATAAGTTGGAACCAGAAAATTGAAAGAAGGGTATTTGTGTGGGGAGACCGTGAGAGAGGGTTCCTTATTTTTCTAGACATAAGGGGAAGAATTTGACCAGAAGGGAAAGAAGGAGGAGGAGGAGGAGGTGGAGAAAGGGGAAGGGGAGGGGAGGGGGGAGGGGAGGGGGTGGGGAGGGGGAGGGGAGGGGAAAACAAGAAGGAAGGAAGGAAGGAAGGAAGGAAGGAAGGACGGAAAGAGAAAAGAAGAAAAGAAGAAAAGAGAGAAAAGAAAAGAAAGGAAAGGAAAACAAAGGAAAAGAAAAAAAGCTTTCATGAAATCTAAATGAAATACATGCCTCCATCCCCTGGGCCTTTGAGCCCAGCCCAGCATACTCTCACAGGAAGGAGGAAAAATAGTCCGAAAAATCAAAGCGGAAAGACAGTGCCAAGGCCGGCAGGTACAATCTGCAAGGGAGGCTGTTGGAGGGTGTTTCAAGGCTTCCTTGAACTGAATTTCTTTTTGTGAACTGAGGACCCCTGAGCTGACCCAACATCCTTTAGCGGGAAGGCTGCAAGGGGTGAGCTGCTAGAAACTAAGGCTTCAGGGAGCCCTTTCTGACTGGGAGCCCATTCAAACAGGGAGAGAGCCAGCAGGGGAAGTCTGGGTTCAGCAGATGAGTGCTAAGGAGAATCAGCCGGGCCAGCGTGGCCCTGGCAGAGCGTCAGGACTCGGAGCAGCCGCTGCCGCTGGGGCCCCCAGTGCTCAGACACAGGCTGGAGTCCAGACCGATGGGAGGTGGAGGAAGGCGTCCACACAGGCTCAGGCTTGGCACGCAGCACCCAGAGGCGGCAGCCTTGTGGAGGCCAGGAGAGAGGGCTTCCGTGTGGGGAGGGATTTTTGATCCATTCCCTGGTACAAAAGCCTGGCAATGTTAGTCAGCGCAGCGTCTGTGTGGGACGGAAGGGAAGGAGAGAGAAATAGGAGGAGAAGGGTGGAGATGTGCCAAAAGGAGCGTGGTGCCTTCCGGAGTATGGCTGGAAGAAAACTCAGTGCTGCCTTGAAGGGGGAAAGCCTGGCTGACGGCTCCTGCTGGCCGCGGGGGCCCAGCGGACACACAGCCCTTGGCGGCAGACAGAGCTTACAGAACGCGGGGCCCATCTCCAGGGGAGTCCCTGCCCGTGCAAGCATTGTGTGCCCCTCAGAGCGTGACCAAAGTCCTGTTCTCTCCGTGGACGGGTGTGAGGAGGACACGGGTCACCTCCTGACTGGATTTACATCGTCCCCGGGAGGTAAGCATGCTGTGGGCTTCCCAGAGAGAGAGGCCGGGTCTCAGGCAACCATTCATCTGGCCCATGCTTTCTGTCCACAGGAGCGAGGTAAGACCGACAAAGTTAACCAAAGCCTGCATAGATCAAAAAGTAGTACACGCTTGCAAGGCAGTGGGAGGCCAGACAGCTTTCATCTCTAATTTTTCCAGTAAAAAGAATCTAGCTTATTAACCAGAGCTCTTGACATAGAGACAACTTTAATGAATGGATGAATAAATGAATGAATGAAGACATGAATAAAAGAAAGGCACAGAAAAAGAAGATATTTTACATCATCTATCTATCTATCTATATGCAATTAAGTCCCCAGGAACAAGTTCAACATTATAAAACTGGAGGAGAATCTAGTAAAGAGAATCGTACAGTACACCTTATCCCTATCTGTTTCTTTTTCAAAGGTCATATTGAACAGCTATGCCAATAGGAGGAACGGCTCTTGCTCTGCGAGGAAGCCTGTTCTCACTTTAGCCTAACTGGCCCCCATCTCCCGTCCATCCTTTCTAGGGGGGTGACCGCTCCCCCAGCACGTCACCCCATCTCGGTTACCTCCCTTATCATAACCCTTGCCACAGTGTCACAGGCAATCATTAAACTCCTTATAGGACTGCATAATTCTTTTCTGTCTGTCCCCTCTTTAAGGACGTCGGCTCCATGAAGGTGAAACCAAGCCTCTCTCGATCGCCATAATATCCCCAATGATACCTGTTGAATGAATGGATGAGTCAGTAAGGAAATATGGCCGGAACCTAGTAAACAGCTACAGATTTCGAGAAAACATGGGCTGAGTGTAAGAGACAGGGTGAGGGATGTGTCAGGTGGACCCATTCAGGGACTGGATTACTCCATAAAACCTAAGAAGGCTCCTTGTGGTGGGGGGGAACAACTCCCCCTGAAATTCTCACCCTGTCAAACGTCCTGACTGTCCAGAGTGGGGAAAAATATTCCAGAGATCTCAGAATTCTCGGGAGCATGCCCACTTTCACCTACCTCCCTAGCGGTTCAGTAGAATAAAAATTGTCAAGAAGAGGAAAGTAGCAGGACACTAAGCATTTTCAAACACCTGCTTGATAGCAGGCCCCGTAAAGCAGTTTACACGTGGGATTACTGCATCCCCACAGGCAGACTTGTGAATTAGCTATTAGTGATGCTCTTTCAGACTGGAGTTTGCAGATATCATCAGTTTGCTTGTGGGGAAACAATGCTCAAGGGTAGAGCAAGGATACTAACCTAGATTTATTTCTTACTCCAGAGTTTATAGTTTTTCTAGACACCACCCTCCTTCAGGGAGATCTTCCAGCAGAGCTGCTGACTTTCTAAGGCTTCTGGGATTCCAAGACAACCCCACATCTTCTTAAAGCTCTAAAGCTGCCCCAGGGTGGTGTGTGTGGGTGTGGGTGTTTGCACACGTGTATGCATGTGTGTTTTTCTAAGCAATGCTGGGGGTGGGGAGGTAAATAGGACAAATATTTGGAATAATCTTTCCGTCTCAATTATGTCACCTTCCAGAGAAAGAGACGAGGTGGAATTTCAATGACAGCCGTGCTAAAATCAATAGTGTATGTACTCTGTGTGGAGTAGATTATGGGTCACTTACCAAACTAGATGATCGTCTTCATAGTAGCCAGACCGGTGACTGAAATATCTTCCTGTTCAATTATTCTTGCATTCTGATACAATAAAGAGACCTTGTTAATTATTTTTTTCAACGTTGTTTGGATTCTCCTATCTGTTGCTACTCTGGATTATGTATGGGCAGATGATTTTAGTTAAGGTTTACTCAAGGACAAATGTGCTTGCAAGTTTATTAATGGTGCCCACTCCACACTTAGGGCTCTGTTGACACCTCTGCTCCTTCTGTTCACTTTTATTGCCCAGATGTCCTTTGAAACTCAAACACTTGGATTTCTTTACCCAATCCAGCAAAGCTGTGGGGGATGGTGAATCTACGCATCCATCTGAGAGAGATCTGTTGATTCACAATGTGAAGTAGTTTTCACAGAGGACATGAGTAGGAGGACAGGCTGGGGAAACTGGACAGCTTCCCAGACATTTTTCTTTCCCTCTCTCTCTCTCTCTTTTTTCCCCCCGCTCCAGGTGTGGTTTTGTTGCTTTATTTGAAGATTTTAAGCTTAAATATGACAGATGCATCTTCATTCACAGGCAAGCATTAAAATACAGTTTGAAGTCACATCTAAATGTATTACTTGTCTTTTTGGATTATTCATATTTCTACTTATATTAAAAAAAATTGTGATCAGACCCTATTAATAGAACTACGGGTAAAGAGTCAACTGACTGTCTATAGTAAATGGCACTTATGTCTCAATACCATCTTCTGTCATGGTTATGCGAATGAGGTTTGTTGACCAATTCAAGTTTCATGCTCAGGGATGGAGCAGCTCTCTCTGATTGGGGTGTCCTTGCCTTGAGGGGTGAAGAAAGATCCCATCATTCCAGGGGAAACTTTAGGCTCTCTGAGTTCCCATCTCTCAAGGACTGCAGTAGCTCAGCCGACTCCTGACTGAAGGCCAAAGAGCCACTAGGAGGAGCTAATGACTGACCAAGTTTACACTTAGGATATTTACAGCAGTTGGCTCCACAGACCTCCCAACCTTGGCGCAGGCTCAGGGTGTTTAATTATTTACGTGGTAATGGATGAACCAGGAATTGTCTGCCCTTCAAATGGCTCACCGAGGAGAACAACGGTGTCTCCTTGTTTCATTTGTGGGTTCTTTCCTGTGAGGAGGAAGGCCATTTCATTCAACCTTCCTGCAGACAGAAATGTGGAGAAAGTGCTGCATTAGCACAGCCCCCAGATGGCTCCCATTTTAAAATAAAAATATGCTGACTTCTGGGTTTCTTATGCTTCCCGCCAACTCCCCATGGGCAGGACCCATGGAAGAAACCCAGGTACAATGAGTGCTTTTCTGGGTAACGTGGGGGGCAGCCTTCCCTTTTTTATAGATAAGATATGGTGGTTTAAGAAGAGAGACTCTTGAGTTCAATGCCCGAGTTTGAAGCCAAGATCTGCCACTTCAGAGTTACATATGGTCATCCCCCTTTATTTGTGGGGGATACATTCTAAGACCTCCAGTGGACATCTGAGACCACGGATAGTGCCAAACCCTATATAGACTGTTTTTTTCCTATACATATGTCCCCATGATAAGAGTTTAATTTCTCATTTAGGTACAGTACAAGACTAACAACAAGAACTAATAACAAAATAGAACAATTATCACAATATACTGTAATAAAAATTAGGTGAATGTGATCTCTCTCTTTCAGGTCACTTTGTTGTACTGTGCTTACCCTTCTTGGGGTGATGCAAGATGCTAAAATGCCTGATTGATGAGACAAGTGAGAAGAAGGATATAGGTGTTATGACAAAGGGTTGAGCAACCACTAAGCCTCTGAGGACAGGTTGGAAGGAGGATGGTTTGTTTCTGCACCACGGGTGACCCTGGGGAACTGAAACCACGGACAGCAAAGGTGTGGATAAAGGGACTACTCTATCTTTGGATAAGATCCAAAGATTTGTTCTTCTTTTTCTCCATCTTTAATAGTGCCATATCCTCCTGGGGTTGTGGTGAGGCTGAAGTGAGTTATTTTGTGTATGGATGTGTATTTCAGGCAGTGCCCAGCTCTGCTTGGTGAGCTGTCTGTTCCTCACACCAAGAGCTTTCCTGAAGAGATCTCCCAGTGAAGTTAACAATTTTCTACTCTGTCTTTTCACTTAATAGTTGGTCACAGTCACTCTCAGGGGTGCTCCCCAACGTAAGTCTCTTTGTAAGGGAAGAAAGGAGAGTCTTTAAGTAATTGACAACAGTTTTGAAAATCCTAGTGATACACTTATGTCTGATTTAAGCCAATGCATAATCACGATTTTACTTTTGGCAGGAATTCTGGCAAATCAAGTTAGTTGTCTCAGTTTGCTCATAGAGGCATGAATCCTGCAGTTCTGTGTCTTTTTGAGTGTCGCTCTTGTTGTTTTTAAATAAGTAATAATAATTAAAGGCATCCTTTTTATGTAAACAGGATCTTTCAACTTTAGGATTTCTGTGAGGGAAATTCTAAATCCTCCTTGGTAAGAAAAAAAATGTGAAACTCCTTTTGTATCTTTTTAATAAACTTATTATATAGTTATTTAATTGGCATTTTCTGAAATAAAAGTTTAACTTTTTTTTTAAACGATGGTTTCTTTTGGTTGTAAAAATAAAGACGTGATTGCAGAAGATAATGTATAAACCAAGAACAAATATGTTGAAGAAAATAAAAATCATCTAGTAATTGGATCATTGTGAACTAATCTTCACTAACATTTAGGGCATTTCCTTCTGACATTGTTTTTTATACATACGTGTGTGTATGCATGTCTAGGCAGCTGTTAAATTTCAGTTGTGATGCACAACCTAAGCATTTCACTTAGCATCACAGGTATTTTATTGTATCATTATAGATTTAGAAAATACTGTGTTTGATAATTACATAGCTACACCTTATTATTTTTATCATTCTTATATGATAGGACATTTACATGGCTTCTAGTTCATTTATTCTTTTGGCAAAGTAAAGTACATGATCTTTGCAGATAAACTGTTTGAGTTTCAATCCCAGTTGCACCCTTTTAGGCTGTATGAGCTAATCAATGTATTTGTCAGTACCTCTGCTTCCCTGCCTTTGAAATGGGGACAATGATAATATATACCTTATTGAGTTGTGTGAGGATTAACAAGGTCAATTTGTACAAAGCATTAAAAAAATAACACATAATAAGCACCAAATCAATGTCAGCTGTTGTATGTATCACTTTAGATTAGATTTGTGATTATCCTCTTGGGATACATTATCAGAAAGAGTATCAGCAGAACAAAGGTTTTAGGTGCCATTTTTCTAACTTGCATACCTTTCTTAAATACATGCGCAGTTTCAGGAGGAAATGGTTTTAGCTGCCTGTAAGTCATTGTAAACATTTTTGCTTTCACTTTAAGAGTAATGAGGAGGCATTGGGAGGCTCTGAACAGGAATGAGACATAATCCCGTTTATGACTGTAAAGGCTCCCACTGTCTGTTGGCCAGGTGATCCCGTAGTGGGATGGAGATCAGGATAGAGTCTACCAGGGTAGTCCAAAGGAGAGGAGAGGCAACAAAGACTTACAGTGTAGTGGCATGGTAGAGTCAGAGAAAGTTGGATTCTGGATATACTTTAGCAGGTTAAACCACCATAGTCTGCTGAGCGGATGGGGGATGTGAAGAATGAGAGGAGTCGAGTCAAGGATGACTCTGAGTGTTTTGGCTAGAGCCACTGGAAGGATAGAATTGTCAACATTTAAGTTGAGGAGGGCTCTGAATGGGGCAGATTTGGGGGTAAAGATTTGGTGCTTGTATTTGATTATGTTGAGTTAAGATGCTTATTAAACTTCAAAGTGCAGATGTCTAGTAGGAATATGCATGGCTGGGTCTGTTTTGGGGACTGACCATATAAATGGGAATTCTCCATATAAACTCCCATGCAGGATAAATACAATGTTTGTGAAAAGATAAATAATAAGCATATGTTCATTTGAACCTTACCTATGTATTATTATTACAAGCCAGTTCTTATTGCACTGGTAGTTTTGAACTTGGACCAACAAAATATTATTTTTGGAGGAAAGGAATATTTAAATCATTGACATTATTTAGAATTGCCAGCTCACTGTAATGATAAAAAAGCAGACCATCTTTTATTCAGGTTTATTATACTTTTCAAAATCTCTACAACTGGTGCATCCTTTGTATTGTCTACACAATTGCCTTCACTGACTGGATTGCCTTCACTGCCCATGCCCACTGGGAACACCGTCGTCGCTAAGAATTCACCTTTGACCTTCTACCAAGAGCTGACTAATAGTGAAGGTAAGGAATCTTGAGTTGCAGGACCTAGAAAAAGCCCTAGTGTTCACAAAAATAGGTTGTATAACAACAACTTACCCTCATATCAGGTGGCGTTTAAGTTTCAATAGGCAATATTAGGATATGGCTAAGGCGAAGCTGATTTGGGGAAGTGTTGGTTTGAGTTTAGTGAAATATACTTAGTATTTCCTAATTATTTTCTGTGTAGGTAAGTTTTTGCATGGCCTGCATTATAATGGTCAGGGTTGCAATACACCAAGTTAACTGGTACTGGGATACCATGATGTAGGGCAAGAAGATTCTCATATTTTGGTTCTCAGTATGGACAATATGTGACAGAGAGAGAAACAATGGGTAGGCGCAGGACCAGGACTTAGTTGTCAAAAAAGCTTTTTCTATCATCTTTTATGTAAAATTCTAATGGAGCACTCGATTATCACTGATATCTACTAAAAAATGAAATTCTATCCTGTAAGGAATTTGCTTAGTAATGCAGAATAGACAATTAGAAATGAGCTACACAATGAACAATTTTCATGTATTTCATGAATTTTATTGAAATTATTCCACCTTCAAGAAACAAATTGTAATATATTTTTTTCCCCAAGTCATATAAAGTGAAGAAAGGAATTTGGTATTAAAATAATCACTAGACTCTTGGATTTTTTTGGTAACTCGATTAATGAAGAAACATTAATTACATAAACACATTGGAAAAGAATTACAGCTCTTGCTAATGTAGTATGAAATTCTGACATTGATAATGAAAAAGCTCAAATATGCCACTCTCCCATGAAAATCAACAACAAACTGGCTATCCAGTGTTATCAATTAAAGAGTATTTAAGATTAGTCATTGAGAAAGAGAATTGAAATACACTAGAATGTTAGCATTTATACATGAAAGAAATTGGACAATAATCCTACAAATTTAATTATGACAGTCTCAATAAGATGAATTTTCAAAGATGAAGTTTCAAAGATGAATTTCATTTTTTAAATTTCTAGTACTACAAACAAATTTTAGTCAATCAAAATAGTATTATTTATATTCTTTCAAGGAAATAATAAAAATTATTGCCATATGAGGAGGCAATAAAACATACAGCCAAAATTATGGGGGAAAATCTTATAGAAATGTATCAGACAGCAATGTAACAAAAATATTTTTCTTGTTTTTTTATAATGTTTGTGCTAATTATCTTTTTTAAGTTTTACAATCCATTTTAAATCTATTTTCACTTAACTTATTATTAACCTTTGTACCCAATTTTGTATCCATAATACTGCATTCCACCACCACCTTCCTTTTGGTTCCTTAAAGAAAGCCCTCATAACTGTCTGAGCTTCAAAATCCACACATGCCCCCTGCTGCCATCTTGCTCTGTGGCAGTTTCATCAGAACCTACGAAGTTGGACAAACACAAGGGCTGTGGTATGCTCTAGGAGTCTTCTGTGGCTCTAGAGAAATGGCGAGGCATCAGAAGTTTCTGTGTACTCCAGGTGTTGAATGAGGAGCTTGTCAGATGAGAAGGCCAGGGCAGCGAGACATGGCTGAGGCCCCCAGTGCAGGGCATCTGGTCCAGGGACTGAGTGGGACTAAAAGTCCCACCTTGCAGACCATGGAAACAGTTGGAACAGAGTAGAATCCAGTCATGGAGGGCAGGATGCTCCTCAGAGCCCTGCATTAGAGGAATAGTCCGGACCCTAAGTCCTTCAACCATCTTCCCTCCTCAGTCCCTAATCCGTGAGTGATATATGGCCCCCTTCCCTAGATGCTTGAGAGGAGCTGGGAGAGTGAAGAGAGACTATTTGGTAAATTGAACATTTGCCTAGTCCCTCAACAAAGAATTTCAGTTGTTGACTCGCACTCTGTTTGGAACGTTCTTCCCAATTTCTCGGCAGGCATGTGGATGCGAAAGATTCGAGCACCTACAGGGAAATGAAGGCTCTGGGTTTCCCTTGCACCTCTGAGATGGAGTGTGAGTATGTTTGCAACCCTGCCTCGCTCTCCAAGAACAACCTTGCTACTCCCCGTGAAGGTCAATAAGGAAAGAATTAGTACAATGGCTACATGGGGAATGCGGATTATCTGAGATTTTCACCTACTCTGAGTAGGCCACCTTGTCCTAGCAGGAATTGCTTCTGGTTTCCAATGGTGTGCCAGAGAATCTGGCCAGGGCTGCACACATTAGTCCTGAAATGCATCGTTTGCTCCAGAGAAGGGTGATGTGATTTGCCTTGCAGAGGATCTCAGCAGTAGTTGGCTAGCTCAGAGGTAAATTGGGGTTAAGTTACTTAGGAACCTTGGTAAATCAGTGGGGTCTGGGCACCTGATGGAGCCTCTCAGCAGGCTCTTATCCAGATATGGCTTCCCCCGACAGAGGAGCTGGCCTTTCATTCACTCTCTTTCTGAGATGGTTTTCCCTGGTGTCACAGGTGCCAATGAAAATATGCATAATGAAGGTCTCTCTTGGCTTCCAGTTTGAACCTAGCATTTGGCTTCCTACCCACCTGACCAAACCCCCCTACACCCCCCATGGCCCTCCAGCTCATACACTTGAAAACCAGAGACTTCATGCAGTTTGCCTGAAACAGATATTAAGTCAGAACTAAGTTGCATAAACGAAACGCTCTGGGATGCAGGAGATACTGTCAACCAGCCAAGTGTTAATATCAGAGAGATTATGAGAAATTCCTTTTTGATTTAAGCAAGCTCTTTTTTTTTTTTTTTTTAATGGAAGCCAATGTGTTTCAATTAAATGTGCAAAACTGCCAAAGCCTGTAGGACATATAAAATAAGGTAGGCTAATAAAGTCTTAAGGTATGTTAGCAAAATCCAACATGTTTGTGCTAACGAATTCAATGATTCAAGGAACTCACACTTCTGTCGTCTCGGGAAGAGAGAAATGGTTCACTAGGTGTGAGTGAGTCACTTCTAATGCAAGTCCAGACGTTCCAAAATTTTATGTGCATAAGTGCCCTGTTACTAGAGGAGCTTGCACGAAGTAGGAGAATAATTATGAGGCCCATCTACTTTCTCAGAAGAAGATTTATGGAGCAATTAATCAATTCAGACCAAGGTATTTAATTTACCAAGGGTGATATCTAAACAACATTAATGACCACGGCAGAGGGATTCCTGGTCAGTCACACTCAGCTTATTTAAATAGGTTCGATGCCATCTCGTCTCAAATCAACAACGGGGTCCTTCTAGAAGAAACAGCTATATTTTACACAGGAAGCCCATGTTACAGCATTTAGCTTCAACTTTTGTGAGATCAGCTTTTAAAACTGTTTGGCTTCCAAGTTAACCTTGGGGTGACTCTCCTTTACAAATAAAAATCTTTGCCCGCTACTCTGTGTTCCCTCCTCACCTTCCCCCAGCCCCAGGTCAAACATTTTCCCTTAAAAAAAAAAAAAGTAGAGAAAAATAAAGAAATCCCTAAGACAGCTTGTGGAAATTTTACGTTTAATGTAAATACAAACAGAAAAATAAAGGGAGGTGAAGGGGGGCGGTTCCAATGCTTAAAAAGGCAAGAAAGAAAGAAAGAAAGAAAGGCCCTCAGCAGTTTGAAACCAAACAAAGAAAGGTCTTTTGTTAGAGTTCCATGGAAGCCAGTTTTTGTGCATTTTTTTTTTCTCTTACACCTAAAACTCCTAACTATCTATATCTTAAAATGGCCTATCTATGTATGATGGTCCTGGAGTGTCTGTCTGTCTTGACGTGGGGGAGTCTTGCGAAAGGTAAGAAATCTGGTTCGTGGGAAAAATGCGGGTCGGCAGGTTGGACTTGGCAGGCAGCAGCCCAATGGGAAGGCAGCAGCCAAAAGGTGGAGAGCTTGTTGACTTTGCTCACACACCGCTCTAAGCTTCATACCTGTTTCCTCCTCTGTCTTTGAAAGGAAATACCCTCAAGATAAATGTAAGAACTGTCAGAATTGACACCTCGTGTAGCCATCACGGTGGAGGAAGCCCTGAAATGCCAGCTCCAGAATAAATTCCTCCAGTGTTTGCTTGCTTCGGTGCTGCTGGATTCCTGCCCCAGAGGTCCCATGGTGGGGGGCGGGGGTGGTCTTCTCATGCAGCTAACTAAAGGCTTACCTGTAGTACCTGTTTGAGTAGGTAGGAGCACCACACCCTCCAGGAAGGGGAAAAGGGTATTTTATATTTTAAAGCGAACAGAGAAATTTTAAAGTATTGAATGGTGGTTAATGGTGAGAATCTGGCTCAGGCCAAAGGCTGCTCACAAAAAAAAAAAAAAAAAAAAAAAAAGGCTGGCTTTTCTAAGCCTATTCTTTGGGGCTTATTACTGTATGACTTTTTTTTTTTTTTCCTTTTGAATAATCTCTTCAACAAAATGGGGATCAGAAAAGGAAAAGGAAACCTCCACAATACAAACTGGCCCCTGGGAGCCAGGACTGATTAATGGAGAATTTTATGGCTCATTTGTAGAAAAGGAAATTCTAACAGAGCCCTCTGTTTATTTTACTCCTACAATTCATATCAAAAAGACAGAAAGCAGAGATTTGAGAGGGTGGGGACGTTTTTAGATCTTCGAACACTCAATAGCTCAGCTGAATAGAGCAAATAGATTATAGGCATCTGAGCATTAATGAGTCCAAATTACCTGGGGATTTGTTACAAATAATAATTGTCAGGAAATGACAAAATGCTAGCACATTTTTCATGTTCCTTCTTTGATAGTGTAAGCTCAAGTTCAAATGAAACATTGGAAGCTTAAGGGCGGGTTCCAGTCCTTTCTTCCTCTCCCACAGTGAGTTATTCACAATAGTGACCTACAGGCTCACCAAGGCTGGTGTGTATTTAAATGTGAGCGTGTGAGCATTTGTGTGTATTCAGGTGTGAGTATATGTGTGCATGTGGATGTGTACATGAATGTGTTAAATCTCTCAGAAACGAAGTTGATTATCCTTTGTGCAACTCATCATAGCCCAGTCCAAGGACAAGCGTGGCTACCTTACCCAGAGATGAATGCACATTACTTGGTTTCTGAGCCTTCTAAGCACAAATTTCAGAGAGGACCATGGGTCGCCTGGGTTGCTCAGTCAGTTAAGTGTCTGCCTTCAGCCTAGGTCATAATCCCAGGATCCTGGGGTGGAGCCTTGCGTGGTCCAGCTCCCTGCTCAGCGGGGAGCTGCTGCTCCCTCTGCCTGCCGTTCTCCCTGTTTGTGCTCCCTCTAGCTAGCTCTCTCTCTCTCTCTCTTTCAAATAAACAAATAAAATCTAAAAAAAAAAAAAAAAATTTCAGAGAGGACCAGCTTTCATGATTCTCCCCACATAGTAATGCAGAGATAGACGGATTCTCCCTAGCTAGTAATGCAGGCTTTGTTTGAATTATATGAAAATCTGTATTTCTGGAGCTCAGCCTTACTAAATAGTTACTCTATATTCTCTAATTCAGGGGAATTCAAATGAAAAGGAAAAAAAAAAAAACTCCTATGAAAATAACAAGCCCTGTTGAGGTACCTTGAATGGACAGAGGCTGGATAGTCAGGACTCTGGAGGTTGCAGCACGTGGGATGTTTGCTAGAACTTGCCCGTCTTCCCATGTGCACAAGCACTTGCACACACAAGGTGCATAGAGATGGACATAGTTTGTGGCATGTTTTGCCTCAATTTCCCGAGTCACTGTT
Organism: Mustela nigripes; assembly: GCF_022355385.1. Lineage (NCBI taxonomy): Eukaryota > Metazoa > Chordata > Mammalia > Carnivora > Mustelidae > Mustela > Mustela nigripes. The sequence continues at coordinate 30,332,694 of NC_081559.1, read as the reverse complement.
GAGGGTCTGTGTATTGTTTCACAGAAGTAATCCTCCTGGGAGCTTTGTCCCTGGCCTCCTGGTGATACCTGTCTGGGTCCTCCCTTTCGCTATCTGCAAGTTACCCATGAAGAGGTCTCTCTTATTGTATAAGTCAAGTTTCTTTCAGCTACGGGTGATAAAACGATACATCCTACTACTTTTAAAAAGGTAAAATGAGAGGTGTCTGGCTGCCACAGTCTGAAGAACATGCCACTCTTTTCTTTTTTTTATTTTAATCTATTTTTTAAAGGTTTTATTTATTTATTTGAGAGGGAGAGTGAGAAGGAGAAGAAGACACCCTGCTGAGAAGAGAGTTGCATGTGGACCCTAATTCCAGGACACTGAGATCATGACCTGAGCTGAAGGCAGCCACTAAACCAACTGTGCCGCTCAGGTGCCCCAAGCATGCAACTTTTGATCTCAGGGTTGTGAGTTCGAGCCCCACTTGGGTGGAGAGATTACTTAAAAATAAAATCTTAAAAAAAAAGAGTGAAGTGTATTTTCTGTCTTTAGTGACTTGACTTTAGTGACTGTGAATGTTCAAATGATGCCACCGGGTGCTGTTTTCTACTTCTTAGTTCTGTTCCTTGGGAGTTGGCTTCATTATCTCTGCAAGGTCCCCCAGGAAGGCAGCCCCGCAGTGAGCACTGCCAGCAGGTAGCAAGACTCATTTTCCCTGGCGTGATGTAAATGTCGCGAAGGTCCTGCATTGTGCGCTTGGGTCATGTGCCCAACCTTAAACCAGTATCATTGTTGGGGGGGGTTGCATGTTATGGTTGGCCCAGCTCTGATCTTTGGCTCTTTATTGTTTCCTCTAACAAGAAGAAGGAAAAAGCAAGAGTGCAAGCTATAAAGAGAAACAGTAGCTACTGCCGTCCATTGCTATTAAATTCTGCACCCATCAGAAGCTCGTTTGTGGTGCTATGGGTGGCAAGAAATGCACTGGCAAAAAATTGGTAAAAATGTGCCCAAACCTTTTAAAATTAAGTTTCATGCCACAGTCTCTCTGAAGACACACATAAAAATCTGGTAATGGAGTTGTCTCTGGAGAAGGCAACAGGGGGCCAGAAGTGAGCAAGGGGACTGATACATTGCTGTGTCTCTGTTATTTTCAGAGAACTTCCCTGTGCCCTTGCACTACTTTTGCAAAACAGTTAAACACAAAAACAAAATACAAAGGAAAACCTACAGAAATGGCTGTCAAGAATATCACTTACAGAGAAATACTCAACTACTTCCCATATATGGTATTAAGTATAGGACTGTAGATCTCATTCAATTGTTTAATTTTTTTTAAAGATTTTATTTATTTATCTCAGAGAGAGAGAGGAGAGAGCACATAAGCTTGAGAAGGGGGTGGAGGGATCGGAGGGAGAAGTAGGCTCCCCACCAAACAGAGAAACAATGCAGGACTTTATCCCAGGACCCTGAGATCATGATCTGAGCCAAAGGCTTAACTGACTGAGCCATCCAAGCATCCTTCAAACAATTGTCTATTAATAGCACAGAAGGAGAGGGGAATTGAAATCATGCTTCCAATAATCAAATTGATTAAAATAATATCTTCACAGATCATGTAGTAAAATAAAATTTAAACAAATGCCTAATAAATGTCAAAATGTTCCTCACAGAACTGTAGAGATTCTGAATCACAATTTTGCAAAAATTAAAGTATATCAGTGAAAAAGTAATCAGAAATGTAAAATATTATCATTGATAACATATGGATGGTGGAGTTGAAGAAGGGGTTTTATTTTTTTGTTGTATTTTCTAATTTCCCTCCAATGAATATGAATCTATAAGCAGAAAATAACTAACTTAAAATATGCTTAAGTATAGTGAGTAGCAATTCAAGCTTCTATTTTTAAAAGTATAGAATGATTCTCTTCCTCTACATTTTAATGCTCTCCAACTTCCCGTCATAAGTAATACCATGCAGTGGCTTGACCTCGTACACTTTGCTGTATGTTATGTCATTCCTTCATTCATTAAGAAATATTTGATTTAATGTGCTTGAAAAGTAAAGGCCGAAATTAAAGATTTGGTAAAATCCTGCTTCTACACAGCTTCCTACTCTGCCTCCAACTCCAAGGAGTTATAACTTCCCCCTAACCTGAATAATTATGAAAGGGTTTTCCCCTCCCCACTTAAAGTAATTAAAAAACTAATCGCTTCTAAGAAAATACTAAAATATTCAATACACACTGGGGTCTTTTCCCGGGAAGGCTTCACAGTGAATGGTTGTATTGAGTTTTTGCTACTTAACAAACTTGAACTTCAATATTGTAGCATGATTATGGGGCAACATGGACTTATAAGAGAATTTCATTACTTTTGCAGTCACAGTCAGGGAGCCTAATCTCCCCTCTACACTTGAATGTGACTCAGATTAATTTTGGTGGGAGTTGGGCATGTGTATCTAGGGGAGAGTAAACCCCTAAGTGTATAATTAGTAATTACACACTTGTTTCTGGGTCCTGACTTGTAGAGATCAATTTTGTTTTTTCCAGTTAAACACAATGACTACATTGCAAACAAAACAAAACAAAACAAAACAAAAAATCAACCAAACAACAACAACAACAAAAAAAACAAAAAACAAGAAACAAAACAAAACAAAAAAACCGAAAAAACAAAAAACAAAGCATCTTTCTAGAGCCAACCAATTGACCTGATTGCTTTCTCATATAGTTTGGAGGTAATATGAGGTTTTTCGACACACTCCCCCACCCCCCACCGCCCCTGGCAATAAGTTTAGATATTTACAGAGTGGGACAGAACTTTTCTGTATGGCACATTTGGCATAGGGCAATGCCCTAGTTTGTACCCCCCCCCCTTGGCCAAAAAAATGCTATTTATTGCTATCTGGGCACATTATGAAAGTGTGATTTGAATGGACCCTCTAGGGTCACTGTACATTTTGCTCATCCTTCATGTCCTTTAAGACAGAACTCTCTTCCCACCAGTGTCTTATCAGGTTTTGTAATGAGATGCACCACAGATTTGGCCATTAGGAAATTTATATACCCAGAAGACTCCTCAGATGGCTGGGGCAAGTCATGTTCCACCCAGATCACCCATGGTGGCACATAGAACCAAGTGGCTGCTTGCTCCAGCTCTCCTCAGCTTCCTTATCCTGTCAGGAAGCCAGAATTGGAGGGGAACCAGCTTTCCCCAAGGGGCTTAGCATTCCTGATTTTAAGTTTCCATCCTAGATGCTAATCCCCTACGAAGAGTATAGGAAAGTGCCAATGACCTCAAGCTTGTTGGTTTCATTCCAGTATGGACCAATTCACTCCCTCTTGTCTCAAGATGGGCAGCCAAGGCAAAGCTGTCTGCACTGACTTTACTCTGCTCAACTAAGCTCCTAGATGCTTCACTTTTTTTTAGAGACTAGCTTTTTGGGCGGTCCACTCTCCTCTTTTAGGATGGAGTAGATGTGATGCAGAGTAAATTGTGCAATGAGAAGTTCAGGTGTCCAAAATGGAATTTACATTATTTCTAAGTGACTGAACTCGATTCCGCTCATGAGATCTCATTTCTGCTGTGTCGGATAACATTGGTTTGCCAAATTGAGGTAATTCAATCACTTGTGGTTTAAAAGTGACTCACTTTTGGATAGCTACTCAATCAGTTCAGTATCCCTTTCCCCAGGCCTTCTGCTTCTGGAATCAAGGCAGGCTTGTACTGGTCCATGCACATCTTCCGAATCGCCGTCTTTCTGAGGCTGACAAGTCCTGTGAGTCCAGTCTCAATATCCTTTACTTGTGTTGCTTCAGCTGTCACTGTCTTTCCTGTTGAGGCCACTCATGTTGGGTTCGAGCACTATCTTCTTGCCCCATCACCAGCCTCCACTAGTCTCTGGTTTCTTAGATTCCTCTGGATCCCTTTGGATCACATGGAAAACTTTTGTCTCCTTTACCGTACTGCTCAGCGGCCATGGAGAAATGGGAAGCTCCTTCAGGCCCTCCTTTAGTTAATTGAACCCTGTCACCTTTTCTCTCTCTCTGCAGAAGAGCTTGATTTTTCTGAGAATGGCATGACTTTTCCCAGAAAGATTCTTTTTTTTTTTTTTTCCTGGCTAAATTATTTTCCGCAATCCCCCCAAATCTGCTGGGGCTTTGATTCCACATATTTGGACCTAGCCTCAGGAGCGGGAATACCACACTAGGCTCCTTTCTCTGTGTCCTGTCTCCTTCCTTTTCTTCTCCGAGGAGATTCAAGTAAAGAAAACAACTCTTGCGCCATTCTGAATTCTTTCCCACTTTTAGATTTAAAATCTCTGTGCTCTGAATCGTCCAGTGTTTGCTTTTGATACTCAAGTCAAGTTTTCGAAACTGCTCGTCCTTGCATATTCATGTTGAATGCCTTACGCCTTGGCCAAACATCTCAAAAACTCTACTTCTGCCTAAATGGATGGGAGCAAAAGAAAGTAAACACACTCACGTGCACGTGCATGCACACTTACACATTTAGATAGATTTCTCTACCTCATTTCCTCCTCCTTCAAATTATATTTGTTCATTTTCTGGTGCTTAAAATGACTGGCATTTAATTTCACTAATTTTTCTCTTATCTGAATATACATGTAGACAACTACAAAAACAATTCAAATAGACATGCTGACCACAATTTTATTAGAGTGGAAAATGTGTAAAATCTTCACTTCTGGGAATCCCGGAATCTATCACTTCCCCGTCATTTAATCAGGATGTCACCACCTTCTGGGAATGAGTCAGGAGTAAACAGCATGCCGTGTCTGCAGAAGCTGGTGGTCAGCATGGAATCTGTGCTCAGATGTTGAACAGCTGCCTACAGGACACTTAGCATGGGATGAGAATGCCTCTCCTACATTCTCCTTATTTCTCCTTTGTCTCTTCTACATAGAACATTTCTGTCCAGTCCCTCCTAATCACACTTTCTCCAACACATTCAGTTTTTTTTTTTTTTCCTATCATCATTTTTTCAGTCTGAAAGGACTTTCATCTGTTAGTTTTTCATTAGGCTGCTCAAAATCACCTTTTCTGGGAAACCTTCCCTAACTTACCCTTTGGACAGTTGGGTTCTTACTCCTCTGAATTCCCATAACCCCTGGAGTAAACTTCCATAATGGGATTTATTGCATCATTTAATAAGGGTTTGTTTATATCCTCATACCCCTCACCAGATGGTGATCTCTTTGAAGGCAGGAGCTGAGTCCTTGTCATCCAGGACCTTGCAATGAATAGCACAGTGTCTGGCACACAGCTCTCCCCAGTATTGGAGAAATGAATGACTTACCATCAGTGGAAGCAATCCAATGAAAATAAACAAAATAAAACAAAAAAGGCAAATCTAAAAGGCGACTTTGTTCATATAATGTTTTTCCTACAAATAATTGAGAATTTAATAATCACTGAACCAAAATCTACTGGTGTGAAGGGAATAAATTGTTCACATTATAGCAGACATATTAATTCTTTGGGGCTATTAAGATCCATTTAGATCTTGATTACACAATTCCAAAATTGCTTGCTAATGTCGTGAGTAAATCAGTTAAAGCTGGTAGAGTAAATCCTCACATTGGAAAGAGGCCAGTTTAAATGACTGAAATGTTAGTTTTTTTGCAAAAAAAAAAAATGTCCTACAATTTTAAGATCGCTGAACTGTCAGGTCTTCTTTAATGAATAAATAATATTCATTTGTAATTATCCAAGGACTTTTTTTTAAATAAGTAAATGGATACTCTACTAGTTCAACAAAATCAGGAAAAGAGTTTGGTCTTTAAAAACAATCTCATCACAATTTCATTCACACAATATTATCTTGCTTGAATTACTTTTTTATTTTTGCAACAATGCAAAGTAAATTTTAGTTCAATGTAAGTTAAACCAGACTAATTTTCTTGGTAGCAAGATATAAATGAATGAGGTCTTATTCTACCTGATGAAAGGCAGTGTCTTTTCCTCTTACATGTTCTCCCCACCAAAAAAAAAAAAAAAAAAAAAAAAAAATTGTTGTGAATTTTGCCCTGTTATAATCAGGTGTGTCATTCTTTGTTATCCTCTCTGATCCTGCAATGTATCTGTCTCAAGTGAAATTTGATATGCCGCAGGTCTGCTTTGAACTTTTCAGGGGCTCCCCATGGCCCTCAAGAACATGTTCAAAATTTGCAGCTTGTTTTAATTGTTTCAGTTTCCCCTTCCTGCCTCACCTCTGCTCACACTTCCCCATAATTCCTTGCAGCGCCTCAGAAGTCCTCCTGCCTCTGCCTCTCCTGCTGCTGCTCCCTGTGCCCAGAAACCTCCTGGCTTTCTCCGCACCTGGCTACCTACTGCACCTGTGTCAGCCTCAGCATTGTCTCACCTTGTTGCCTGGGTAGCCCTCTTTACTCCATGGCCCCGGGTCTAGATTGGATGTTCCCTGATAGAACTTAACCACACTAAATTCGAGGTTCTCTTTCCCCTGGCTCTTTGACCGGGATGTGAGGTATTTGAAAGCAAGATCTTTATGGCATTCGTCTTTGCATCACAGATGGCGTGTGACTGTGCCTCATCATTGTAGGGATCAAGCGTTTGTTGAGTGAATAAATAAATGGATGCTTGCAGGTTTTAAAGAATGAAAGTATATTCAAGATCTAGCTCTACAGACTTTGGTGAACTCAGACTCCCCTTCACCTAACTTTTTTGAGAATGATTTTTTTTTTTTTTTAAATAACGGAAATAACTTAAAAAGAGTTACTTTTATTTTTATTATTTTTTAAAAGATTTACTTATTTTAGAGAGAAAGGGAGCACATGAGCAGGGGACGGATCAGAGGGAGCAGAATCTTCAGCATGGAGCCTGATGCCAGGCTTGATCTCATGACCCTGACATCATGACTTGAGCTGGAATCAAGAATCAGATGCTTAACTGATTGAGCCACCCAGGTGCCCCTTATTAATGATTTTTAAGCATCACTTATATGTCACTGATTTTCCAAGGCATCTGTGGTTGCTCTTCTCTTGAATGAGGGCCAGGCAGGGGAATTAAACTCTCCAGTCTTCTTTCTGACTACCAGGCTAGTTGAAAGCAAGATCCATTCCTCATCTCACCTCCCATTTTCCCGGAGGGGAGAAAGTAGAAGGTTTAGAATGCATTTTGCATTGTGGTGATTCAGTTTAGACTTGTCCTGAACTTTTGAGTCATTTAAGCCAAGTTGATGGGTCTTGCTCCTAAGAAGACTAAATCCTATCATTAGCATATAAACACTTAGCTGAGTTTGGAAGGAGGTAGGCTGAGCACAAAATGGGTCCAGGAAATTGAGCTCAAACTTAGCAGATAGATAGATAGAAGCCTGGGGTTGTGTCAGGAGTGGTTCTACCACTACTGGCTGTTCTGTCCTGGCCAGGTCAATGAACTTCTCTGTATCTCAGCATACTCTTCTGTAAAATGGGCATAGCACCTACCTGGATTCAAAGGAGACAGAAACTGCATAGTAAGTAATTGTGCTCTCTTATAACTCAAGTTAACTTATAACTTAATTCTGAAACCCTGTGTAGACCTTGCTGAAGAGACCTTCCAGGGTACTTTTGTCACCAGACACAATGCTTTCTGGCTAAAATGTAAGCTTTTCCCTCAGTTGAGAAAATAATCTGAAAATTCTTTGAGATTTGGAGCCCCCACACATACCTAGAAAAACGTTCATGGAATGAGTAAACACTAATATTAAATCTCAAACTTGGTGCTGATTATTCCATTCTTACAGCATCACTTCTGGGGAATATAAAGTTTATTTATTCTTAGATTCAAATGCCCTTGGGGAGAAGGAGAGCACATTTCATTGTCAGCTAATATTTACAGGGGATTTATAGACTGTCAGCTGAGCTTTGTAAGAGGACAGGAACCTGGGATTTGTGGGATGAGTCTGGATGCCAGGAAAGACTTGGAATTTCTGGTGAGGAAGGAAGGCCCTCTAAGCGGGAACATGGTCTGGGCTTAGGAATCCCATTCTTATCACTATCTTTGCTACTAAAACAGTTCAGCTACTCTGCTTCTGTCCCAGGATGATTTGATATCCACATCTGATTTTGGATAGGTCTGCACTAGGGTGGGCTGCTTCTTGGAAAGTTTCCTAAAGACATACTCTTTTCAGGAGGTGGCTGTTATAAGGGACTAAAAGGGACCTCATCTTCTCATCTAGCAGACTAAATATTCCTTATACCTCCCTAAGGGTGGAATGGTTATACTATTTCTTGCGTAAGAAACATTATAAATCAATTTTACTCCTTTGTAGAGAGAAATGAAGAAAAGTCAAAGGTCTTGCAGTGTTTTTACACTTTTGCCCCTTAAATTTTTTTTAAATAAAGATTTTATTTATTTGACAAAGAGAGACAGTGAAAGAGGTAATACAGACTGGGGAAGGGGGAGAGGAAGAAGCAGGCTCCCCACTGAGCAGGGACCCTGATGTGGGATTCGATCCCAGGACCCTGGGATCATGACCTGAGCCAAAGGCAGACACTTGAAAACTGAGCCACCCAGGCATCCCCATTTTTACCCCTTAAATTTGTATTGTTGCCGGATCTTTGAAACCTCGCCTGGGCAACCTTTGCAAGAAGAGCAGGGAATCATGGTGGACTCAGATATGACACTCTGAAGAAAATAATTGTAGGTTATGAAAACTTGAAAGTCCAAAAGGAGATTTTTAGCAAGTCACTTCTCTATGCATGGCAATGTAAGAAAGAATGAAAAAGAGAGAGAATACTTTGGTTGGTTTTGTGGCATTTCTTTAGAAATGCCTGATCTTAATAAAGGCATAAAGACACTCTTCCTTTAGAGGTGAGTGAGTGGTTTTGAATTTCAAGAAAGAATAGGGCTTGTTGACACTTTGAGATATTGATATGATGGTATTCTCATTTTGCCTCCTTGGGGTTCCTTTTAATGACTGAAAAATAAGAGTCAAGAGACAAGATAGGCATATAGGTCTTGAAGGTTGGGTTTCTTCTTCATCTGTTAGAGGGAATTAGAAATCCATTCCCTATCATCCTCCCAGAATGGGGGGAAAAAAAATCAAGCGATAATATCAATAAGGTTTCTAATGTCTCCTGTCCTGGGGGTGTGCTAGACACCCTTCTCTACATGCATTATCCCACACAATCTTAACAGCTACTCTGTAAGGTGGTACACATTCCAATTTTGTGGGTGAGGAAACTGAGGAAACTATGGCTCAGAGAGATTTAGAAACTTCCTCAAGGTCATATGGCTAGTTAGGAATCAAATTTCAAACTGAGGTTTTCCTGTCCTACAAGTCAGTGTTTTCTATTCTACACACCAAGGATTCAGAATGAAAACATCACCATTGTCAAGAAGCAGCTTACTCCATGTGATTTTGAGCTATTAGGAAACAGTAATGAGTATGTATTTTCCCACACTGGACATGCATAATGTAAATAGAGGGCATGGTGTAGATAAGCATCTGAAAAGCAGACAGACACCATTGAGACATAGCATTTTATTACATCATTGAACTCTGCTCTTGCTATTCTAGTGAAGAGCTTTGTGGAACAAGGTGATTGATTTCTTCTTTCTTAGCAAATAAATAGATAATGAAAAGAAAAGAAGACTAGAAATTGAAATTTTCTGCTTTTTAAAATAAAATTACTACATGCTTATCATTTTAAATATATGGAAATAAGGAACCAGTATAACAACAACAACAACAAAAATCACCAGTAATCCCACCAACAATCAATAATTTGTATTGGTTTTACATAGCTAATATGTTGTACCTGTAGTTTTTATTCAGATCTTTTTATGTTGCCATGTACTGTAAGCATTCTTACATTCTTCTTAACAATTTTTATAAACAATTTTAATGTCTTTACTTTACAATATGAGACTGTATCATAGTTTAATTAGCCGTTCTCCTATTTTTAACATGTAGATTGTTTTCATTTTTTCTCACTTTTATAAATAACACAGTGAGTAGTATTTCTGTTACTTGAATTTTGATATTATTTCAGCTGTACAGAAAAAGTTGCAAGAATATTACAAAGAGCTCCCATTTGTTATTCTCTAGTTTTTATCAATTCTTCTCTCTCTATCACTCTCTCTCTTTCTCTCTCTCACACACACACACACACACTTTTTTCTGAATTATTTTAGAGTAAACTATCCTATATCCTTTGAACACCTCAGTGTATAGTTCTTAAAAACAAGAACTTTCTCTTGCATAACCACACACAAAAATTCAAAATTTGAAAAGTTAATATTGATGTATGCAACACAAATATATAATCCACAGTCCATTTTCAAATTCTTTTTTTTCAGTCAAAGATCTAATACAGCATAGTATTAGCAAAGAAAATTTTTATATGTGACATTTTATTTGAATTTGTAATGGTATTTAGCTTACATTCCTAAAATGAGGCTATAAGGTTATCAGGCATTTTTATGGCTATTAATATAAGGTGCCGAAGGTGGTGGTTATCTGACCAAAAATCTAAGGAAATTCTCATGAGACAGTATGAACATTAACTATGATCATTAAAAAAAGCAAAATTGACTAAACAAACAAATCTTCACTATTCTCTTACTTTCTTTTAACTTCTTTGACTGCTGATGATTAGGAATATTTTTCTTTGTGTTTATTAGTCTACTCAGTTTCTCCTTTTATTAAATATTTCTTGTCTCCCCTCTTTTTCTAATTATAAATTTAAGAATTTTCATATTTATTTTATGTGCTCTTTATATATTAAAGTTATTATCTATTAACATATTTTATAGAAAATAATTTTGTTAAGTAGTTTGCCTTTGGGGAATTTCCTTTTTAAAATACCCATAGCTTAACTAATGAATCATTGAACACTGCATCAAGGATTAATTATGTACTTATATAGTGGCTGACTGAACATGATAGAAAATAAATAAAATAAAATAAAATAAAATAAAATCCCCATAGCATGACTACAGACACTTTTAATAGCTTTAGGGATGAATATTTCTTAGACACAAAGAAGAAACAAGAAAAAAAATAGACTTAGAAGAAAGAAGTCTAGAAATGAAAAAATTTCTTAGTCTCAGTTGGAGATAATCAGGGTCTAGTCTAGTTCAAGAAAAAAACCGAAAAAAAAAAAAAAAAAGAAAGCACTATAGGAAGAAATCATGATGTTGGACCAAGAAGCCTTGGAATCTGGTACACATGGAACCAATGACAACTCTGCTGTCTATTATGGACCTGACCTTCCTTAACTGCAGAATGGAATCGCAGTGCCTATCAAACAAGGTTGATGTCCTTACAGTACCAAGTGAGAGAATAATTTTGATGTATATTACTGTTTATGCTAGTGATAGGAAAAATCTTCTGGGCTATGTTTAATTGTCCTGAGGATACAGCTCAGAGGAATGTTTTATGGGCAGACAAGAATACATGTGGAGAATGTATCGAGATTGTTTTGAATCTATATGTGTGAATATTATGATATAACATCACCATGAAGTGTTGTAAGTAGAGACATGGAGAACACTGAGCAGAGAAAACCATTCAGAGGCAGTAGTGGGGATTTGGGGGGAAAACTTAAAGGGGGTTTTGAAAGATTGGCTAGTGTTATGTTAGGTAAAACCAGGCAAACAAACACACACCTTTGAAAATCATTAATTGATTCTTTATGTATCATATAACAAATATGATGTCTTTTGTACTTCAGGCTTTGCCTTGGTGTTATAAATGCAGCAAGAAATAAGATAAATATGATTCTTTGTTCTCATGGGCTTACTGTCTAACCGGGAAAATAAGAAATATTCCATTATGCATGTCATCATGTAATGACTTGCACTAGAGCTAGGAAGGAAAACACTGGGTTCAGTGAGAGTTTACGAGAGGGGACCACTTCTAATCTGGGATGTGGGGGAAGCTGGAAGAAGATGTAGCATCCAAGATGATTCCACACAGAAGAAACAGGAAATACTTTGTAAGTATGTCATACAAAGGGTTAAAAAATAAATCTAAAATTTGAAAGTATGTGAAATACATTCATTCATTCACTGAATAAACTTATCAACTATCTATTATGTGCCAGTTCTGAGAACACAAAAGACATGGCTGCTAATTCAAATTGCTTCCAGAGAACAAAGACCCCACTCGTGGCTGCACAAGGCATTCGTTTCTTTTGGTGGCAAGGAGAGAGGACTTCTGTCTGGTCCACACATGTATCAGGGGAAAATATAGGGAAACTCGTGCCAGGAGTAGATAAACCAGCAGGCAGTGAAAACACAAGGGAACAGCAGAATATTCCTAAAAGGGAGGGTGTATTTGGGCTTGGAAAAAGTATGATCAGCACCAACAAAGCCATATGGAAAACGGTGCGCAGAATCTGGGCAGAATCCTCAGTTCCAACTGTGTCCAATCTGTGGCCCATATACAAACCTGTCATAAACCCAGTCCTACCTATGACTTGATCCAAATTGCAAGATTTTATTTCTTCTCTCTCAAAGCCGTGGGGCAGGTCAAGGAAAGTAAAAATGGAAGTATGACCTTCGACAATGTCATTGACACTGTCCCTCCTGGCTATCTGTGCAGCTCCCAGAGGTGGGAGCCAGGCTGGAGAGTTTCCAGGAGTCAGCTATGCCTCTGAGGAGATCCACTGAGCAGGCTGAAAGGTGCATCAAGAACGTGGAGGTTAGGAGAAGGAGAAAAGGTGAGGTTTCCAGGAGTTGCAGATGTCTTGAGTTTTAGAACAAGAGGCCAAGGAGCCGAAGATGAAATGGTTAAAGAACAGCTCATTTTAAATATAAATAAAATAATATAGACTCTAAGTATTTTATGAGCAAAAAATGCAGTTCAGAAAAGCAGATTTGGTGCTGCACTAAATGTTTTAATTTTTTTTTTATATGCTCCGCATTAGAGCTTGCATTTTCTCATACCTCCAAGGCATAGTCTTTTATGGCTTTGGAGATAAAAGATTTACATTTAAATTATGCTTTTCTCATGCCATGTTGTAACAATAGCATTTTAAGTTCTACTGTTCACCCAAAGGTCAGAATGCCTATATATATATATATATATAATTTTAAGTCTACATATGCTATCACCTTAGCCAAGTGAGTAAATCTTTTTAGCTTTGAATATCTCAATATTATTTATAGCTTATGTAAAATGAAAGCCAAGTGCCAAGAGTTTCCCATCAATGGAGACAAGAAAGTCACCCTGGGCTTATTGTGAAAAGCAGACATTGCATAGATCCAGGAGACCATGCCCCCAGTAGTATATGTTTTCTGTTAAAGTCTCACTATTTTTTTTTTTTTTTTGAGCAATATGGACCACCAGGTGACTGTGTCTGTGTTCTTGGCTATAGGCTTTCTTGAAAGGTATAAGGTTGACAACCAGATGCCACGATCCTTTTGACTCTCTCTATTGCTTTGAAATTCACTAGCTGTATAGTCCCTAATTTTTCCTTTACTCTCTTTTCCTGCCATAAACAAGATAGAAAAAAAGAAGAAGAAAGAATCACTTTCTTACTGCATTGTAATTATAGTCAAGGATGATGTATTATACCCATACAAAGTTATCAAGAGGATAGGTCTCATAGCAAACATCCTATGACAATTAAAAAGATAATCATATCCTAAAAATTATTTGGAAATGGACCATGAACTGTCTTGTCATTATCATTAACTCATGTCACAAACCTCATATGCGTGGGTTAATGCGTGGACTTTCATAATCATATGTCCTTGTATTTAGAAATGTGGAATGTAAATCACACAGGCAAACAAATGGACTTTTATATTTTATTCTGTAATTAAGTCTCAGTCTGTGGTTTCAAAATTGTGCTTATAAGATGAAGAGGGGAAGACAGCTTCCTTCTGTTTCTGAATCTGTAATAAAAATGTCTATTGGGTGTATGTATCCTTGATTTTTAACCACACACAAGCTTTCTCTCTTCATCACCTGTAGGTGGAGAGTAGACCGAAGAAAGAAGATATGTCTTCAAAAACCAAGAGAGAGTGAGGAAGCTAAATACTTACTGACTGATCTTTCCTTTCAGGAATGGTGTGATGAGGACCCACCATTTTAATTGGAATAGTAGTACTAAAGAAGCCCCAAAGCAAGTCATATCAAACAGAAGAGCAAGAAAGGTGATTTTCAAGTTTTATTATTTCTGTTTTATTAGTCCTTGTGTTTATTATTTTTTTATAAATAAGACTTGATGATATTTTTTTAACATATGTGAGAAGTTTGCTGCTTCTCTTAATATGAATGTATAAAATTCCTCAAGTTCTAGAGTGTTCTATGGGTAAAACTCAACGGCAAGTTAGACATAGTTCATTCCTTTGGTTTCAGTGAAATATGGTTGCCGAGAAAGCCTATTACTATACGAAGTTAGAATTTGACCCATAGTAGTACTCCAGCCTCTTTTTCTGCTCTAACATCTTCCAGCTAAATGTTTTTCTTAGAAAAAAAAAAAAAATTCTGCTAAGCTAGAAAAGGAAACTGCTTTGTCTACTTTGGACAATTGATGATATAGCACTTCATCTTAAAGGAATGTGGAGGGAATGTTTAAACTATAATATTTTATAGGCGGAGAGCTTCACAAGGACCCATAAGGTCAAGACTGTATTGATAACCCAGTTTTTTGGTGTAATACTGTCTAGAAAAGACCAAAAATATTCTTTAATAACTGGTTCTGGTCAGACTTACTTCATAGTGCTTCCTACCAAAATCATTATCCTTTCAGATTAGAGAAAAGTTTTATTTATTTGGAGTTGCAGATTGTTATCTGGGGACAGCTCTAGGCAAACCACGAAGTTAAAGAATTTTGCCTTCAGTACTGTCTGACCTTCTCCAGTCCCCACTGCCCCTCTCCATTACTCCGTGTGTTCTTACCTGCCCTTCTACCCTTACCAAATATCTGCTCTTCTTGAGGACTCTCCTTCACCCTTTCCTGCTCCAAAGTCATTATCAAAAAGGCACTCAACATGTCATTTGTGTCTGAGTGTGAAATTAAATGAACTCTATTTTCTCCCCTCCACTTTTTTTTTTTTTTTTTAATGTTTCCCGATTTAACTCTTACTATAGACAGTGAGGCATGAGCTAGTGGTTAAAAGAAATATTTTAGCTATTCAAAACAGAAGATTTGATGGTACATGGAAATCATACTATCTATATGTGGCTTATTCCAGCCTAAATTACATCTTGTGGCATCACAAGAGCCTAAGAAATATCTGTGGTATTGATCTAGGTCCTGGATTGCTTAAGAGAGCTCCCTTATCTACGTATTAGTGACAGGCACTTTCCTGGTGACCAAGGGCAGAGCGCCCAAATTCTCAGAGTGCACATAAACTGCATAATCCTTAACAGACCTATGCGAATCTCCAGGATGAAGCAGGAGACCAAGATATGGGTTTTGTTGTTGTTGTTGTTTACCTAACATCTTATCGGTGTCCAGACCCCCTTTCATTTTCAGTCCATGACTATATATATATGTAGGGGAGGGCACATGACTTGGGAACTTAGATTATTCTATCTTCCTGACACAAACATGAATGATCATTTGACCCAAATGAAAGTCATCCTCTATGATTTGGTTATCTCTTACCTTTTTTTTTTTTTAAGATTTTATTTATTTATTTGACAGAGAGAGATCACAAGCAGGCAGAGAGGCAGGCAGAGAGAGAGGAGGAAGCAGGCTTCCCGCTGAGCAGAGAGCCCGATGCGGGGCTCAATCCCAGGACTCTGAGATCATGACCTGAGCTGAAGGCACTGGCTTAACCCACTGAGCCACCCAGGTGCCCCTGGTTTTCTCTTCTTAAATGCACTATTTTTTGCTAGAATAGCTGTGAGGATGATGAAATCTTAAAGCCACCTACAACCATTGCATGAGAAAACTGAGCATGAACCAAACATAAAGCAAAGAAGAACTGAGAGGTTGGGAGACATCAGTATCCTGGTGATGTTCTTTTGGCCTTTGGATAAAACTAAGCTTGAAATCAGCCACAGCTCTAGGCTCCTCAATACATTCTAATATCAAATTCCTGTGAGTTGGGTTTTTATCATCTGTGACCAAAGAAGTATTGCTTAACTAGGGACGTCATCAGAAGACACATCCATGAAGATGCCAAACAACTGATTACAGCTGAGGACACAGAACAGATACAATTGCTGAAGCCAAACACAAGGTGACATTGATGCTACCCTTTGGTGAATGTCTGCCTCATGACAGATGATTGCAATGTTACAGACACATGCCCTGCTCCACCCCATCTCCGGTTCTTCACTGATAGGTGATTCTTGATTGACAGTAGAAACACATTCCTAGAGTGGACAGCGAAGTGGAATTTGATACCAAGCTATTTTTTTCTCCTGGGTTGTTTAATAGTGCCTTATTGAGCTGGTTCTTCTTTGTCAAGTGTCATTCAAAAATCACCCAATTGTTGGTCCACCCTTGCTTCATTGTTGATGAGAATGCCATGTGGGCTGGAATCAAAGCCTTGCTGAAATTTGTCTATTTTACATCTGTTCCTGGCTGGGAGCTTAATGAGATGCATGGCATAATGAGATGTGTGTCTGTAATGTGTAATGAGATTCTTGATTCAAGTGTCTAATGAAGCCTATAGCCTAATGAAATGTATAGCATAATGAAATGAGTGGCTTCAATGTATAGTACAGATTTGAAATTCCTTTTAGAAAATATAATTAGGCATGCAAAATTTTCTCCTATCTGCATAAACCCTACCCACATTTCTTTGGATTTTTTTTTTTTTTTTTTAGTTTATAATTTCTCAATGCTGTGGTCACCATCACTTTTTTTTTTAATGTGTTTATTTATTTTAGAGTGAGAGAGAGCACAGGCACATACACACATGTGTGCAGATGGAAGTTGCAGAAGGGACAGAGGGAAGGAACTTTCAGTCAGAATTCCTGCTGAGTGCAGAGCCCAATGCAAGGCTCAGCATGGGGTTTGATCTCATGACTTATGAGATCATGACTTGAGCCAAAACTAAGAGTCTGTCTGACACTTAACTGACTGAACCACCCAGGTGTGCCACCATGAGTATTTCTTATAACCAAAGCTAAAAAAACATCAACACTGGTCTTCACCAAATATGATGGGTAGTCTGAAAATATAACATAAACATTTTTACTTCTTTGAAGAGAAAGTTACATCTTTCTTTCTTTCCCTTCACTTTTTTTTAAAAGGTAATCAGCTAACATCAATGAGCTATTTCTTAACTAAAAGCCGAAAACTTTGTGACTTAAAACAGTAAGTTTTTTTTTTAATAAAATTTTTTTTAACATCAGAGCTTTTCTTTTTTTTTTTTTAAATATTATTTATTTATTTATTTGACAGAGAGACATCACAAGTAGGCAGAGAGGCAGGCAGAGAGAGAGAGAGAAGGAAGCAGGCTCCCTGCTGAGCAGAGAGCCCGATGCGGGACTCGATCCCAGGACCCTGAGATCATGACCTGAGCCGAAGGCAGCAGCTTAACCCACTGAGCCAGCCAGGCACCCCTAAAACAGTAAGTTTTACCACTGCCCATACTCAATGAGTCAACTGGGTGCTTCTTCTGGACTCAACTAGACACACACCTATGTTTGCAATCTGCTAAAGGCCAAGACAGAGATTCTGTCTCTCTTGGCTGGGCTTTCCACATCAAGGTCAGCTATGTACAGACTTGTCTAGGAAGACGTTAGTTGAGGAGGTTGGGATCTCCTTGATTTGCTATCCCATTGTCTAAACTGGCCACGACTTAATCTAAAAACAGAGGCCGGAGATCAAGAAGAGGAAAAGCCTCATGATGCGTGGGCTCCAAACTATCACACCACCCATTCAACCACATGTATTTGAAACAAAGCAAGTGATAAGACCAGCTCAGAATCAAGGAATAGGGAAAGAGATTTCACCTCTCAATAGGAGGAAGAGCCAAGTCACATGGATACAAACAACATGAATACAGCAAAGAAAGAAGACTTTTTGCATTTATTCCTCCTACAAACTATAAAGTAGGGAAAATATTTGCACACCCCCTTTGATCTTTCAACATTAACACATTTTTGAGGGGGGCAAATTTATGGAAAATTGCTTTTCCTATAAGTGTTAGAAGTTGTACAATGGGTAGTGATACTGATTATGAATGCCCTAAAAATCATTTAATGCATTACACTGAACCCCCACGACCAATGGGCTGATGATAGATACTTTCGGCAAACAAAATAGGTTAAGTACAATTTTCCAGAAACAAACAAAAATGCTAGTATAAATTACCTCTAATTTTCCTTCTAACATTTGGAAACTGTCTCATAGTGGACAGGATTAGGAATCTATCTCATCTCTGAATTAAAATCTTGTGGAGATTTTTCCTCTTGTTCATGGGTTTGCTTTAAGAGTATTAAAAATTGCATTCTGCCAAGAACTACTGGTGATTAACCCCAGGCATGAGGTGTATGTTACATGAACCGGCCCTAAAATTTATGAAGAACTGCACAGAGTTTTAGCAGTGTGTATCTCATTTGCAATAGCCTCCTGGATGAAACCCAGGACACTCTCTCATTTGAAAATTTATAGGGACTAGTCTATCCAGCAGTTTAACAGACAGTCTGAATTTTTTTTTTAAACATACCCTAGCCAAGGTTTTATCTCCTTCCCATCTCCCAGATTGAATATCCATTATCTTTCAAGATGCCATTACCCTCAGATGCCTCAGATTTATTTGTCTAGCTATTTTATAGAATAAAGGCCTGATAGGGTCCTCTTTAAATACACATCCTAACCACATTTTAGAAACCAGCAGTTGGTCCCATCATTTCCTTAACTTAAGATTATGCTTTTCTATTGCATGGGGGCCATAAATTTCACTCCCATGTGCATTTTACAATTATGAAAAGGAATGAATCAAACAAAATACTTGAAGATCAGAATTTTTTTTTCCCCAATTTACTTTCCAGCTGTGCTTTTCTATCTATGGGATAGTTTACTTAGGTCCATGCAGGTACACATCCTTGTGCATATACTCAATAGAGGTTTGTAGATGCATTGATTAATTGATTTACTATTTCAACCCCCAAATCTGGCATCAATCTGATTAACTTGATTACCTTCTCTTAACCTTAGCTTTTGTAGCTGAGTATTTTTCTTTATATTTCTTTATGTACCATGAAACATTTAGCATAAGAGTTCATCTTCAGTCTGATAAGAATCTGGATCTCTCTCTATTTTCTAAATGATATAAACCATTGTGGACTAGTGGTTCCTAATTAAACACTAGATGTGCCTTTACATGAAAAATGACTATACAAAATAACAGCAAGTATGGGTAGTTTTATTTTCCTAAAGGTCAGTTCAAGTGTAAAAAAATTATCCGAAATACATTGGGATTGGTGCTGCCTAAGTGAACTGCTTTCACTGACCCAATTCTATCAGATTACTACCCAATCTCCACTTCACTGTGTCCTGTGATGAGTCACAGGTCTAATAGTATATATCCCCCAAAGCTCTGTAATCTATTTCATTTCTTTGAGTAGCCAACCCACATATTATTTATTCCTTGTGTAACTTTGTAGTGATTTTCAGCACCAGCCTGTGGGTACCTTCACAGATGCACACAGAAGTCAAGCAGCAGAACTGGCAAGAGTCTGGGCCAAATAAAGACAAATGGAGGAGGTGGTAAGCCATGGAGAGAGCTGGAAACCACAAGTTCCAGAGAAGCTGGTTGATGTGAGTCATGAAAAAGGGAGAACAAATAGTAGATCTGAATTATTCAAAATGCAATCCTCAGATCACCTGCAGTAGTTACTCAGAAAGCCTGGTAAAGATACAAATTCTTGGTTCCCATCAACACTATTTCATCAAAATCTCTAGGGAAGATCTTAAAAAAAATTATATTCTATCAAAATCTCCAGCTATACATGTACATCTAAAATTTGAGAGCCAGTGTACTAGATTTTGAACATTTCTAGTATATAATCTATGCATAATCATCCCTATATTCCTTGTTTCTGGCAACTCATAGATGGTTTTGAGTAAATGAAGGAATGATTAAACAAACAAACTGTATTGATACCAACATTAGAACCCTACAATCTGTTAGCAATCCAGCTCCAGGTTATAAATTCAGGAATGCAAGGCAACAAATCAATGAGGGATGTCATCAACAAAAGGAAGTCTGATGTTGAGCCAAATGCTATTAAAGTCAATGGGTTTCCATGTTCTACCTGTTCCTTCCTACGTTCCACCTTCTTTAGAAACCAAAAGGTTTTCCATGATCTGGCTTTATCTGTGGTCTGAGTGCATGGATGCTTCTGAGTCAACACAGGTAAATCTTTTCAATTGCATTGTTCAAGTAAGATGAAAGACAAAGTAGGTGTTGTCACTGACTAATACAAAAACACAATAAACATAGCCATCACTTTGAGGAGCTGAGGTTCAGAAAGGTTAAGGCTCTCGCCCCACTTTCCACAGCTAAAAAGAAGAAGAGGCGGCACAAAAAGCAAGTTTGTGTAGCTGGCCAGGAAACCATCTCTTTGATGCGTTACTTCCTTGCATTTTTAGACCGTGTTAAGGGATGGGCATTGGGTTTGGACAGATGCCCTCTTGACCCTCTTCTGTTCCACGAGGCTTAGCTTTTACACCCAAAGAGACCCCGTGAGGCTCTTTCTTAAACAATGAACTGTCCCTTAAGACACAGATTATGCAAAAATAGTTGCAGTGTCTATTTTATTTTTATTTTTTTATTATTATTTTTTAAAGATTTTATTTATTTATTTGACAGACAGAGATCACATGTAGGCAGAGAGGCAGGCAGATAGAGAAAGAGGAGGAGGAGGATGCGGGACTCGATCCCAGGACCCTGAGATCATGACCTGAGCTGCAGGCAGAGGCTTTAACCCACTGAGCCACCCAGGCGCCCTGCAGTGTCTATTTTAAAAGTGATTATTTTCTTTGAATATTTCTCCATCTCGTTCATTTACAGCTCCTCCAGTCCTGTCTTATCCCCGTTCTTAAGAACACTGTATTCTTTTTTCAAAGAGCTACAAATGACTGTCATGTTGAACCAGGGTATGTCACAGCTTAGCCTTCTCAGGCTTGAGCCCCCAATCTGGCTGCCACCCACAGCATCAGTGTGTCAGCAATCAAAGATCACAGATGGTTAGGATGGGAAAAAAATCTACGAAATCACCCACAACAGCTCTATCACCTCACATGACGAAAAATGGAGCCCAGGGAGGTTAAAGTGTTCATCCAAAAGTTCACTGTGCCTCACCGCTCTTTTATTATACTATGCTTTCCCACTAATCTGGTTATGGTATGAATGGATTTTTATTGTTAAAATGAGTAGCTGTTTGAAAAACTGTGTCTTATTTTTCAGTGACCTTGACATATCCTTTAAAACTGTCGCAGAAACAGTCATACTCACTCCTCGAGATAGCTAAGTAAATCAGCTCACTAATAACATTTTGGGTATGATAATATAATAATCAGGCTGAATGCAATGTAACATATAGGTTGTTTTCATATAGTATATGCTGTCATAAATTGATCCACTTAAGAGAATAATGATAAAGGCAGTTTCTAAAGTCAAGCAAAGCCTGAATTGTGATTTGGGGTTAAACTGCCAGGTGACAGAGGGAAGCTGTTCACTGTTGTTTAAAATAGAGGTTTACAGCAGGAGTTTACAATTTCTCAGAGAAGGTCTTATCAACGTAAATGTCAGGGAATTTGTTGGCTCTGTCTCTTGCTTTTAGCAAACATGTGGATTACATTCCCCTCGTCCATGGAAATACAAGATTGTATATTTTAATTCGTCTGAAGCTTTACCACAGAGTCTATAAATATTATATAACAAATCTGAGCATTACTAGTTTCTTGTGCATTCAGGATACATCTCTGTGATCACTATAATCAGCCTAATTGGGCAAGACTCCCTAAGTGAAGGCAATAACATTTGTTTACTTCATTGTAGGAATGTGCTCACAGCCTGGTACCACCACATTTAAATTAGTTTTTATCCAAAACAGAGAGAAATGCACACTTCAGTCAACACAGTCTGTTAATTTGAATGTGTTTAAATTAACTGTGCGCATGCCTGTAGGAAACTGGGAGAAGCTCTGTTCTTTGTCCTCTTGAGAGAGGACTCTGTGACATTCAGACCTTTTCCTTCTTTCATATTTTGCAGGGTGATGAGAAGAGGGGACCTTCCTCCATTCTCTGAGGTAGCTGGTCACAGACCCAGAGTACCCCAAGAACAAGATTCCTAGTAACAATGGGAGCAGCGAAACGATTTCTCGAGTTGCAATAATCACATCATGAAAAAGTCTAAGATTTTAAGTAGGGGGGGAAAGGCATAGTTAGGCAAGTCAAATCCAAATGAAGATGGGTTGTTCTTGCTCTTTTTGTAGGAATCCTGTACCAGTTGTGTGTACTCCTTTGTCTTAGAGTATTAACCTCTTGACACCAGAGGCTTCCTTCAGAATCACCAAGGATTTATTCCCAGAGAATCTGTCAATTCTTCCCCATTCCTTCCCCCATATTTTTCTTTGCCCATTGCTTTGCCAGGTGCAATTTTTACATCAAATCCCCACATACTCAACGCAGAATGGTAGCTCCAGGTAGGAAAACTGAAGGTGAGGGGAAAGGAAGTGATTTGAGAGAAGTTCAAAGCATCTCTTCTCTAACTTCGGCTACTCCTCATGGAAGTGCTCACGTGTCATCGCTGCATTTCATCATGAAAAGCACACGTATTATTATTACCAGTGTTCTTGTTTGAGTGAAGTCATTTATTATAAGACATTGTAGGAAGAGGGCAATTTCTCCTTCAAGGAAAGAGAGACAGAGCTGCTCTGGCAGGCGGGGCAGGGGTAATTCACAGGATTGTCTGGTCCTGGTCCTCCATTTTGTGGAGGCCATGTTGTCATGGACAAGAGGTGAAGCAGAACTGTCTCTGGAGCAAGAGAGATGAACCACTAATGTCTCCAGCCTGTGCTAAAAATACTCCAGGAAACACATACACAAGTCAGCTAAAATTAATCAAAGTTGCCTCCTTGCTTTCATATGCAGTTTTCAGGAAGCATTTCATATTTCTGTTATCTTATTTCCTGTCAAGCAAGCCCCTGGTATCCAGATTTCACCTTCATAAGTTTGCAGAAAAGGCAAAGGGGTGTGATATACTGGCAGCCATTTTGGTAAACTTTAAAGGAAGCCCACAATTCCACTGTTGGTCTTCCAGCCCCTGTCTCACATAGGCCTGGTGCAAAATTGACACCCATTAAATGTGTGCTGAATGGAAGTCATACCTCATGACTTGGTGCTGGACTTCTCTGAAAATGTGAACTATCAAACAAAAGGTGTTTTTTTAAGCAACAATGTGGACTCCAGTTGTCTAGGTCATATCAGTCTGAAAGGTATAATCTCACAGAGACAATAAAACTACAATAATTCTTTGTGGCAAGCTCTTAGCAGAACACCTGGAATACCACTCACCATTTCTTTGTTCTCCAGTGTGGCCCATTCTGTTGACTTTTTGTCAGCAGCTGATCCCCTGACGTACTTGTCATTGCTCATATTTCCCTGGTTCCCTGATTCTCCTTATGTGGGTCTTTTTCAGTTGTTCTGGCAATGACCCAACTCAAACTTGTTGAAACAACCTAGGAATGTATGTATCAATGGATGTATAGGGAACATGTATGGAAGATAAGTCTTCAGATATGGCTGGATCCAGGGATTCACAAATAGCATCAGGAGTGTCTCTTTCTCCCTCTTCACATTCTTCCTCCCAGGACAGTCCTGAATGGAAATTGACAGCACCACACCCATCTTTAATTGGCTTTATTAGTCTTAGAAAATGATCAATTTTCCTAATGGCTCCTACAAAAACAAGCTGCTGAAGACTTTAACAAGTCTGGTTTGTATCACATGTCCATCCTTCACTGATTATTTTGTTGGAGGCATCTTTGTTCTAAGTCAAACAAACTGCCGCTATTCCAGAAAGTGGCTTTAGCTCCAATGACCCACCCTGAATAGGTTTGCCTCCAGGAAAAAAGGGGTCCTAGGAACAGAAGAAGGAGAGTAGGAGGGTGTCAGAGAGGGCCAACATGCTTCTACAACCATGTTACCTGTTACTTTGATGCTACTGAAGTTAAATGAGGTAGTTGTTCCTGGTACCAAAATAAAATGAAAGGAAATTTCGCCATGCAAGTGATGCTTTCTTTTACTGACTGTGGATGTGAAAGAGAAATTTTTAGAGACATGGCTAGTATAGCTCTCTCTCAGTAGTGAGCTCCTCCGTAGCTGAGCCAGAGGAGGAGCTGTGGGGTAGAAGGACACCATGCTGAGCTCAACAATTACATCCTAACCACTGCATGTTGAGTTTTTGCAGTTAGAGATTTCTTCTCTCATCATAAATTCCGTCTCCCAGGGGAGGTACACAGGGAGATCCTGGTGATTAAGGTATCCAGCCCTGGGTCCTAGCTGTCAACATCAGTGTGCTGTGTCTATTTGTTGCCCCAACTGTAAAGTTCTATGGTGTTCTCCAGCAAACAGAGTCTTTACCCTCTGATCAAATGTCTTCTGTTAATACAGCCTTTCCTGACTTGACCTAAAATGGCGACTTACCCTCCTTCTTTTTTTTATTCGTAGAACTTGTTTCTATCTGAAACTGTGACACATATGCCTGTTACTTAGTAACTTTCTGTTTCCTGCACCATGATAGAGCAGGAAGGCAGAGAATTTTCCCCTCTCATCCTCTGTTGCATCCCTGTGCCTTAAAAAAGTCCCTTGACACATCCTAGCCATGCAGTAACTATGGGGTGTGTCAAGAAATAGATGAATGAGCAAACAAAATTATAACAGCTACAGATGTTAGGTCATAATTCTCAGACCCTTATTACACACAAACATAAACACATGCTCATGAAAAAAAATGCAACCGGCAATTTTTTAATGCATGAATAAACATGCTTGTAATAGTCTTCAGACAATGTCTCGCATTTTGTATCATGTTGGTAGTTTTGCGTCCTCCTTTAATTTCCTTCTGCTTCACTTACTAGTTTTCAATTATTTCCCCAGAATGGTGACTTAACTCAAGGGGGTTTAATAAGAAACAAAATAGCATATTTTGATGTGATTTTGCCAAGTAAAGCCAGAAAAAAAAAATGGATATGTTCAATTGCAAAGAACATTTATATTAATTCTGTAGAATTTTATAAAGCCACAGACTTAAAACAAAACAAAACAAAATAGAAAAGTGACTTTGTCTTATCTTCTCTTCCTCTAGTCTCACTCTGTTATCATCAGGACATTAGTTTTCTGTCTTTAAGAAGGTTTTATTTTTAGATTCTAACCCCTTGCTTCGACACAGTAAAATGTCATGGCATCTACTTGCTGTTCCCTACAATTGAGGGGAAATTAAAATCAAGAAGGTCAGTTTCATGATTTCATCTCTCACCAAATTCTTCCAGTTCCTTTGTCTCTGGGGTGGGTGGAGGCAGGGGACAAGGCAGAGCCAGGCAGAACCAGTAGCCTGTTCTGGAGGTTCTGCCGTCCCCTCCAGTGCAGTGGGAATTCCTTTCTGCCTGACTGAATTGTCTAGTCTATAAAACTGGTTAGTAAAACATACTGTAATTTGGGATTTGGTAATACCGCCTTCATTTTGACAGAACCCAGGCTGACCCACAGCATTACGTCAGGAACAGATGTGAATTAATCTGGAGGGTTGGGGGTGATTAAACAACTCGTTCAGAAAGAAGAAAATTGAGTCAGGGGAGGTCTCCCTTCTTCCATAGGTTCTCAGGAGTATGCTGTGTTTAACCCTGTTTAGTCCAGGTGGCATTCATCTCTTAGTGATAGTAACCGTAGAATCACCTTTGTCTTTCTTGATATTTAGATAGTCTGATAACATGCACAGAGTGATACTTTCAAAAATGTGTATTGCAGGGGTGCCTGGAGGTCTTCGTTGATTAAGTATCCAACTCTTGGTTTCAACTCAGGTTATGATCTCAAGATCCTGGAATAGAGCCCTGTGTCAGGCTCTGCACTCAGAGGGGTGTCTGCTTGAGGATTCTCTCTTTCTCTCTCTGTGCCCCTCCATTCTGACTGTCTCTAGAAAATAAATAAATAAATCTAAAAAGAATACATGTGGATTACATGGAATTAAGTTACTTGGGAACATTTTATATTTGAACATGTAAGAATGCTAATAGCTTCATGACTTAGGACTTATCAATTAAGAAGCTCAGTGCTCAGTTTTTTTCATCTGAAGAACAGAAAAAATTAGACCTAACGCACAGTTTTATTAGAAAAGAAACAATGTGTTAGGTATGGGGTTATTGTGAAAACCAAGTGGGCAATGATTGTATGAAAGTCTTTTTTCAAACTATAAAATACTATGGAAATATCACCAGTAGTTAGTGTTAAGGGGTATGGACAGCCTGAAATAATGGCAATGACTGTTTTATGTAAAAATTTATGGTTAGCATGCTTTTAAAAGGCTGTGCCATGTCTTATTTTTTTATAGTTTTTTTCAAACTATATTCAAAGCTCTGTTTCACTATAGACCTAGATTAATTATTTAATGACATCAGTAACCAATTAATATTTTGTTGTGTGAATAAAGGTAGAAAGATAGAAGAGTAATTTAATATATATATTTCATGACTTAATTTTGGATATATACCAGATATTAATTGATGTGAATTTTTAGTAATCTTGAGGTCAAATACTTTAAGTAGAGTCCTTAAGATACATTTCTTTTTCTTATAAAATAAGCAAAGCCCATGCCAGGATAAATTATGAAGCCATTCAACTGATCACACTATTTGATTATTTGTAAGGTGAAGAGTATCCAAATAAAAATGGTCCACATTCAGGTAACACTTTGGAAGATGACATCTATCATCAACTTTGGAAATCAAGATGGTGAATAGTATAGATTTTATCCATCCAGTTTGGAAGCCTATTACCCAGAGTGGTTTCTTGAAGTCAGGACATTAGTAAACTACAAGTCATTCCTCATAGGATCATTTAGCAAATATGTCAGGCACTGGTCTAAATATCGGAGGTATTACAGAGAACAAGCCAGAGATTGGCCCTGACCTTAAGGGATTTGTATTCTAATAGGGGGAGAGTCAATAAACAACTACAAAAAGAAAATAACTGTAATGTTTTATCCTTCTGCTCTCCATCAAGTCACTCACAGGGGTGATGAAGTCAAAAGAGAAAAATATCCAAGGGCAATGGCAACTCTATGGCTCAACAAGATCCTGAAGGACATATAGCTCTTTGGAGACATAGGTCAATGACTCTCAGTATAATTGTGATTCTTTTCAATTAATTAGCCTGTTGACATTGTAAGCTTTATGAGCTAAACAGACCACAACTGGCAGGTTGAAATCACAGCAGTGGAGTTCTGGGGTTACCTACCAAGACTTCACCCCTGTGACTTGGATGGAATTTTCAGGGTCACAAATGTTCTTATTTAAGACTGGGTGTTCTTTAGTTGCTCTTCTTGTTCTGTCCCCTCTGATGTTCCACTACCACATCCAAAAATAATCAGAGTCCCATCCAAGTCACACTGGCCTGTTTTAACCAGGTTACTTCTTGCCGCTTCTGCTGTTGCCAGTAATGACAATGGATGATACTATCATGGTACTTACGGTGTGGTATTCTTTTTTTTTTTTTTTTTTTTTTTTTTTAAAGATTTTATTTATTTATTTGACAGAGAGAGATCACAAGCAGGCAGAGAGGCAGGCAGAGAGAGAGGAGGAAGCAGGCTCCCCGCTGAGCAGAGAGCCCGATGCGGGACTCGATCCCAGCACCCTGAGATCATGACCTGAGCCGAAGGCAGCGGCCCAACCCACTGAGCCACCCAGGCGCCCCACGGTGTGGTATTCTTAAGCATGTTAGATAAATGACACGTACCAGGTCTTGCATCTTAAGAAGGTCATTCTAAGTCTCTATCTACAAAATAGCTCAAAGTTTAGCCTATATAATGAAGTCTTAATCAGACAGTTTTTGTTCCTGCAAGTATTTCTCTTACTATCTGTAACTGCACAGCTCTGCCTCCTAAGGTTTAGGCAATTACATACTTTAAGAGAGTTCTATATTACCAAAACCAAGCATTTAATTAGGTTTCCTGTGACTAAGTCTATATTATACATTTTCCAGGAGTTTGAAAACTTGTTCAAAAAAGTTATAAGGTGCTAAGAGTGTTGCCAGTCAGCTAGGGCCTTCTCCAAAATTATTATTTAAGAGTACATCCCAATTCCTAATATTAGCCCCCTCTCTTAATTTTTACTGTTGGAAATATATAATACGTTCAAAAGTAGAGAAACCAGTATAGCAAACCCCAATGCCCCCATTACCTGGCTTTAACAATTATCAACTGGAAACAGTTTTGTTTTATCCATATCCAACATATTTCAATGTAATCTTATATTTAGAGAATTAGTGACTGATGATGTTTCCAGATTATATAAATCTTGTGGATGATCTAAGAACATAGCCGGTGTGGCGGGGGAGGGAATGTTTAGATTGATAATGGAGTAAAGGAGAGCATGCATAGAAAGAAAGTGTATGGCAAAACTAGGAAAAACACCCACAAGGAAGATAACATTTGAAAATTAGAGCCTATTAAAGTAGAGCTACAGATTCTATGCCAGTAAATGGAGTTTATTTTCCATCTCCTGAAACTGTGATTGTTTAAGCCTTAATCTACAGAATGTGGTGGAAGGGATACCATGATAGTTCTGGATCTAGTGAGTTAAGGGCATTGGAATCTCCTACTTTATCTGTCTTAAACCACTCATTATTGGGTTACTTCCTTTTGGATCCCAGCTTTTAGGCTGGGGAATCCCAAGCTATATGGAAAGGTCACATGTAAGTGCTTTAGCAGACAATTCCAGCTGAATTCCCAACCAACAATCAGCATCACCTGCCAGTTAGGGGTGTGTGTGTCTGTGTGTGTAGGGGCAGTGAGGTATGTCTTGCAGTCTCTGGTCCAACCAAGCTGCCATATGAAAACATAGTGCAGAAGAACCACCCAACTGAATCTGTCAACCCACGGATTTGCGAAAGAGAATGTTAAAAGTTGCTATTTTAAGGTGCCAGGTTTTAGGGTGGTTTGTTCCACGCAGTAATAAATAGTTGAAACAGAATTGGTAGTGGAAGGAGTGTACAGCCATGACAAAAAAATAAATATGTGGCATTGGCTTTGGGATTTGGTAGCAAGTGGCAGCTGGAAGGGCCTTGAGGAGACCTGGTGAAGGCAAGAAGTTCTGTCAGAAAGTTATTTTTGGAAGTTGGAGAAAAGAGGACCCATTTAGGTAACGATAGAAAATAGTGACACCATTGCCTGCGCTACCATGGAAGAGCAGGTATTGCATGAACGTGTGGATCTGGTGGCATTTATTTCTAGAAAGAATGTTGAAAGTCTCCCAAGTCAGAAGGCCAGCTCGGATTCAAAGATAAGAGAATGCACTCACTTCCATGAGAGGAGCGACAAAGAATTGTGGCCTTTGTTAATCCATCATAAGGGAAGGTGGACAGCTGAAGAGTACACAGAATCCTAGTGACTAGTGCCAGAAAGCTCATGAACGACATGGGATTCTGAATTAGGAAATGCGGGGAAGAAAAGGGAAGTATATAAAATCCTCGTGCCTTGAATAGAGTAATGGGTTGATTTAGTCTTTAATTAGGAGAGCTCCCCAGTGCGGCAAACCTGCCTTTTGCTTTTTTTGTTATCCCTGAAAGTGATCCGTTGGACCAGCAAGGATAATCACAGGTATAAATGGGAAATTTCCTTCCACAGAGAGAGAACAAATGAGTTTCATTGTTTTCCTGATGTTGAATTAAGCAGCTAGTCTGGTTTTTCCTTTATACAGAACTAAAATCCACATCCAAGTGAATTACTAGGCTCTGCTTTAAACAAAAAGAACATCATTGTCAAGACACAGGCTGTTTCATTTTTATCGTAGGAAGAGATGTTAAGTTAGGTTAATGTCTCCAGAAATTATTTATTCCAGAAAATCTCCTGTGCATTATATTGAAGCAGACTGGGAATTAGAAAGAATTAATCTGAAAGAAAAAATAACTGCTGCCTTCCTCAATAACAGCAGACTATGGTTATAGCCAACCCCCCCCCCCCATATACCTAAATAGTTAGGTCTTTTGGTCTTTATAGATACTGATACTTTACAGCTGTGTTCTATTATGTTGTTGTGTGTGCCCCAAAGAAGGTGACCCTACCTTCACACATGGTTTTTATGTCCATGATCATTTGAAGGTTAATGAGGAGGTCCTGGGAAAATACTGGGATGCTAGTGAAACGTACATGTAGACATGATCTCCTTTTCCCATGATCTTCCTGGTTTCGTAACAACCCTCTCTGCAGAGGGAGAGGGGATGTCCTAGATGCTGATGCTGGAGACCACATTCAAGCAGGTCCGGGAAGGGAAGAGGAGTGGCAGTTCAGTGGAAGAATAAGAATAAGGGGTAAAGTCCAGTGCCATAGATAGGGGTATGCCTCTGCATTAATCTCCTAAGGGGAAAGGACAGAGAGTTCTTTCAGATCCATTAATTCAGGGGTAGAAAAGGTCTTTGACAGATACTCCAAGAGCTCCCAATTTGCCACCTCAATTTTAGAAAACACTGAAACTGGAGAGTGAACAGAAGCTTTCTCCAGTCCATGCATTCAGAAAAAAAAAAGCTTGAGATAGACATGGATTGCTGTGAAAGTTAGTAGAAAAAGAGTTCAGTTCAGTTTCCCAGCCAATTTTCCTAACTTACACCCCTTGGTCCACAAGGAGACCAACCATTTGCCTACCAGAGGATTCTGGTGGGATTTCCTGCCCTAGCACACAGTAAGGTGTCCTGAGGTCTTCAGTAGTCTGGGGTCACCGTCTTGTCTCTGCCACACCCAGACTCAGAACATGGCAAGGAATGTACCTAAGCATAGATCATTCCATATAATTGGTTCCCTTGTCCCTCCCTGCTCTCCGTGGCTTTTCTTTTCTTTTTTTTTTTTTTTTTTCCTGTTTCTCTATTTCTTTTGGTAGTGACATTTCCAGAGTGCAAGAAATCTTGATTGCAGTCACTGTGCTCCCTCAAACTCACTTATAATAATAATAGTTTGTGTTAGTAATTTCGCCATCCCACCCCATTTTCTGATCTATGAAATGTGGGATTACAGCTAATATCCTGTGATGCTAGCATACAAAATATGAGTGTTCCTAGGTACCCCAGGTTTCCTTAGTCATAGCTCAAAAGACATATGCAGAAGATCACTGTGACTTCTTATTGTTTTTTTTTTTTTTTTTTTTTTTTTTTTGCAGTGTGTTCTTTGTTTTGTTTCAAACATGGAAATAACTAGCCTAGATGAACAGCTTTTTTTCAGCTTTATTTAATTTAAGATTTAAAAAATATATATTTGGCAGAGAGAAATCACAAGTAGGCAGAGAGGCAGGCAAAGAGAGAGGAGGAAGCAGGCTCCCTGCCAAGCAGAGAGTCCAATGAGGGACTCGATCCCAGGACCCTGAGATCATGACCTGAGCTGAAGGCAGAGGCTTAACCCACTGAACCACCCAGGCTTTATTTAATTTAGAGATAGATAGGGAGAGAAAGGGTGAGTGGTGGTAACGGGGGAGCAGATGAAGAGAGACGAGCAGACAGGGCTCAATCTCATGAACCTGAGATCATGACCCGAGTCAGACACTTAACCGAATGAGCCACCCTGGTGCCCTCAGATGAAAAATGTTTTTAGAGAGAAAGTTAGCTTGAGTGTTTTACACAGTAGCAAACTGGTATATTTCTACAATATGTTTTCTGTTCTAGGCAAAATATTTACAATAGCATACAACAGAGTTGGAGGTAAACATACAAGAGCCACTGAGTATACATTTTCCCCCAATATATCGAAGCCATACAAATATCTGTCTCTGTGTAGCAGGAAGGATCTATGACAAGCATTATTTAAAATGCCTCACTTGTTGTCTTGGGTTTGGCAAGGTTATGGAGTCTTTGAGTTTAACTAGGGAGAAATGTGGGAGAAGTTGCCTTCTCATTGACAAAGCACGGTTAGCTCTCACCGTGAGGAAATGTACTCATTGATGACTGTCCCCCTGGGCAGAAAAGAATAGGAGTAGAAAAATCAGTGCCAAAATTATGAGTGAATGTTGAAACCAAGATGGATACAGAACAAATATGACCCCATATTTCTATGGTCTCGCCGGGAGGAATGTAGGCAAGCAAGGCAGAAGGTCGGTAGAAAATGTGCCGGTAAATGTTTGGTCTAGCACCCATCTGGAGGAGAAAGCATCAAATTTCTTCCCGAATAAACCTTTTCAGCTTTGTTGTTATGATTGTTTATTTTCTGTTACCCTTCTCCTAGATTTCCAGTCTCAAGACAGACAGGAGTTGTTCTCAATCTTTCTTTCCTCTAGCCTCCAGTGCAAAGGATCCATGGCTCTCTATCTGAAATGTCTTTTCGTTCCACCTCTTTCTTCCTATTGGTCTGCTTTCACCACCCTAATTTGGGTCTGAATGCAGAAACTAACCCCGAATGGATGTGCTCTGTCTTCTGTAGTCCCAGCACTCTTTGTTTGCATCTCTCCTATAATATTTATCAAATGGTGCCTTGCTTTGGTTGGGTTTGTATTTTTGTATGTCTTACATCCCCACTGGATCATAAATAGATGTCAGGCAATGTTTGCTTTATGCTCAATTTTTCCACAGCATTTAGCTCTCTGTACCTTGTACAATAGAGCCTCAGTATAGCTCATAAATTGAATTAAAAAGTTAATAAATCATTTCTCGAGGCCCAAGAATCCTATGGTGCCTGATGGGAGTAGAAGCAGAATACAAGTACAGATCTGAGCAGTGGTAGTAATAGTATTAATGACAACAACATTGACAGCAGCTCTGTTGAGCGCTTATAGATATCGAAACCCATCTGTCTCTCTCTCTCTCTCCATATATATATATGTATATATATATACACACATACACACACATACACATATCTCAGTTTATATGCATATAAAAATCATTTTCTTCTAAGAACAAACAAGTTGGAGTGTTATTTGTCCTTGTTTTTTACAGATATTTACATCATTTTACAGATTAAAAAATTGAGGAGCAGAGAATTTAAAACCCTATCCAAAGTCATTCATATAGCCTGTAAGCAACACGATTAAATTCCAGTGCCTGACTGCAGAGCCCACCATAAAGCAGGCTATTGTGTGCTTCAATCTCTCTAACTGTCCCCTCCAGATAATAGAGAGAAAGCATGTCTTGGGGTGTCCTCATGCTCTGTCTTCCTCCTACTCCTGCAAAACCTTTCCAACCCTTGAAGTAACTACTGTGGAGCTACCATAAGTGTCCCCCCGCCCCCAGCTCTGTGAGTCCAGATGCCCAGCTTTGGCATCTGGCATTTTGCCAGCCCCTTGGAATGGGGCAGGAAAGTTGGGGTAAGTTTGTCCCCAGGAGGTGCACCAGGGCTCCTCCTGGCTCCAGGCTTCCCCATGGAACTCACACACTGGTTGGCGGAGACTCCCTATACACAATCAAAATGCAAACCAAGTATCAAGAGAGTGATGATGAAGAATGAAAGCTGTATCAGGATGTTGGAAGGGGGTGAGGGGCTGTTCTAGGTCAGGTGGTCAGAAAACAACTCTCCCTAAAGAGACAATTAATACAAGGTAAGAACATTTAGGGAAACACCCTGAATTCAGGCACTGCCTCTAATTAGAACATTCTTAATTCATTTGGTCTTTGCTGTCTTAGGAGGAAGAGTCAATTATACTAAAAATAGAATCTTAGAAAATAACTATTTTTGGCACCTGGGTGGCTCAGTGGGTTAAGCCTCTGCCTACGGCTCAGGTCATGATCTCAGGGTCCTGGGATTAAGTCCCGTATCAGGCTCTCTGTTCAGCAGGGAACCTGTCCCCCCCTTCCCCTTCCTGCCTCTATGCCTACTTGTGATCTCTGTCTGTCAAGTGAATAAATAAAATCTTAAAAAAAAAATAAAGAGTCTGAAAGAAGGGTGTCTTGGTGGGCTCAGTTAAGTGTCTGCCTTCAGCTCAGGCTCAGGTCACGATCTCAGGATCCTGGGATCAAGTCCCACATTGGGATCCCTGCTCAGTGGGGAAGCTGCTTTTCCCTCTCCCTCACCCCTACTCCTGCTTGTGCGCACATGCTCTTGTGCTCTCACTCAAATAAATAAATAACAACTAAAGAATAAAAGGAGTCTGAAAGGCCCTGTTGGGGCTAATATGGGCAAAGGCAGGAAATGGAGAATCTGTTTGGGACACACCCCTTCCCAGCCTCCTGAAGCCCACATTCTGAAAACCTTTCCAACTTTTCCACCTAGAGGCTCTCTTTGTTCCTCACCCACATCCTAGTGCTGGGGACCCCAAGCTCCCCTCTGCTGGAGTCCAAAAACTACTCCTAGCAAAGGGACTGACCCAGGCACTCGCAGAAAAGCCAGCATGTGTGTGCCCATGCACGCACACACACACATCAGCACGCATACACACATATATGAACATATACACAGATTTACAGATGCACTGAAAAATCGCATACACATCAGCGGGCACACACACAGAGGCACATACATATACCCACAGATACATACATGTGCACGCACACACACACACACAGATGCACACAGACAGAAACACACTTCAGAGTCTTCAAGTTCCCCTCATCTGGTTTCCTAAAAGAAAAGGGTCACAAAAAGGCCCACCAAGACACCCTTCTGAAAAGGGACACACACACACACACACACACACACAGGCACATCGATAGTTGCAGAGACAGACAGACATATAGACACACAAATACACATAAGCAAGGAATATTAACTATCTTGTGAGGGATATTTTGGGAGTCTTAAGTCAAAGGGAAATCTCCTATTATTAAATTTGAGGCAGTTGAGACTTTACCAACCCAAGTCAGGAGGAGGTCAGAGATGGGGGAGCTTTCTCAGTATTCTAGTGAGGAGGCCCCCCAGGCCATCATCTGCCCAACCTGTGCCCAAAAGCAGTCCTGTCCATCAGCAGCTTCTCAGTTTGATGTCCTTACGGTGTGGGTCTTAGCTTTCAGTCTCTGAAAAAGACATTTCAGGAATATATTTTAAAGCAGATTCCAGTCTATTATTAAAACACCTGTTCAATCTTGAGACCATTTGTGACATAGGAGGAATCACCAGGAGAGAGAAAGAAATGGTAGTACAATTTATTCGTTGTCTTACAATTCAGTTTTGAGGAGACTAATCCCCTGCATTTCCTGTCAAATAATTATGATAATTAATAAAACTCTTTCCCTTCATATTTATAAAATTACACTAAATGCAATAGATTAATTTCTTATATGTCACCGTTTGGGGCACAAAGCAAGAAGACAAGATAACATTACTTATTTCAATGCCATTCTCTGCATTTTAGCCTCTGATAATCAAATTTCTACGACTGCATGGTCATTTGCGGATACATGTCCATTTCCGAAAAGCTCAGCAATTACCGGCTCTGCTGACATGATACAAGGGAATCCAAACATGCTTTGTTATTTACCTTAATACATCTTAGCCCTACTCTGTATTGATCATCTGCAAGCCCCTGTAATGAAACAGAGGACTTAAGCTCGGTAGTGGGAGTGTCCTTGCTGTTCTTCCTCATGCCCATCAAGTCCATTAAGAGAAACAGCTCAACAGCATCAGTTTTAGGTCAATGGCTTTTAAAGCAAAGATTCTCTACCACAGAAAGACTTTTCCCAGAAAGGCAGAGAGATGATACAGAAAA
The DNA here is from genome assembly GCF_022355385.1 of Mustela nigripes. Lineage (NCBI taxonomy): Eukaryota > Metazoa > Chordata > Mammalia > Carnivora > Mustelidae > Mustela > Mustela nigripes. The sequence goes on along the minus strand of NC_081559.1, from coordinate 30,296,931 downwards.
TTGATACAGGGAAGCATATGTTGGAAAATAAGAGGAACACAACTGGCTTAATTATAAAATTCAATCCAAAAAAAAAAAAAAGTCAAGCAGGCTAATCTTTTGAATTGCATAACATAGTTTCTATCTTTTCCATCCTTCCTTGCATCTTTCTTTTTATGGCTCCCTTTCATTTGTCCCATGAGACATGAATTATATCAGAATACAACTGAAAGAATTATGTCACAAAGGGTTGTAACTGGGCTCCACGGGTTGAACTCAGTTGGCAGAGAGGTAGGTCAGAAAATTAATTGATGTGGTCTTGTCAGAGGTTGCAAAGATCACGAGCTTTGGGTTGGAGAGAGGAGGCTGGCTTTGAGAATCCTCATCAGTCATTGGCTTGCAACGATATTTGAAGTTTGGTAAGAGAAGTCATTTAACTCCATCCTGGGAGTATAGAAACTGAGAGAAAGGAAATAAATGAGTAAAAAGGTTTGACAATATAACTGAAAGCAATTTGCAGATATCAACCTTTCAAGTACAGGTATTATGTTCACAATTTGTTCAATCAACAAATACTAATTGAGCATTGACTCTGCCATGTGTTGTGCCAAGCACTGCACATATAATGGTGAACAAGATTGGCAAAGCTCCTGCTCTCATGGAACTTACAGTCTAGTGGGAGAAATAAACAATAAACATTTACATCCATTTTAATACTAGAGACAGATGTAATGAAGAAATATGAAACCATGAAATGAGCTAAAAGATATGTTACTTGAGATAACACTGTGTGCCCTGAGGGAAGAAAAAGAGGAGGGGGCCTGATTTGTAGCCTTTGGTAAGTTTGCAGTGTAAATTCTCCCACTGTGGATAATTTTGGCTTCATACATGACGTCACTGAACACAGAAACGGGATGAGATGTACTGGCTCACAGTTGCTTCTTGAAGTCTGGCACAAGCCTCTTCCAACATATCCCAAGTGAATGGAAGAGACTTCCATGAAAAGGCAACATTTGAGAGGAGACCTGTAAATAGAGAGGTACTCAGTAATGCAGACTGATGAGAACAGGGTGTTCCAGACAAAGGGAACAAGCACTGAGGCAGGGTCTTGCCTGATAAGTTAGTGGAACAAAAAAGAGGCTGATGTAGCTGGAGAAGAAGGAGCAGGAAGGAGAGGCAGAGCCAAGGTCATGGAGTGCTTTGTAGATCCCCGTGGGGTCTTCAGATGCTACTCAGGTGTGATGGGAAGTAGCTGGAGGGATATGAGCAGGACAAGATGTGTAATGTGACTTATCTCAGAAGGCTTCCTCAGGCTGCTCAGGTTGGGAGCCGGCAGGGGCAGGCAGGAGGGGAAGCAGAAAGACAAATTTAGAGCATTTGTCACTTATCTAGGTAAAAGATGATAGCAGATTGAATATGAGGGATGGGGGTAAAAGTGGTGAGAAGTCATATTTGGGATTTATCCATATTTAGATATCATCTGTCTTTCATATGCACATACATTCACATATGCATACATGCATATACATATACACACATTTATACATGCATATACATATACATATTTGAATTCCAGAAATTTTACTCCAGAGGCGATATGATTCGCCTGATGTTAAACACAGAGGAAATGGCAAAGCCAGAATGATGCAAAAGCCACATCACTACTGCTAGGGATGAGACGCTAATGGGGGAATAAGACTCTTTTGAACCACAGGGTTTGAAGATGAGCCTGACTAATAAGAGATTTGGGATATATTTTGAAGCTGAAATAGGCAGCATTTTCTTGTGAATTAGATCTGAAAAGCAGGATAAAGGGAAAGGTCAGTGATGTCTCCATAGATTTTATCTGGGCATCTGGACTAATAGTCTGGTCATAAAGTGTGTTGGAAAGTATTAGAGAAGAACATATTTATGGGGAAAAGCAAAGCATTTGGCTTTGGATATGCTGTTTGAAATCCCTCTTTGATAGCCAGGAGGCACCACGGGAGGTGGTTCGAGATGGAGTTGAGTTCGGGAAAGAGGCTGGGCCTATAGAAATCAACGTGGGAGTCATCAAGCTTGTAAATGGTACTTCACTCCATTGTATTAGATGAAAAACCTAATAAGTGTAGCCAGAGAAGATATGTGAAGAGACCCAATGCCTATAAAATTTACATGTTAGATGACAGGAGAATCCAGCAAAAGTGATTGAGAAATAAAGGACAGTGAAGTAAAAATAAAACAAGAGAATTCCAGTCTCCCAGAAGCCAAGAGAAAAATATGTTTCAAGAGGAGAATAGCCAGCTTTGCCAAATGCTCTTCAGAAATAAAGAAAGATAAACCCGAAAACTGACAATCAGATTCACCCACATAAGGGTCACTGCTGACCTTGACAGAGTTTCAGTGGAAAGGAGATTGGGGAGGGTGCTGGGGTGAAGCTTCATCGAAGTCATTTGAGAGAAAATGGTAGATAGGGCAATGGAGAAAGTCAATATAGAAAACACTTTCAACTTTTGTTTATAGCAGAGCCAAGAAATGACTTAGTAGCTATAAAAGCATGTGGAATCAAAAGAGTGATTTTTTAATAAAAATATTACAGCATATTTGTGTGCCAATTGCAGTGAACCACGGGGAAGGGAAACCAGTGATACTCTAGAGAAAGGAGAAAATCATAAGAACAAAGTCCTTGAGTGGCAGCTTAGGAAGAAATCCAGACAAGTGGAAGGGAATACTTTTCTCACACTGGAATGCAGACCATTCATCCACCAGAACAGGAAGAAAGACAGAGTATAAGGCTACAGAGGCAGCCCTGTGGAAGGTTGGTGGTGAACAGGGAAGGACAGGGTCAAAGGATCGCTTCTATTTTCTTAGTGAAATGAGAAGCCAAGTGATCAACGAACAGCACATGGTGGAGACCAAGGTATATTAGAGGTTTGAAGGGTGAGGAAAAAGGGATAGCCGCCCTGTGGAGAACTGGGGAGTGAATCAGCTGTAGGGCTGCCTGCCAGTGCTGAATGTTCACTTAAGATTTGCTATCATGAATTCAATGTGAGGCCAGCCGCCAGTTAACATGGCTGCCAGCGTCCTCCAGTGAAATCCAGCTGTTGGAGGGTAGTTGAATCTGAACGTCGTTTGATTTCATCAGGTTTGGAGTTTTCTGAGGCACAGAAGGAGGAAAAGAGGGTCAAGGAAATAGATCAAAATGCATGGGAGCATGTATAATACAGACATACCTCGTTTTACTGCATTCAATTTATTGGGCTTCACAGATATTGCTTGCCATATTTTTTTTTTTTTAAACAAACTAAGGGTTGTGGCAACCCTACCTCAAGCCAGTCTGCCAGCTGCATTTGCTGCTATTCAGGTGTGTTTTTTTCCAACAGCATTTGCTCATTTTGTGTCCTGGTGTCACATTTTGATAGTTCTCACAACATATCAGACATTTTTTCATTATTACATTTGTTATAGTAATCTGTGATCAATGATGACGACTCACTGAAGGCTCAATTAGCTTTTCTTTTTATAGCAATAAAGTATTTTTTAAATTAAGGTAAGTATATATCTTTTTAAACATAATGCTATTGCACACTTAATAGACTATGTAGTATAAATATTACTTTTATACTGTACCGAGAAACTAAAAAGTTTATTTGATTCAGTTTATTGTGACATTCACTTTATTGGAGTGGCCTGGGAACTGAACCCACCATACTTCCAAGGTATGCCTGTAATGGTCTACGGACTCTAAGCTATGCAGTGAGGAAAGTGTATGGTGGTGGGGGAGCGGAGGTACCCTTGTGATTGTAGGTACCAATGGATGTGAGAACCCTCGTGGGTCAGGGGTGAGGGGCACGAAAGGCAGTAGGTTGAAAATATAGAAGGAAAGGACCAGAAAGTAGAATAGTTCATTGAGATCTTGGAAGTGGTGCCCTTACAAATCATAACAAAGTAGACTGAGGAGTTTGTTTTCGTAATTATCAATTGTAGGCTTCGCCCCTAATAACTGAGCGGTAATCTTGGACAGGTAGGGCTCAGGCACTGGTATATTTTAAAAGTTTACCAGGTGATAACTCTGTATCCAGAGCTAGGAGCCACTGGCTTTTGGAATTGTATTTTAATAGGTATGGCACAAAGCCTGGGCATCAAGATTTTAGAAATCTCTTTTAGTTTTTTTACTTTTTTTCCAAAACTTCTATTGTAGCAAAATATACATAACATAAAGTTATTATCTTCATGGAATATCTTTCTGTTTCTTTTGCTTTCAATCTTTTTGTGTCTTTGAATCTAAAAGGAACCTCTTGTAGACTGCATGCAGATGAAGCGTGTGTGTTTTATCTGTTCTGCCAATAGCTATCTTTTGATTGGAAAGTTTAATTCATTTACATTTAAAGTAATTATTGATAAGGAAGGACTTTTGTCATTTTGCTATTTGTTTTCTATATGCCTTATAGCTATCTTGCCCCTTGTTTTTTTGCATTAATATCTCCTTTTGGGTTTAGCGGGGTTTTTTGGTTTGTTTTCATATATGTATGAATGTATTTATTTATTTAGTAGAGAAATATTTAAATTCTTCTCTCATTCCTTTTTGTGTTTATTCTAGAGCCATTTCTTTTGGTTACCATGGGGATTGCATTTAATATCCTAAAGTTTGAACACTCTAATTTGAATTTATACCAGCTTAACTTCAGTAATATTTGAAAACTCTGCTTCTTTATAGCCCCGCCCCTACCTCTTTTCATTTGTTGAGGCCACAGAATTGTATCTTCATACATTATGGGCCCCCAAAACACAAGCTCCTTCCTTTAAATGCACTAACCTCTTAAATTATGTAGAAAACAAGATTTGGAGTTACAAACCAAAGCTACAATAATACTATCTTTTAGACTAGTAATCGTTTCGTTTTCTGGTTTTGTTTTTCTCCGGGAGTATGTGTAGCCAGCATAAGCATCATGACTGTAGTTCAAACAAACAAACAAACAAACAAACAAAAAACCACGGTTTATAGGCACGGTTATGAAAAGGTTCAGTATGAGGGTTGCAGACTCTTCCTAACTGAGCTCCAATGTGGACTTCTCCACTGTCCACTCTCTAGCTCACTTCTGGGGAGTTGCTTCATCTCTGTAAACCTCAGGTTATGATCTGAATCCAAAAATTAAAGTTTGCCTAATGAGGTTTGTGCAAGGATCGATGTGATGTCTGTTCCATTCAGCAGCCTGATGTATCAGAAGGGCTTATTCAATGTTAACTGTTATATCATTGTCCCCCTTTGGGGTAATATGTAGATCTGGGGGGTTCAGGTCTTGTTCCAACAGTAACATGTTTTTGAGACTTTTAGGCAATTCATAACTTGTTTTAGGACATCAGTTTTCTTCTTTGAAAAATGAGAGGATGTTGAAGAATTGCAGTTCTCAAGCTTTATCCAACATCAGAATCATCAGAATCATCGGGAGTTTCCGATTCAGCAGCTCTGCTGTCATGTTTGAGAATTTGCATTTCTAATGAGTTCATTCTACCATCTATTGATATTTAGCAGAGGGTCAAGAACTTGTGTAGCCATGTCCAAAAATTAGTGAAATGAAAGAATTTAAAGAATCTGGAGTGAAAGACCAAGAATGCAAAGGCTGAAAGGAGTATTGGTGTTTGTACACTCCCCCCGTGTATACAGAAAAGAAGCTTAGAGAGGAGCCCCTGCAGGTCCAAGTCAATGCAAATCTAGAAAAACACCCTCATTTGGACCCCCTGTACAGGATTGCCCCCTTGTTTCCTTCAGCTCATACAGCACCTGGAAAACAGGTTTAATAACTTGGACCTAATTGTAGCAGTGTTTGATCAGCCAGATCCCCAACCAGAGGGTGTAAATGGGATAACAATAAAAATAATAATTAACATTTATTGAGTCTTTACCAAACGCCAAGTGTACAGAAATAATGTTTGTCATTCGTTACCATTATTAACACTTTCCAATAACTTCTGAAAATCCCCAGAGATGTCTCATGTGCGCTCACAGATGAGTTGGTATCTCTGCCAAGTGTTTTTTTTTTTTTTCCCCCCTCCAGTTTATGTCCCTTCCGTGATATTGGATGCTGAAGTTGTCCATGGAGGATTGGCTGCCTATACCATTTAGGGTGGCTGTTCACCACCACCTTGAGGGCTCTCCCTTGAGAATATGATGAGCTGGACACACACCTCCCTGCCTCCAATCACAGGTACAGCCCTCTGGAGCCTTCAGTGTGCCAAAGCCTCTCTGTGTTTCAGGCAGATAGTGGAGGACCTCGGAAGCACCTGCCCAAACTAAAAAGCTCCTGCTCCCTCGGGGAGATAGCGTCACAGAGATAGCGCTGTCTAGATTTCTGACTCAAACAGACTTTGAGTTTCTGAGCCAGGTGCAGGTGATGGGAAAAGTGATACAGGGTCTTCCCGCTTTCATCCCCTTTCAGGATGATCGGTTTGCTCACTCTCCTTTTCATCGGTTAAGTGTTTGTCCGTTGCCAATTGGGTTTCTCAATTTGGTATCAATAACCTGATTTAAAAGGAATTCCTTTAAGAATTTGACGCTCCTAGAGCCAGAGAATCAGTTTTTGGTGTTTTCATGATTGCCTTTGTCTGCGATTTATGAATATGTAAGTGAGAATTGACAGATGATGAATCAAAGGACTGCTTAGCAATTTTTAGGTTTTTTATTTGAATGAATTTTAGAATTACAGAAAAGCTGAGAATAGTCTGAAGTTCTTTTTTATTCCTCACCCAGCTTCCACTGAAGCTAACATCTTGTATATAACCATTGCACATTCTTGATGTCAAATTTTCTTATTCTGATGTTAACCTTAATTACTTGGTTAAGGTGATATCTGCTGGTTTCTCCACAAAGTTATAATCTTTCCCTTTGTAATTAATAAATACCTCAGGAGAGATACTCTAAGATGATCCAAGGATCCTTTCTTTTCCCTCAAACTGCCCTCCATCCATTTAAGCTGCACTATTTTATCTTATCTGCAATAATTACTGTGGTATTTGCCTAATAGCAATTTCTTATTTCTTTATCTCTCCATTTCTTAGTTAGAGATAGAATTCTTTTATAAGGAAGAATTCATTCAGTCCTCTAGCTGTATCAGTATGGACTTACGGGTATCCATGTTTTAGTCTGTGGGTTAAAATCCAATGCTATCATTATTTGTATTATTGCTCTAATTGTTCCACTTTGGCCATTAGGAGCTGCAGTGGGTTGGCTCCTGCAGCAGAATAAATTTTTATTGGAAACTTGGATTAATGTCATTCCTTTTTAATTGTAGATTGTGCACCTCCTTAGCATTATAATCACGTGTGGACCTTGTTAAAATATAATCCTTATCTCCAGTCTCCATGTTCTGATTCAAGAGATAGGGTTCGGGCCCTGTAATCTTCATTTTAACAAAATTCCTGACGGATTGTTAAAACTACTGGGCCTCAGAACATATGTGAAGAAGGCTGGCTGACTTAGAGACAATGTTTCATTGTATATTCTCCAGATTTTGTATCCATGTATCTTTATATATTTCCATCTACATTTTTATCAATCTAGTTACCTACCTTACACACACACACACACACACACACACACACACACACACGATTTGTTACTAGATATTTTGTTTTATAAGTTGCTTTGTTTTCATCATTAATTTCATGAAACTCTTTGCATGTTAATGAAAATGCTTTTGCAGTCCCATTTTCAATAGCTATTATATTTCGGGCATCAGAGCTTGTTAGTTTCATTTATTATTATAATGTTGTGCATATAGATCTCAAATATAATGGATTATTTCTTAAGAGTACATTTATAGAAAAATGTTGACTCAGAAGTTATTCAACAAGTTAGGTCTTTGGAAATATATGGACCATTTTGCCCCTATTGGCAGTATATAATGGTGTTTCCACATTCAGACACACACACACTTCAACCAAAATTTAATCACATTCTTCTTGTAAAATTGGTAGTAAAAAAGGTACTTAATTATTATTTAAAGATTCTTCATTTTTAGGAAGTTAACCTTTGCAATAGTTTTTTTGGCCATTTATATTTCTTCTCATGGAGTGCGAAGTTGAAAGAAACTATGTTTCTTGATCAAAGAAACCAAATGGGAAAGCAAAGGTTTTAGGAAGAATGAGTTTGTGACAAAATGAAGGACTGATCATGCCTTTGAGAGCTGGAAGCGATGTTGTTTATCTACTTAGCTACAAAAACAAAACAAAACAAAACAAAACGCATACAAAATCTGCACCCTGTGTGTACTCCCAACATAGCATTTCCCACACCGCTTTGTCAATTTGTCTGTCTCCCAAATTATGAATTGTCTCTCCCTTAAGGGCAGAACTTTATCTTGCTTGATTTGTACCCCACCCCTCTGTGTATATCTACTAGAATCTTTGGCATCTAGTTGCATTCTTGGTACATGTTAGCTGGAAGAGTACAAGAAAATCCCATTTATAGTTAAACATCTAGTATCATCCTTGCACTGAAAGGAGAGTATCATTCACTTTCTTAACTGAATATTGGAAGTAGTAGTATCTTGATTTCCATTTAAAACAGTCATGTATTTTGCTGCCCAGAGTAATTGTTGTCTGCTGGCTTACTAATTTTTTTCTCTTTTATCATGAATGCCCTGCTATTCCAAAAAAGATAGTCTGTGGGCTAAATTAGTAAAATATAAATAAACTTTTTTAAAAAGATTTTATTTATTTGATAGAGACACAGTGAGAGAGGGAATACAAGCAGGAGGAGAGGGAGAAGCAGGCTCCCTGCTGAGCTGAGAGCCCAAAGCGGGGCTTGATCGTAGGACCTGAGCTGAATGAAGGCAGACGCTTAACCATCTGAGCCACCCAGGCACCCAGAATATAAATAAACTTTTAAAACTAAATGGATCAAGAAGATGTGGTATATATACACAATGGAATACTATGCAGCCATCAAAAGAAATGAAATCTTGCCATTTGCAACGACGTGGATGGAACTAGAGCGTATCATGCTTAGCGAAATAAGTCAAGCAGAGAAAGACAACTATCATATGATCTCCCTGATATGAGGAAGTGGTGATGCAACATGGAGGCTTAAGTGGGTAGAAGAAGAATAAATGAAACAAGATGGGATTGGGAGGGAGACAAACCATAAGTGACTCTTAATCTCACAAAACAAACTGAGGGTTGCCGGGGGGAGGGGGTTTGGGAGAAGGGGGTGGGATTATGGACATTGGGGAGGGTATGTGATCTGGTGAGTGCTTATAAAAAATAAAAAATTAAAAAAAAAAAAAAAAAAAACTAAAGGAAAATTTCTAAAAACTCAAAGTAAATCAGTTATTGCTATGGATAATAAAATTTAATTATAAGATTTCTGGGACCCAAGAAAAAAAGGTGAACATGTCAAGTTGTATAATTTTTATTGTCTCTATGCAGAAGCTCAATGGGGAGAAACTAGGAGAAAAAATCATTTCTTCACAAAGACGTCACCAAAATCTTTATGTAGAAAACCTATCATCACCATCAAGGACAATGTGTCCTACTAAAGTTTTGGAAGAAAGAAAAAAATCTCTCTCTCTCTCTCTCTCACACACACACACACACACACAGAATATCTATATTCTGCATATAGATACAAACATTTTTTAAGGATGCAGTAGAATAGCTAAATTCAATAAGCACATTTTATATCTAAGTATATTGCTCTCTGGATATCGTCTTTGTATAAAAACAGAGCTCAGAATACAGAATCATGGCAGAGAAGGGAACTAGTGCACAGGTGATCTTATAGGGGTATTAACCTAAAAGTCTACAGGTACATGGATAGGCTTCAAAATATCTTTACATTTCCAAAATTCTTTGCAATACACAGATATTCTCAAGGGAGAAGACCCATATCTGCTTCATATTTTCAAAGGGGTCATCAATCTAACCTGATTGAGAACTGCCTAATCAGAGTAACAGATATTCTCTAAGCCATTTCTCCTTGAATGTTATGCTTTCTGGATAATTTTTAAATCCTTATTCCATAATCTGAGAACCAGGAGGAAGTATCATGGGGTGGGAGTGAAATAGGATTTGTGCTCTGGGCATGCATAACCGAGAGGGCTGGTGCCATGAGGGAGCTGATGGATGGCCAGCTCTGGCTTCTCAGGTGGGTCTCTGCTTATTGAATAACTCCAGGCCATAAATTGCGATTGCTTCCCTCCTTTTCTAATTTCAAAATCTCTCATTAAAAATTTACAGTGGGCAGTCATCCAGCGATTTATGACTATGTCTAGACAACTGAAAAACACCAGACAGTGGCAGGGTCGATTTGGGGTTTCCGTTTGTCTTGGTGACCAGTTCAGATCAGGGCAGAGTTGATCAGATCAATTAAGTGAAAATCAGATGTTAATACCCCTGGAGATATTGACCCAGAGAGAGAAACTAATCATCCCCTCTGGGGGGTGGCTGAGGCCACAGATGAACATCCATTCTTTTGTTTACAAGCATGTGTCTACAGCATCACTGCATGACTCTACCATAACAGGATACCACGGATTGGTTGGATTAAAAACAGAGATGTATTTTCTCACAGTTCTGAAAGCTGGAAGATCCAGATGCTATCAGGGTTAGTTTCCAGTGTTCTGGGGTTTCAGACAGCACTGTTCTCCCTAGATCTTCAGATTATCTTTCCTCCATGCACAGGTGAAGTTCTCTGGGGTCATGTCCTCTTCTTATGATGACACTGGTCCTATTGGATAAGGGTCCCACTCTTACGATCTCATTTACCTTAATTACTCCCCTAAAGGTCCCATCAGCAATTATAGTCACACTGGATGTTAGGGCTTCAATATATGAGTCTGGGGGTTGGGACACAATTGACTAACTAAGACAAGAGCTGCTGAAGTTTCTTGTGCAAGTCAGGTGACATCCCCTTGTTTTTAAACAACCTGCCTTAATTATCACTGTGACAGTGAGACCTGTCAGCTCTCTTTGAGAGGGACGATCTGTTAACACACATAGGTTGTCCAGAAGCCATCTAAGCTTTATCAGCATTGTTACCAATGAAACACATGGAGGGGCACCTGAGTGGCTCAGTCTGTTAAAGTGTCTGCCTCCACTTCAGGTCATGATCCCAGGGTTCTGGGATTGAGTCCTGCAACAAGCTCCCTGATCACTGGGGAGCCTGCGTCCTCTCCCCAGACCCCTTGGTCGCTCTCCTTCTCACTTTCTGTCTCAAATAAATAAATACAATCTTTAAAACACACACACACACACACACACACACACACACACACGGAGACAGGCAGAAAACATTCAGGATACCCAAAGGGGAAGACTGGGCAATGATGTCTCACAGCCATTAGAGATTCTTTACTTCCAGAAACAGAAGCCTTGGGTAAATAATGTCTTATAATCTGTGTCAGTGGAGTGGGGCTGAAACAGTGAGACTGTATGGTTCAGTGCCCAGGTTTTCCCATTCTAGTGTGTGCAGTGGTTTGTTCCTGGGGTAACGGGCTATATGTAATTCTTAATGATGTGGCAAATTGGAGAATTGTGGAAGCACAGGACATGTTCAACCTGTGTGGGAAGATCATGGGATCCTTGAATTTTAGAAATGGCAACCTTACAAAATTGAGGATTCCGTAGAGTCTCCTATCTCTGTTTGGGGCTTCATGCTTCAGGAAACATTTCTGTATACCTTCTGCCTGGCCGAGGCTGACACCAGGTGTGGACACCTGGACAGAGCTGGGCTAGCCAACTTTTCTCTGATATGGGTTTGGAATTGCAACTGAAAAGTAACAGTAAATTTTTGCTGGTGTCTGGAATGAAGAGCATATAAAACCCAGAAGCTATGAGAAATTTGTATCCAAATGGACCCAGGGAAAGCTGTTTGGCCGAAATAGAAGAGGGAATTAGATATGCAGAGAATGACAGACATGGCTAGTGGCGAAGTAGAGAAAGAGAGTCAGCACGTTCAAGAGCGCGAGAGGTGGCAGATAGGGTGGCAGAGAATGAGAGAGTAGTGACTTGGTTCCTCGCAGACAGAGGCTAATTTTGATTGGCAGAGCCATCTCCGTGGGTAGGTGGGTGGGAGCAGTTCATTGAGTAGAAGAAGGGAGACTCTGGCGAGCTTCGGAAACTTCCCCATGGTTTTGCTAGTTCTGCAGTTCAGACTCTGGTCTAATACTTAACATAACTAAACAATGCTGCCTTCTGGAACGCTCACAAAGCTATGAACCTTGTAGTGTAATCCTGAAGGTATAGCTTAGCACAAAGAACATTAATCCATGCAACGAAATCCTTTTAAAATAGCTCAAGAGGTTTATATATAGATCCCAGAAATATTTTTTAAGTATCTTTATTGCTCCTCGCTGACTCTTCACACACACCACAGATATTTCCTTGCATCTTGCTGGAGTGACCTGCTTCTAGTAAAACACCCTCTGCCTTCACCTAACAGCCTTCTGAGATTCCTTTCACCATATATACTTATTATCTCTTATTATCATGCAGAGGGAAAGCAAAGGCTGCAGATACTCCACCCTTAACATTCATATCCCTGTACACTTATCGTAGAATATAAAAAGACCATAAAATCCCAGAATTTGGGATCCAAGGAGGACTTTTGGAATTATTAAATCTAGACAGTTCTACAAATGAGGATGCTTGGTCCCAGATTGGAGAAGTACTTTCATAAAGATTTTACCTTTAAGTGACAGCAACCTCATAAAACAAATATATTAAAAGGGAAAATTACTGAACTTCTCATATAATTGTCCAGTGCGAGAACCAGAAGAAACTTTGAAATCATTTCTTTAGACTCCTTGCATTGTGGGTGAGTGCACACCAGCTGTTGTAGCCAACCCAAACTTCACTGAAGTTTAAGAGAATCCGATGGTTTAACCTGGTCCTCAGAGTGCTTGCTTTATCCTCTTATACCATTGGCTTTTAAACATTCTATTATTTTAATGTAAGAAATAGGATTGTAATTTAGATAAATTGGTATAATCAATTCTAATTGGTAATACCAATAATCCCTTCAACGAAGCAGTGTTTGACACTCCTTTCCCCAACACACACACACATACACACACACAGAGTCATATCTGTTTATCCCCATTCTACACCTTGCAACCTTGGAAGGTCACTGAGAAACCTTGAGGGCTCTACAAAGCAGAGTTTGGAAGTCCTTATAATGTACTAGGGCAGTCCTCATTTCTGTAATGTATGGCTGGGGAGCACTCAGGCTTTAGAAGGAGAATGTGTCTAAGAGAAAATGCATTAGCCCCAGAAGATTGTATTGTAATGTACATATTTCTGCAAAACAACATAGAACAAGGGGAATGGAATCAATGAGAAGGGAGAGGAGATAAAAACAAATTTGAGATCTGGCCTAGGTGACTTATTAAAAATCGTTATTTATCTTTTGAAGAGGTCCAAATGTATGGGCTTGTTCTGTCTGTTAGACTGAGGATCCATCACTAATTGATAGATGTTTGGACCAGAAAACTGGTTGTCATTACTCCCCAACATAGTAGTCAGACACAAATCATTTTACCAATTCCCAAGCTGCCTGCTAATCTTCCAAACATCTTCGCTTTGTCGGGGATCTGCTGACTTCATTAAGAAATGAAAATATCGCCCTTGCGTGCACATGTTTACTCTTGGAAAGGTACACCAGCAACCCTGAAAAGGAATTCCCTGGACATTCTAAATAATGAAAGAACACGGGCTGGGGGTATTGAGGACGAGGATTAGGATGAACAGAGGAAATTTTACAATCTAATAACAATGAGAGGCAAATTTTTTTTTAAGTTTTTTTTTTTATTTTTATTTTTTTATTTTTCTTTATTTTTTATAAACATATATTTTTATCCCCAGGGGTACAGGTCTGTGAATTACCAGGTTTACACATTTCACAGCACTCACCAAAGCACATACCCTCCCCAATGTCCATAATCCCACCCCGTTCTCCCAAACCCCCTCCCCCCAGCAACCCTCAGTTTGTTTTGTGAGATTAAGAGGCAAATTTTAAGGAATAGAGTGGAAATGAGGAATAAGAGGATGGCATTTCTTTTATGATCAGTTAGTGGAAGAGCTCCAAAGCTGGCTTCCCTTTATTCATCTCCATCTGTCAAATACCCTACTAAAGGCCTATTCTAATAATGTTCTTCAACTACTTTGAATTTGAAATGTCACTAGTATAGGAAATAGAGATTTTTCTAAAATTAAGTTTTCATATTTGTTCTCATCTACAGAAAACAACCAAGAGCCTAAATGACTTTTTAAAAATAAAAAAAAAACCACATGTCTTAAAATACATATTCTCTGTGAATAAGAATGTGATCTTTTTGATTAAATAAATATAAAAGGACACAAACACAAATATTTTTAAAAGTAACTTAAAAGGTTAAAGAAGAACAAATTTAAAAAAAATAAATTACATTTAAACCTGAAAGGATATGACCTCAGGGACAGACTAAAAAAGTTGTAGAACATATTTTCATAAGACATTCATACTTAGAATTTTAAGGACCCTAGGTAGAAACTGGCTTATCTGAAGTTCAGACCAAAAAGAAAAAAAAAAAAAAAAAACACCTCTTCCATAACTCTGGTTCTAATAGGCTCTCATTTTATCTATATTAAAATGTTCTTTTGAAGAAATGAAAGCTATCATTGTGCTACTCTTGCCCTCCTTTTAGAGCTCCAAAGTACTCTGGTTATAGACTCTACAGAAATTCTTGAACAAATAGATTTCTGTGTAAGAAAATTCAGAAGCAAAGCATAAATCCGTATTATGATCATGAATGGTATAATTAAAATTAATACACTGTATCGAAATCACCCCCCAAAGAACTTTTATTTCAATATCTGCTTTTATAATTTCAAATAATTGCAAACTGAAGTAATGAATGTATTCATATCCAAATTCATTTGGCATGACTCTTAACTTAGATTGAACATGGGGAGGTTTGCAAATAAACAGTGTGATTATCTTCACTCTATCATGGGTAATTTTCATTCAGGTTGGTTACAACAGCTAATTGTGTGCCTGGGCAGGAGAATTAAGGATAAGAATAATATTGCTATTATGCCTTAATAGGATAAGCAGGCAACAGTTTACATGTACCATCAGTATTTTTATTTTGCAAAGGAAAGGAAAGTGTTTGGGAAATGTTTCAAAGTTAGTGTGCTGTGGTGCAATAAACTCTGGAAGTGGAGATAAAAACCAATTTGAAGTCTCATATCTATCATTTATTAAGCGTGTGACCCAGGGCAACTCAATCATTTGGGGCTCAATTTTCTCATCTGTAAAATGAGGAGATTGTACCAGAGAATTTCTCAAACACCCATCAGAGCTAATGTATTTATGAGGACAACTGCAAATGCTCATAAAACATCTTTTAAAATCAAGAACATAAAATGGAAATTATCTATCACTGAATAACTTAACAGCAAAAGACTACAGGTGGCATGGACTTCATACATAATGAATAAATAAGAAAATATGACTTCATTCCCACATTTGAGAAATTTAAGGGGGGAGCATAGCTGAAGACCTGGGACTTTGATATTGATACGAAATACAGAGAAACTGTAATTAAACTCACACACACCTGGGGCGCCTGGATGGTTAGTCAGTTAAGCAGCTGGCTCTTGATTTCAACTCAGGTCATGATCTCAGGGTTGTGAGGTTAAGCCCCTTTTGGGCTCTGAGCTTGGAGGCTGTTTAAGTGTTCTCTCTCTCTCTCTCTCCTTCTCCCTCTGGGCCCCCACCCCCATGCTCCTGCAGTCTGTCTCTAAAAATAAAATAAATTTTAAAAACCCACACCTTTTGTCTTAATATAATTGCATTCTGTGTTAGATATAATTTTTGTTAGAAAAAAATGAAAGGATTTTAACTTTTATCATTTGGGGATTTTAGAGGAGAAATTACTGTTCGCTCTTTTGGTTTAAACATTTCATGTAATTATGTGAGTTGAGTTGCATAACTGACGTCATGTTACATTTTTAGATATTTGCTAAAACGCTGAATATTAATGTTCATAGTTTTCCTCTATTATCTGGGAAACAAGAAGTACACTTTCCTTGTCTCAAACCTTGTCGTGGCTCTTGAATGTCTTCTAGGTCCTAGGCAGTGGGTTTCTACGGCCTAAAGAACAAAGGAGCCCTGCAGGGTTTCCTCAACTAATATTTCTTGAAGGAATAAATTCTAGCCTGTGTATCCATCAACATGTAGTAGCGCTATGGCCATTGGTCCCTCTATCTCTTTCCTTTTGGAGATGAGGGTAGAGTTTCATAGGACAGAATAACTATAAACTTCGTTACTCCTCTAGGGTAACACAGAAACCTTGTTGTCTTGACAAACCTCCTCGGTACAGCTTTCCTGCTGCAGAGTCAATGCTCACCAATTTTGCCTGACACAGCCAATGGGTGGCTGGACCAGCCCCAGGCCGGATGTGGGGCTCTCTCTCACAACCTCCCGCCTTGCATCCCAGGGTTGAGTTTGGATGACATGATTGCAACCATTCAGATTTCCCTTTCTCCCCTCCCAGGAGTGCTTTGACTATGTCTTTCTCTTTGATCCTGTCCCTGGAGGGCATTATTCAACTAATGGTGAATTTAGGAAATCATGGAATAATAGTAATATCTGTGGTGGAAAGAGAAAGGGGGAATTCCCCATAAGCCCCTCCCATCCAACAGTGTCCCTCCACGTACACCTAGCAGATTCCATCAGTAATGAGGACCCCAAGCAATGTGAAGCATCAGGATGGGGGAAAAAAGTGGAAAAACAGGCCAAAATTACTGACCAAGAGAAGAGAATAGGGGGAGATTACTGAATGTAGACTTGATGGGACAAATTTCTTATAGTCCGTTCTGCCTCAGCTACTCACCATATTTGATGAAGGGAGCGTTCTGCCCAATGGGCCTTGCTTCGATCTGAGTTGTTTAGATTCAGTCTGGCTTCTACAGATTCAGTCTTACCCTCTGTTATAACCTTTGCCTCATGGATAGGGTTGGTTGCCAGATAAAGTGCAGGATGCCCAACCAAATCTGAGTTTCAGATACACAGCGAAAAAAAAAAAATGTAGTATAAATATGACCTAAGTTTCCACAGGTATTTACACATCTTCTATTTTGATTTATAAAATCTGACATCACGACTCACAGATCCATCAGCATAGTCTGACCCATGGTTCCATTTTCTGTTCATTCTCCTGGAGGATTTTCTGGTGCTCTCACTGTTAACTCCATCTCTTGGTCTCCAGATCCATGTATTTGTTATCGGTGAGCAAATCCCATGTGCCAATATGGTAGTTTAAAACAAAAGAAAAAGAAAATTCCACAAGCATGAATCTTAGGTGGGCATAAAACTTAGGTCAGTAGATCATTCTATGCCTTTCTGAGACCAGCTGGATGTAGAATTTCCAAGGTTAAAGAGAAGACCAGTTCCTCATATATCAGGTCAATGAGAAGATCTGGCTTCATAGAATACAACTGGTTATGATGATGTACAGCCAAATTCCCCCAGGAGGTTTTTTTTTTTTTTTTTTTTTTTGTCTCTAACTCTAGAGGTAGTTACCTTCTCCCTTATTTAACAATTTCAGCCATTTCTAGATTCTATTCCTCCCCACCCCCAGTTAGGTATAAAATGGACTATGACATTCTGGAGGGAAAGATTCATTTCATATTAACCTGGGACCTTAGTGTCCCCTCAAAATGGACTAATAGAGTGTCTTAAATATGTTATTCAAAACATTTATTTATCAAAAATAAGCTTCTAGTTTTGGAAGAAATAAATGGTCCATTTATTATGCATATCAGATTTAAAATACACCATAATCTTACAGTATAGTAATATACATACACCATAAAAATATATGCAATTATGTAGTCACAATACACATGTTATTTATGATTTATTATTAATAGTGATTAATAATGCATAATTAATTATTCCATTAATTGCCCCCTCTCTTTTCACTCTAAAGTATCCTTACTACTTTTTTGTTCTAGGTCCCCAAATGACCCACCAGTATCAAACTGCCAGCAGCAGCAGAAGGATTTTTCCTGCCTATAAGTGTCGATAAATGGAATACCATTAGAAGTTTTGCATTTCTTTGTTTAACAGAATTTGCAGAGGTCCCTTGCCTTGAAAACTACGTGTTGTAGGAGTGGTCTTCCCAATAAAACTGGGAATTACCTTGGAATACATTGTTTTGCAGATTGAGATTGATCTACTCCATTATTGAAGAGCTGAACTTCTTTGGAGAAGCAAATCTTTTTTTTTTTTTTTTTTTTTTTTGTAAGATTTTATTTATTTATTTGTCAGAGAGAGAGAGGACAAGCAGAGTGAGTGACAGGCAAAAGGAGAAGCAGTCTCCTTGCTGAGCAAGAAGCCCAAAGGACTCCATCCCAGGACCCTGGGATCATGGCCTGAGCAGAAAGCAGACACTTAACTGACTTAGACACCCAGGCATTCCAAACCAAACCTTTTTTGATGGAAAAAATATTTCTCAAAAAGCCAATAGGTTATGATAAGTGCAAACTTATAAAATGTTTTATTACAAAGGATTTGGTCTGAACATGGTCCAGGTTAGTAATCATTAGATATGGGTGCATTTAAATGACCATTTTCCTTTGTCTGTTCCTAGCCAATGTGTATCTCTATCACAGAAATTTCAGACAACTCTGTACTTAAAAAGCAATGTCCTATGCACCACCCATCATTTCTCCTTCCCTACTCCATTCCGAACTCTGTTCAAATCCAACTTTCTCTATGAAACCTTCTCTGTAGTAAGCAAGTTGCAGAGAGGCTGCCCATAACTACTCCTGAGAAACTTTGTTAAACACTCTTTTTTATGCACTCCATGGGAGTTAATGAAGGTGCCCTCTCTTCCTTTTTCCCTCAGCACTTTGGAATGGAGCATGCCGCAGCCAGAGCTGCCGGGCGGCATGGCTCCCTCCGTGAGGCTCTTTGATCTCCTACATGGAATGAATTTACTGTTGCAGTAGGCAGTTTTTGGTGGAGAATAGCAGAAAATGAATCTTCTTATCATACACCAAAAGGGAAATCATTGGAAGAAAATGGGCTGCCTAATGGGATCATAGGGCAGCTCGAAGAACATGCCTGGAAGCCTAGGGATGAGAGCGGCAGGGACTGCTTAGCAGCCTGGTTGGGCTCCCACTGTTTTCAGACTTTGCATCATGTTGCTCCCAATTCTGATTTCAGGAAGAAAACTTTATATTGGTCTCTCCACCAGCCTTCCTCCCTGCTTGTCATAGGCAGCACAGGTGAACTTGAACAGTTTCATCAGGCAGTACCCACACACCAGACAGGGATTTCACCCAAATAAGAACAAGGATGCTATCCACAAAGGACAAGGAATTGTTTCCTAGGCAAGTAAAAAAATCAGCCAATAATCACAATACCTTTACTAGAGTTAGTGGCACAGAAACATCTGGAAATCACTTAACACCCCTGTTGCAGTAAGAAGTAACACAATAAAGGAAAGGAGTGTGGGCATTCGATCCAGAAGCACTGTGTTGCCATGCAATAACTAGATGACCAGTCCTCTCTGAGCCTCCATTTCTACATCAGCAAAAGAGTTTCACCTCAAGAGGTTATTGTGGGAATTGCAAGAGATAATACGTGAAAAGTACCTTGCTCACTATCTAACATCCAACAGACAATTCTAAATAGAACTAGTTATACCTTCTTTGGTCTATGGCCAGCATTGTCCCCCAGCAATTCTATGAATAACTTTGGAGCTTTTTGCTAGTTTTCAGGCAAGTATTCTCTTTCTAGAAAACTCCATCCACATGATGATGTTACAGACCCTGCTCCCATTTTTCAGGAAGTAATGTTTATCCTGCTCTTTTCCTGGCTCTTCCATGTATGTATGGTGTCTTACATTTTGTTGTTGTTGTGTTCACTTTGGTCATGTATGCCCTTTAACTCAATTCCACCACCACCACTGTCACATGTCTCACCTTCCCAACCCTGCTCCTGCTTTTCAGTGTTCCCCAAGTCAGCAATGAGCATCATTGTCTATTCAATTGCTCACCAGAACTTGATCATTTTCTTAATTATCCTTGACTTCTTTCTCTTGCCATCTTGTCCCAGAGTCTATCAGTCACCAGGTCCGTGGATTCTGCTTCCCCAACATGTCTGGATTGACCATTTCTTTTCACATCTACAACCAGCACCCAATCCACCCAACCAGTAGCCACTTCTTTGCTGCACTTCTGTAGAAGCTTTTGAATTAATCTCCTTATGTCTACCACAATTAGCCTTCCATCTTTTCTTTACATGGCAGCCAGACTTACTCTTCTAAACAGCAAACTGTCCATGTTTTCCCCCTGCTTGGGACTCTCCTGAGTTGAAAACAAAACAAAACAACCACAAAACCTTCTCCTGCATTTTTCCTTTACTCACTCATAATAGTTCTGATGCCAGATGTGTGGGGAATTTCCCCACATCAAGCAAATCTATGTGACACCAGCTGAATGTTCTACAATTCAATTCCATCCCAACGTTAATCATGGTTGGCACAGACTCCACAGGTTAAGCACTCTGTCACACAAGATTATCTCCCACTTTGGACCCCAATCACAAGTAACAGGTCCCTGTTAACCATAACTTTTGTCTAACTTGGCTACAAATTGAAGGTTCCTACAACCACTTCTTGGATTAGATTATTTACTAAAATAGTTCACAGAACTCAGGGAAACATTAACTTATATTTACCAGTTTGTTATCTAATAAAGTATATGATAATGTATACAGATAAACAATCAGATGAAGAAATTTATTGAATGAGGTCTGGAAGGCTCCCCATCAACAGGAGACTCATCCCCATGGAGTTGGTAAGGGATATATTTACCAAACCTTGTACTTTGATGATTTTTATGGAGGTGTCATCATATAGGCATGATCCATTATTAACTCAATCATCAGCCCTTCTATCCTCCCTGAAGGGAGGGAATGAGGCTGAAAGTTCCAAGCTACTAATCATGGCTTTGTCTTTCTGATGACTAGCCCCCAAACCATAGCCTACCAGGAGTCACTTCATTAGAACAAAATACACTCTATCCCCTAGAAAACTCTGAGGGATTTAGGAGCTCAGGGTCAGATGTGCCTTTCATTCAAAAAACTACAAAGGCCTCAGGAACTTTGTGTTAGAAACTAGGATCAAAGACCAAAGGTTGGAACAAAAGATTGTCCCAGCACCCCTGTTTACAAGAGTTTTAGCAGCACTGTCTGTGTCAGGAAATGAGACAGACATATATTTCTTATTATTTCACACCATCCACTGGCTTTACTATACACTAAGGATCAAAACCAATGTCCTTAACATGGGCAACCAGGCTGTACATGTTCTGGATCCTCTGTGTACTTTGGTGGCTTCACCTAGTATCTTTTCCTGAAAATCACAAAGTTGCAGCCAGGTTGCTTCTCTTATTGCCTCAAAAGTTCCCCTTTTGAGGGGTTACCCACCCTTCCCAATTCAGAGACTTTATGCTTACCATTGTTTCTGCTTGACTGTTCATTCTCCAGCTAACTATGGCTTACCCTTCAGCTTCCAGCTTAGATGTGTGTTTCTCAAGAAAGCCCTTCCTCATCCTCCTGTCCAAATTAGGTTTCACTGTGAAATACATCCATGGAACTCTACTTCACCTTTGCACTCATTTTGATTCTCAATATAATTTATGTAATTTTTTTGGTCTTGCCTATTGTTTTTCACATCTCCCAGGCAATAGATTTTATATAGCAGGAGCTAGCTCTGTCACAAGTTGGTGCTCAAAAATATTTAGCAAATTAATGACTGTATGAATGAATGATTTCAATGAGGCACATACATGGCAATACACTTGTGAACATGTGTGAATAATGTAAATATAAATATTCTTTGTATTCATCAGAGGCTTATATAAAACTGTGTCACTTTTCCGTTGCACTTTATTTTCTGTTGACCTCAAATAATACTATAGGATTGCTTCACTTTTCTCCTTCCTTTTTTGCTTTTTTTTTTTTTTAATTGTTCCTTTTTGCTTTAAGATTTGGTATAGGACTACCATCAAAAATATAAAATGGCTTTATTTATAAAACAAGTAAACATTTCTGAAACTCTTCAATGCATATAATTATTTTTATTAATTTTATGAACAGCTATTATTTATTGAGAGCTTACTCTATACCAATCAGCATGTCAAACATTTTGCAGGCATTTATTCCACCCAGCCCCCATCCCACAAGTGAGGAACTATAATCATCACCCCCATTTTACAGAAAAGAGATGTAAGGAATTTCCGAAGTTGTTAAAGATAACATGGCTACTTTTCAGAACTGGCCCTTGAACTCAGCCCTTTTCAAATTTAGCTTAAGCTCTAATCACTCTGCTAAGCTTAAAATGGAACTGAATATATTCAGCTCATTATGAACTTGTTCTCTCCAGTACCTTCCTTCTAAGATAGTTCTGGGCATCGTTAGAGCCTATAAATAGGGGCGATCGTACAGGGTAGATCCAGCCCTAAAAGGCAAGGATAATTAGTATTAATTGTGGTGACTCTTTATGGAAGTCTTTATGTGACCTGTGTACTGTCTTGAATATTTCACATATTTATTTTATTTAATCCTCATAAAACAAATCTTTATCTCATTATCCCATTTTAAGGATGAGAGAGAGAAAGTTTGTCAAGGTCAACTAAATTTTTAGAAGTCCTACTCTATTTAAAGGCATAAACTGGAATTAGGATCCATGTCCTGACTTCCAGCCTTAAGGTCAAACTCCTAACTGGCCTGGAACATCCCTCCTCCTTCTTCCCCATCTGGATGCCAACCCTGCATGGCACCCTGCTGGTCCTGGCCTGTCCTGACTTCTTCTAAGACCTCAAGTCGAGCTCAAGGTCCCATTGGTAATCTCAGGAGCACTAAGTAAATTCTCTTCCTATAGACATATGGGGGCCAGATATTCCACACCAGTGAAACACTTCACAAGATTCCCTTCACAGATTTCTTTAAGCTACACATCTGCCCAATGTATAGCAACAAACTAAATTATTCAAACATGCCTGAGGTTTTGGTTATTCCTCCGGAAAAGTGATACTTGTTTAAAAACTGCTATTCTCCTTACTTGGTAACATTTTCCACTGAAGTGTGGGAAAAATCCAAATTTCTAAAGTTTTGATGCTCAAGTAGTCAAAGGATATCACTGTATGTTATGATTCTAGAATGTAATTGTAGACCTACAATTTTTTAATAATACATACTTCTTTTCATCTTAAGATAAAAAATATATGGATAGAGATATAGATATACTATTCTTTCAGAGGCATTATCATATATCTACACGTGGTATATGTGTGTATGAGTGTGTATGTATTTTTTTCCCAAAGAGATTCCCTTTATTAGCTATTATGTTTTATCAAAATTTGTTTAGCGGTTCATGTTTAAAATTTTTCTTTACTGCTGTCTATTATTCAGTTCTCATTTGTCTCTGTTATGCATGATGCTAGGTCACTAAAACCAAAGGTAGCTAGTGAGTTCATGGAGGTGGTTTGAGTTGAGGGAGATGAGAGAAAAGGCATTATTGTTACTTAAAAGAAGCCATAATCTATCTGCCCCCCTTTGGAAATCAATGCAAGGTGGAACTCCTCCAACTTCCCACCCCTGTCATTTCAGGACCTTCCAGTGACAGCCCTCTGGTTTGGTTGTAAAAACCATATGAAACGCCCAGTATGCCTCACTTAATATAAGAAACTTCATTCCCTAATGCAGAAATTTCCCGACATTTCCACTGTCTGTGACCCACATTATAATAATCACACTATACTTTATTTACCACTCAGCTTGCTTGTGTGGATGACTATATAACATAAATCCTCTTTCAACTTTTATTGTGTTTCTTTCTGCAGCTTTGAACTGACTTTAAAAGGACCCTAGATTCTAGTATTTATTCTAGTATTTATTCCAGTATTTGGGTTTAAGTAACAGAGAGAGTTTATTTTCCCCTCTCTAAAAATGCCCCTGCTTCATTTCTATCCAGACTGTTCAGAAACCATATTTCCCAGTGGGACCTCAAAAGGAGTTGACTGATATCTATGTTCCTAAGGAAAATTTTGCAAAAATGTTCCCATTCATCCTAGGACTTTGAAGAGAGGTCTCACCTCCCTGTGCTCTAAAGACTGCCTTGTAGAAATCCAAGTGTGTTATAGCTCCGTCTGGTGTCTTGTCGTGTCTGATACCCCAGTCCCCTTGCATCTTCCTGAGAGATTATGGACTCCTTTTCTCTGCCATAACTGAGGTAGGTTGACTGCCATCAACACTGAGAATCCCTTAGGTTTTCTGGCTACCCTCTGCCCCTGAAGATCAGTTAACCCTTTTTATAGAAACCTCAGGGAAGAGCAGTTGGGGGTAACCGTACTCACAGCAGGCTCCTCTCTCTAGGGATGGGAATATAGACAGTAATACCAACAGACAACATGAGTTGATTGTCTGACTAGCCAGTCCTTGTGTTAAGAACGTCCACCTACCACCTCATTTAATACTCTCAACAACCATGATAGCTAGATACTATTATTACTATTATCCTTCTGCTAAAGTCTTCTTAGTGATAAACTCCTCTGGTTCTCACAAAGCAATGTGAAGTGTGTATTATAATTATTCACATTTTTACATATGGGGAATTTGACCATCAGGGAAACTTAGTACATTTCTGAGGTCACATGGTGTGTGAAGTCTGATTCAGATCCAACTGGTTGGGGCGCCTGGGTGGCTCAGTCATTAAGCATCTGCCTCTGGGTCCAGTCATGATCTCAGGGTCCTGGGATTGAGCCCCGCATCGGGCTCCTTGCTTGGCAGGAAGCCCGCTTTTCGCTCTCCCACTCCCCCTGCTTGTGTTCCCTTTTTCGCTATGTCTCTGTCAAATAAATAAATAAAATATTTTTTTAAAAAATCGAACTGGTCTGCTCCAGAGCCCACACTCTGGTCTACAACAGTATAGCTCCATAAAGTGACTTGTTTAAATTGAACAGCTTGGTAGGGGTAGGTCAAAATCTTCAATCTGTCAGTGTTGTGTTTTCTGAATTTGCCCTGTGGTTGACATTTTGTAACATGGTTCCCAGTAATACCCAACTCCTGGTGTGCTCATCCTTGTCCAGTGTTGGCTGGACATGGAGCTTTTCTTTTACTGAATAAAATGTTAACAGTGATGAAATGTCACTCCTGAGATTAGCGGAGAGAAAACTGTGAGTCCTGTCTTGCTTGCACCCTTTCTCACTGGCAGTCTTGCTTGCTTGCTTCAATGAAGGAAGCTGTCATGCTGTGAACGCCCTAAGGAGAGGTCCACACGGTGAGGAAAAGAAGGCAGCCTCCAGTCAATAGTCAGTGAGGGACTTAGGCCTCATGGAACCACCCAGAAAGGAATTGAATCCTGCCAACAACTACGTGAGTGAGCCTAGATGTAGATTTTTCCCCATTTGGGCCTTGAGATGTGTTATGGACAGAATATATGTGTCTTCTCAGAATTTATAGATTAAAATCCTAATCCCTAATGATGGTATTAAAAAGGAGGTAGTTTGGGAGGTAATTAAGTTTTGAGCATGATTCTATCATAAATAGGATTAGTGCCCTTACAATTAGAGACCACAGAAAGCTCCCTTGCTTTTCCTGTCATATGAGACTACAATGAGAAATCAGTCATCTATAACCCAGAAGAGGACTTCACGCCAGAACTTGACCATGCTGGCCCATAAGCTTGAACTTCCAGTCTCCAGAACTGTGAGGAATAAATCTGTGCTGCTTATAAACCTCTAGTCTGTAACACTTTTTCAGAACAGCCCAAACTAAGACAAGATGACTGCAGCCCACACCAACTTGGTGATTCTAGCCTTGTGTGAGAAACCTGAGCCAGAAAGCCCAGTTGAGCTGAGTTTGGATTCCTGATTTACGAAAACTATGAGATAATAGACATCATTGTTCTAAGCCACTGTTTTGGGGTAATTTGTTATGTTGCAAAAGATAACTAATACACAGCATCTTGGTTTACCCAAATAAAATAACTCCTATTAAATCCAGATTTTTTTCAAGCAGCCAAAGTGTCTGTCAAGAATCATTGAATTTCTACATTGAAAAAGATAATATTATCATTAACTGGGTAGTTCCCAAGTGCCAAGCGCTACGCGTACTCCTTCCCTTAGTCAGTAGTAAATACTAATGTTTAATCCTCACAACTTTGTGATGCCACTTTTAGTCACAATTCATCAAATTATATTTAACAGTGGTGTTCTGATGTTAATTTTCACTTGTCTCACCAATCATTTGTTGAAGCTTTTCCTAGAGATCTCTTTACTCAGATCTTGACTGGGTTCTCAATCTCCCTGTATTACCCAAGCTTATGAAAGCCTCCTGGGTGCTCCCACAACTGTTCTTATGATTTGAGATTTCTGTTATTTTGACCTGGACCAATAAATACCACATCAAGCACACGATAAGTCTTTACTTTTCTGAATGTACACTGTGCCTTCGATAGAGCATCTATAAGTGACTTTTGTAGTATCTGCTGTACAAATACCTGTTGCTTCAGATCACGAATTTTGGGAGACCAAGTTCTTCTTATTGTTTTTATGACCCTGCAAGGTCTTGACTACTCCTGTTCTGAATCTTCTGTGCTTTGTCTATGATGAAACAACAGGGTTGGGTGTATACTTCATCTTTTTGATTAGTCAGCAGATTAAAATCCCATCCCAATAATGGACATGTCCTCATTCATTGTATAAACTCCTAACACACACATGCACATACAAACATATACTCCCATTACAATAGATTGGGGTGTTCCTGTTTGAATGCTTGAGGCTCACTCTAAACCCAAGGTGAATTAGTTGAACTGAGCATGTTAGTTCCAATAGGTACTTCCTCAAGTTTTTCATATGTAAACAGAGGCACCTGTTTTGAAGAAGGTTGTATCAATGTCAAGAACTGCATACGTTCAGCTTCAAGGCTATACACACTGTACCAAGAGTAGAGTTGAATAAACCACATGGCAGTTTCATTATTTGGGGAAAATCAATGTATATTCAACACACATGCATTTCATTTGCCTAGTGCAATCCAGAGATAAACTTTCAGTCCCTTTATATTTTATAATAAAAAAGGACCTAAAAATTGATGTTTAGTTTTTTTCTCCTTAGATAAACATTTCTAACATAATTGCTGAGCTCCTTAGATTCCATTCCATTTATTTTTTCTGTATGACTTTTATTGAAGTTCTGTTTAAGTTCAGGCACCAGGCCACTGAAACGTGTGGAACATTTAGGCATTAACAGTTTCTTCAAGAGTTCAATGCCAGATAACTGTTCGTGTGTTTTACCTTTTAAATACCCTTTCTTCCCCTTAACCCTTGCATTGAAAAACTTTAATTTTGAAAGAATCAGTTAGTTGTTGGACACAGAAGATGGAAAATCATTCTTTCTTGGGATTCTCTGGAAATCCCTTTTCAAAATGCTCCATGTATGTAGAAATGCTAAACCAAACAACACGCATATCATGGAGCAGAGTAGAGAGAAACAGAAAGAATCCCACACATATGTGGTCAATTAATTCATAACAAAGGAGCTAAGAATATACAATAAGGAAAGGACAGTCTCTTTAATAAATGATGTTAGAAAAAGTAGACAGTAACCTATAAAAGACAAAAAACAAAACAAAACAAAACAAAAACACTTGACCAGTGCTTTCCACCATACCCAAAATTTGACTCAAAATGGATTAAAAATAGGCATGTAAGACCTAAAACCATAAAACTTTTAGAAGAAAACATAGGTGGTAAGTTCCTCGACCTAAGTTTTGTCAATAACTTTTTAAATCTGACACTGAAAGCAAGAGCAAGAATAGCAAAAGCAAACTTGTGGGATGGTATCATACTAAAAAAGCCTCTGCAAGGCAAAGGAAACCACCAACAAAATGAAAAAGCAATTCATTGGGTGAAAATATTTGTAATCACATATATGATAAAGGGTTAATATTCAAAATATATAAAGGAAACGTTCACCTCAATAGCAAAAGAAAAAAAAAAAAAGAAGAAGAAGAACCAGTCTGATTTTTAAAAAAATGACAGAAGATCTGAATAGACACTTCTGAAGAAGAGATAGTCAACAAATACATAAAAAGAGACCCTATATAACTAATCGTCAGGGAAATACAAACCCAAACCAGTGGGATAACCACAGTGATATATCTCATACCTATTAGAATGGCTATGATTAAAGAGACTGGAAGTAACAAGTGTTCGCAAAGTTATGGAGAAAAGGGAACCCTTGTGGACTGTGGGTAGAAATGTAAATTGGTGCAGCCATTATGGAAAATAGTATGGCTATTTTTTGAAATATTAAAAATAGAAGTACCTCATGATCCAGCAACTCCACTTCTGGATATTTATCAAAAACAAAAACTAAAACAACAACAACAACAACAACAAAAAACTTACCCCAAAAGATACCTGCAATTCCGTATTTGTTGTAGCATTATTTACAATGACTGAGATATGAAAACAATCTAAGTATCCATCAATGGGTGATAGATAAAGAAATACTTGTATATAAGTATATATGTATGTATATATATATATATATATGTATGTACACACATAGTGGAGTATTATTTAGCTTTAAAGATAATGTAAAATGTAATCTTGCCATTTGTAACAATATGGCCTTATGTTAAGTGAAATAAGTCAGACAAAGACAAATACCATATGATCTCTTTTATATGTGGAATCAATCAATAAATCAATTAGGCAATAAAACCTAGCTTACACATACAGAGAACAGATTGCATGTTGCCAGAAGTGGAGAGTAGGTCATGAGAAGTGGGTAAACTGTCTTAATGTAAGTATTTAAAAAAAATAATAATTATCAAAGAGTACTATGCTGAATTCTTTTAAGTATAAAACAAGTTTGACGTATTGAGGCTGTATGTTGTATACTTGAATTTGTCTCCAATAAATGTGAATTCTAATGTAGAAAAAAAAACAGTTTTGGCATTATTGTTCAAATATAAGGCCTCCGTTTTTCTGCTCTGGAGCTGTGTTGTCATCTCCACCCAATTACTGTGAAAAATTAATGGCTTTGATATTTTTGTGATCAATATGGATTACCGAAATACAAATAGCTAGGCTCCTGCAAGCCAAGGAAATTGTGAAGAATAGTTTTGGGGAGTGTGTAGACCTTAGTCCTGATAAGGTTTGGGGGAGGGGAGCTGAGGGAAAAGGAAGCATGAAGAATGACTCTCAAGTTTTGGCTTGGTGATGGGTGAAGCCGGTCAGAGAGACAGGAAATCCAACTGTCAGTTTTCTGTGAAAAATAGTGGCTTTCTCTTTGCATATGTCGAATAAGAGGTGCCTCACAGACCTCCAGTTGGAAATGTCTAGCAAGCAGTTGGATATATTTGTCTGGAGTTGGGGCAAGCCGTCAGGATTTGGAGCTTGTGGGGAAGGGAGGGATTTAAAGTAATGAGAGAATGTGAACATTTATGGATCGATCTGCTGCTATTTTTAGAAAAAAAAAAAGACTTATAGCTACAAAAGCCGTGTGAAAGAAAAATGCCTCTGGCATCAGTGTCTGTTCAAGAGTTCCATGTCCATAAGCTTAACTATATGTGACTTAATCCTTTGAAAATATTTATTTAGCTTTTACACAAAGGCTCGTCTTACTACCTTGAGATTATCTGGGCACTGGGGAGCATCTTGCTCAGGTTCCAGCTGTAGATATTTAAACTTGCACATCCAATGGATGGTCACCTCAGGAGTCACCCTTTCATACTCCTATTGAAGCAATGATATATTAAAATCTGGTATTATACTTATTTTATAAGCTTTTGTAAAAGTAAAATAAAACCACAGCAGACATGTAATAGATTACTTTGGGATATGTGCTGAGGTTACCACACGGCCTTTTCTTCTTCTCCTTCCCCTTCCCCTCCCTTCCTCCTCCTCCTTCCCCCCTTCTCCTCTCTTTCTCCTTCTCCTTTTTCTTCTCCTTCTCCTCCTCCTCCTCCTCCTTCCTCTTAAGATTTATTTATTTATTTTATTTTTTTTCTTTAATTATATTTATTTATTGATTTATTTATTTTCTTTCAATATGATTTTTTATTTTTTATAAACATATATTTTTATCCCCAGGGGTACAGGTCTGTGAATCACCAGGTTTACACACTTCACAGCACTCACCAAAACACATACCCTCCCCAATGTCCATAATACCACCCCCTTCTCCCAAATCCCCTCCCCACAACAACTCTAAAAACAGACCCATAGATCAATGGAACAGAATAGAGAGCCCAGAAATAGACTCTCAACTCTATGGTCAACTAATCTTCGACAAAGCAGGAAAGAATGTCCAATGGAAAAAAGACAGCCTCTTCAATAAATGGTGCTGGGAAAATTGGACAGCCACATGCATAAAAATGAAATTGGACCATTTCCTTACACCACACACAAAAATAGACTCAAAATGGATGAAGGACCTCAATGTGTGAAAGGAATCCATCAAAATCCTTGAGGAGAACACAGGCAGCAACCTCTTTGACCTCAGCCGCAGCAACATCTTCCTAGGAACAACGCCAAAGGCAAGGGAAGCAAGGGCAAAAATGAACTATTGGGATTTCATCAAGATCAAAAGCTTTTGCACAGCAAAGGAAACAGTTCACAAAATCAAAAGACAACTGACAGAATGGGAGAAGATATTTGCAAACGACATATCAGATAAAGGACTAGTGTCCAGAATCTATAAAGAACTTAGCAAACTCAACACCCAAAGAACAAATAATCCAATCAAGAAATGGGCAGAGGACATGAGCAGACATTTCTGCAAAGAAGACATCCAGATGGCCAACAGACACATGAAAAAGTGCTCCATATCACTCGGCATCAGGGAAATACAAATCAAAACCACAATGTGATATTTATTTATTTTAGAACTGGGGGAGGGGCAGAAGGAGAGCAAAAGAGAGTCTTAAGCAGACTCCGCACTGAACTCAGAACTGGAGGTGAGCCTCGATCCCATGACCCTGAGATCACCAACCCTGTGAAAGCAAGAGTTGGAAGCTTAACCAACCGCACCACACAGGCACCCCCCTTTTAATTCTTTTTAAAGTATTTTTTAAGGACAGCTGTTATAGTTAGCTACTGCCATAACCAGGTTTTATGCATATGCATAAAACGACCACAAAACACGAGTGTTATACAACAATTAATTTGTGTTCAGATGTCTGGGAAAGCTGAAGGTTGGATAGAGCACTGCACTGATCTGGCTGGGCTTTCTCAGATGTCTGGGTGTCAGGTGGCTGTTAGCTGGGGAAGTGAGGTTACTCTGCCCAAAGTGTCTGTCTCCTAGGATGAGGCAAGCTAGCCCTAACATGTTTTCATGACCATGTCCGAAGCATGAAAGAGCAAGCCTGAAGGCAATCTTATTTTAAGCCTCTGCTTTATCCTGTCTGTTATGTCCCTTTGACCAAAGCAACTCATGTGGCTGACTTTGGCGACAAAGGGTGGCACAGGATCTCCCCCACAGGGAGAAAATACTGCAAATTTCCCTGGCATGTGGTGCACGGTTGGAGGGAAGGGAGGGAAAGTGAAGTACCATTGTAGTCTATCACCACAGCGTACGTCCCTGCCATGAGAATGGGATCCTGGAAGCACTACATTAAACTATGTCTCTTCTACAGTTTACTCATGGTTAGTTGTATTAGAGGTGGTCACTGCCGAAAGCTGAGAATCTAAGACTATAGAGATACAACAAAGTGTCTTCATTTGAAGTCAACATTCATACTATAGTTCCCTTATAAGCTCAAGGTTTTACCATAATTTAAGAATTATTTCTACCATATTGTTCTGAATAAAATGTTACAAAGATAAATCTTCTAATAAATATATAACTAAATACCTTCATACCTTTATTTGTTCAATAGGGTTTATTATCTTTATTATGTTATATAGGAAAAGATACATTGGAACATGACCTATGCCTTCTGCTCTCAACATGTTCAAAAAGAAATGGGAAATAAGTTACATATATTGCAAGATGGTATCTGACTATGATCAAATTCAATCCAATTTCTCCAAGATTTCCTGAAATCAATGAAAAAAAAAGTAAATACACATTTTCAACTTGTTTCCCTTGCTCTATGTTTTCCATCTCTTGGAATCCTGAACAAATATATAAAGTAGATACTTTTATCTCCATTTGGGAAGGAAGGATCTGAAGTTTAGAGCCTTGAAGAAACTTGTTTAAAGTTCACTCACCTATCAGACATCTGATCTAGATTTGAACCTAGCTCTTGCTAACCTCACAACTGAGGTACTTCTTCCATTAAATAAAATTACCTACTTCTGAATGAATCCTTTCTCCATGTTAATATGATAATGATGCATCTTGAAATCTGAATCTAAGATTATCTTTTTAAGAGAGAAAAAGGAAGAAAGCTATTTGGTATTGTATCAATTTAGTGTCATTCAACTTTTGAACTGATATTACATTTCATTCACTATTTGTTATGGAAAATATTTTTGACTCATCATTTTATTGTGTTATAGAAAATTCTGTTTCAAGTGCCGGTCTGTATTAAACATTTTTAGCAACGTAAACAAGATGTTGGTTACATCTTTAATATTTTGCTGATGAAATGAAAGTCTTCCAAGCAGCTATAATAAATTCTATGGTCTCTATCCTGTGAGACTAATTAATTGATACTATGGAGCATTTAAGGAAATGAAGCACCATTGCCCAGCATCAACTCTTCCACAAAAAGCTTCCAAATACCTTAGAAACAGACTTCAGTAATTTAGCCAGACAAGACATATATTAAAATAATGTGAATATCACTATTACTTGTTCAATGAATTTATAAAGAAGAAACTTGCTTGGATGTACAATTTAGTATATGAATTATTAATCATGGTCATTAACTCATTGTTAACATAGTTATTAAAAATTAATACTGATAGCTATTATAATTTTTGAACATTTAACCTCAAGGCAGGATCCTAAACAATCATATAAAATATTTTTGCTTTAAAATAATAAATATCTGTCTTTAAATTGAGTGTGGAGTACATAAAGTATATTAAAATGACATATTTAAATAAAAATTAAATAAATATTTAAATAAATAAATAAATGATTTTATTTCTTTTAGTTTCTAAATTTGTCAAAATTTTGATTTTTTAATTCTGGAGAGAAAAGTACAATGAAAATTCTTAATCACTTTTATATCTGATGCATAACTAAAGTTTGAATCCTAGATTTATCTTTTCATCAAGCTTAGAGATAAATTGATATTTTCTTGAAAGATTTGTAATAACAAGAAACTTTTAAGTCTGCACTACTACAGACAGGGGAAAATATCTTAAGATGCAAAATCTCAGGCAAATATAAGAAGCTTTACATTTTAAGACTTGTGTATTTACATAATATATCCCTTGTGGGAGGTGCAATAAAATTAACATAGGAATTTAAGTCAGAAAATCAAAATTTTGCTCCTTTACTTCCGATCCTGGCTGCACATTCAAAACTTCTGAGACACTTTTAAGGTATATCAATTATTTTGTTCCCCTCCCAAGATGCTAAATTAATTGGTAAGGCCTATACTGCCTTGCCAATGTACCCTTAGGAGATTACTTCTGGGTGCACACTTAGGTTGGGAAACATAACCCTAGGTCAAGTTGAGGAGCCTGAACCCTCATCTGTAAAATGGGAAGATACTGATTTTGGCCTAGTCAATTTCTCAGGGCTTTTAGGAGACTAAAAGGGGATGTATACATGTGTTTTGTCAGCTTTGGACACTAGGCCTGAACTCTGTTAAATTGTTTTAGTGGACCAAGTTGTATTCTATAATGGTATTGTGACAAGTGTGTGTGTGTGTGTGTGTGTGTGTGTGTGTTTATGAGAGAGAGGCAGAGACAGAAACAGGAAAAACAGGCAGACACAATCTGAGGGTTTTGAAGGGCCGGGGGGGTGAGAGGTTGGGGTACCAGGTGGTGGGTATTATAGAGGGCACGGATTGCATGGAGCACTGGGTGTGGTGCAAAAATAATGAATACTGTTATGCTGAAAATAAATAAAAAATAAATTAAAAAACAAAACAAAACAAAACAAAAAAAAAACCAGGCAAGACACAAAGAGACAAAGAGAAACACAGTGATTTATCAATTTGGATGTCATTTCTTTTCTGTAGATTCACCTTATTTTTCAAACAGAAAAAAAATCATTAAAGGATATTTTAAAAACCATACTTGATAAATTTAATATATGATTCATGTTACTACAGGTGAACTAATTTTATCTCTGTATGAGCACCTTGTCTTATAAATCTTGTTGCTGTGAGTCTCTATTTACAAGCTAATTTATATTTCTACTCTCTTTTAAAAATAATGTTTATTGACGTTTTTAAAAATAGAATATATTGGAGAAGTACTTTTTTCAGAATTTAGAAATAATACATGCTAATAGGTACTAAACTGGAAAATATGGAAATGCAGCAATGGAAAAATAAAGCAGCTATGATCCAGAGAAAAATCATTGTCAACATATTGATTTGCTCATTTCTCCATTTATTTAGTACTTTTAAAATTGTATGTATGAGTTTATTCTATTAGAAGATACATTTTGTGTGTTATATTTTGGGAGTATATATATACATAGACACATATATACACACACATATATGTATATATGCACACATAGTTGTGTACGCATATATGTATGTATAAATGTGTACCCCAGAGGGTTTAAGAACTCCTGGGACTTTTGTTTCTTTTGCCTTTGTAGACAAAAGCCCTAGGAGTTCTTGAACCTACTGGGGCATGGGAATCCTTTAGGCAACTTTCATTCCAGGGCCTGGTTCCTTTCGATGAGTTTGATGTTGGTGAGATCCAGAGGAAGGGGAATCCTCTTACACTGTCGATGAAAATGCAAACTGGTGCAGCCACTCTGGAAAACAGTATGGAGGTTCCTTAAAAAGTTAAAAATAGAACTACCCTATGACCCAGTAATTGCATTACTAGGTATTTACCCAAATACAAACATAGTGATTCAAAGGGGCACCTGCCCCCCAGTGTTTATAGCAGCAATGTCCACAATAGCTAAGCTATGGAAAGAGTACAGATATCTATTGACAAATGGATGGATAGGATGTGGTATATTCATGCAATGAAATATTACTCAGCCATCAAAAATAATGAAATCTTGGCATTTGTAACAACATGTATATAACTAGAGGGTATTATGCCAAGTGAAATGAGTCAGTAGGAGAAACACAGATACCATAGCCTTTCACTCACGTGTGGAATTTAAGAAACAAAACAGATGAACATAGGGGAAGGGAAGGAAAAATAAAATAAGGTGAGAATAGAGAGGGAGGCAAACTCTTTAAGAGATGCTGAACTCTAGGAAACAAACTGATTTGTTGGAGGGGAGGTGAATGGGGGACAATGGGGTAACTGGGTGATGGGCATTAAGGAAAGCACCTGATGGAATGGGCAGTGGGTATTGTATGCAACTGATGAATCACTAAATTCTACCTCTGAAACTAATAAAAAACAAAAAAACAAAACCCGAAAAAACTCCTGGGGCTCCCTAGGAAAGTACTGACGGATGTCAGACACTCTGCAAATTCTTGGCAAATTAGCCCATGTTCCCGGCTCCTGCACTTTTTTGTCAGATATAGTCCTGGGGAAATAGAAATAAATCAGCAAATATTTGTTAAGTGAATAAATGAATAAATGAACAAGTACATAACGAAATGAGTTAATACAGAAGATTAACTATTTTTATCCTCTAATGAGTTTTTAACCTTGAGATCATTTCAACTAGTATCCAAAAAGAGGGCCTTTAAAACTTCACAGAGTGATTTTGGATTTCATTTGAAAGAATAAGTAGCCAAAATAACCAAGAGAATAATTTAAAAAGCAAAATAATGTGAGAAGTCTCTTACCATTAGGTAGTAAAAAATATTATAAGACAACTATGAGCAGGGAAAAGGTAGATCCAGAATTATCATTGTGATTAATGGGAAAGAATAGATGCCCACAAAAATAAATTCATTTGTGTAGAAAGAAGTACTGCATACATGAAAAAATATGGCATATTTGGGGGAAAATATGGAGAAATAATTTTTTAAGTGAATGATGCTGGCATCACAATCCATAAAAAAATATTTAAAAAGAGAGAAAAATTGTACTTGTATACCAAGATACAGTCTAGACATTATATGTACATCAAAATGAAATCATATGATAAAAGAAAATGGAGATAAATATTTAATAATATCAGAATAGGTAAAACCTTTCTAAATATAAAAACAAACACATTCAGATAAAAGAATGAAAAGAATGTATGCCCCAAAGGCAAACACAACAAATAAATATGTACAGAAGGAGGAAAATGATAGAGATGGAAAAAAATTCCTTATCCCCTTCACTGAATATCATGCCAATAAAAAGAAACCATTTCAACAACCAAATAAGCAAATATTGAAATTTTGAAAATATTGTCAGTGAGATCAGGAATTAGGAAGTGTCAGGCACTGTTTCTCAGAGTGTAAATTTTCATATTACTTATGGGGAAAAAGTGGGCAAATTTTTCCCAAAGTTTTAAAAATGCACAAACTCTTTCACCAGTAACTTCCTTTGTAAGACAGTAGCTTAAGGAAGTTATCTTAACTATATCAAGATTTTGATAACATATTTGAAAGAAATAATAAACAACTAAAATAACCAACAAAAGGAAATTGGCTAAGGGAATTAGAGCACATTTTTGAGATGAAACACTATAAAATATATATGATCATAAATTATGCCAGGAGAATATGTTTTGTCAAAGAAAGCATTCACAATTTATATTTTATAATCTATGTCGGTGAAAACATATTGTACATTTTATAAAAAGGAAAATGATACAATATTCAAAGGACATGCACTAAAGCCTAAGCAGTGGTAGATTTTTATTTTTATAATTATTAACAAATACTACATCATTTTTATATAAATATTGTTAAAAGATAGTAGCTTTTATATTCATTGATGACAATCTTCATTCATCCGTAAGAGATATAGGCTGACAAAACTAAACTGACACTACTGGTCTCCTTTAATTTAGTTCAATAAATGAAAGGATACTAATCTTTTGATTGAGTCTAAAGCTTAAAAGGAAATTTTAGATATGATAAGTAATATCTTCCCTGGAATACAGATAGAGAAGATTTGTCCATCTCTACAGGATACAATTTCAGATTTGATAGTGTGGTGTCTTAGAATCAAAATAACTAGCCTTAAATCCTGGTTTGGTCTTGAACAAATCACATAATCCCATGAAGCTTTAGTTTCCTCATCTACAAAATAGGGGAAAAAACCTTGCCTTGTCTCTAGGAGTGTTGTAAGGATTCAATATTCAATTAGATCATGTGTGTGTGTGGGGGGTGTTTAACCATTTAAAATGCACATTTTTAAGTCAAAAATAAAATGTTAGCTCGAAAGGAATCTCAAAATTACTTTAAACCACCGGCAATCAAGAAGACACTATTAGTCTAATGAAGGCATACATATACCCTGATGTGGGTCTGAGTTTTGGCACCTATACCAAAGTTATCAGCAAACTCAATTCCAAAGGAACTTGACCTGTTATTAAAAAACCTGTATCACTCAACAATTAAAGCATTGTATGAAGATAAATCAAGGAGTCATGTTTCTTCTCTAAGAAGCACACAATGTAAAAGAAATAATAAAACCTAGTGATTTAAATCCCTATAAAATTAATGCATTGTATATGAAGAATTAGCATAAAACACACTGACATTTATGGAATTCTTTCCAAAACACATTGAAGGAATTCCTTGTTAGAGAAAACAGTGGTTTGGAATTGTTTCCTCATGTGAGCCATAAAATGTCTTATACTTCAGTACTTTTATTTAGTTGCTTTAAACCACAATTGAGTTCATGTAAATTGGAGCTTAGCTCTCCAATATTTTTAATCTCTCCATTTCCACAATGGAACCAGCTACTGAATTTTAACCCTTGGAAAAGGACATGTCAGTGATATGACTAATTTTGCTAACAATGAAAATTGATAGAGAGGTACAGATTATGAAGAATAGCTATCTTTTAAAACTAAATCTCTAAGTGGAAAATGTGCATGTGAACTTTTTTAGAGGTTGCACAAATTTGCAAATATTTTAAACTAGGTCAACAGGACTGTTCTTGAGTTTATGTCAGTTTAATTGGCACTTTGTTCAGCGGACCTGCCTATTCCACTTAAAACAAATGATCCCAATTTTCAATTTTTAAGACAAATACTAGATATAATTGTGTCTTACATCTGAGGTGAAGGGACTCTTTTTTTTTTCCCAAGTTGTGATAAAAGACGCATAACAAAAAAATTACCATTTTAATGATTTCAACATGTACCAAAAGTTGTACAAACATCCCTGGAACTACTACCTAGTTCCATAACTCTTGTATTACCCTGAAAGGAAATTTCATTAAATTCTCTATCCATCACCACCTCCCACAGCCTCCGACAATTACTAGTCTGCTTTCAGAATCTCTATGGATTTGTCTATTGTGAATAGGAACTTCTACTTTTTTCAAGTTGAAATATATTTGACATATAACCTTCATTAGTTTCAAGCCTTCGACATAATGATTTAATATTTGTAAATATTATAAAATGACCACCTTAAAAAGTCTAAGTAACATCCATCACCACACAACATTACAATTTATTTTTTTCCTTGTGATGAGAATGTTTAAGAACTACTTGCTTAGGGGGTACCTGGGTGACTCAGTCGGTTAAGCATCCGACTCGATTTTGGCTCAGTCACAACCTCAGAGTTGTGAGATCCAGCGATGGGCTCCATGAGCTCTTCGCTGGGCATGCAACCTGCTTAAGATTCTCTCTCTCCCTTTCCATCTGCCTCTCAACTGCCTCCCCTCAAAAAAAGAAAAACAAAACAAAATAACAAAAAAACTACTTGCTTAGCAATTTTCAAATGTACAATCCAGTATTATTAACTCTGAGTCCCCATACTGTCCATTACAGCCCCAGGACTTATTTATTTGGTATTATTATTTGTAATCTAACTGTGCTGCATAGTCGTTGCCCTCCAGTTCCATTCTTTACTCTTCCAGTAGGCTCTGGACCTCCGAAAACTAATGTCCATGAACTGCATTAATAGGGCACCCCTGCCTTCTGACTGCTGGTTGACTTTGGCTTTCAGAAAACACTGCAGGCACATCAGAGAGTGGAGGAGGCATTTACCTTCTCAGTTTCTTCCCTTCCTGGCATGGGTCAGCTGGTGATGGCTGTGTTCTTCTGTCTAAGGCCAAGACTTCTATCAGGAGTCCCTCCTCCAGGACATGGAAGCCCTGGCCATACCCTGTTCTGTCTCTCACTTTCTTCTGTAGGTCCCCACCAGGTGTTGGTGGCATCTGGCTGTTGGTTTCATCTTCCTTTCAGTGTCTTTGGACCCAGCCCACACTTAAATCAATAGTTCCTACTTTAAGCTCTCTTCAATTGGCCTACTAGAGTAGGCCATTTCCCTGTGGAGTACTGGCTGATCTACTGAATTGACTGATACATTGACTCAGTTCATCAAAGAATTTTCTTAATTGTTTTTGTTTACCATTGAGAAGTCCTATTACTCAAAAATGAAATCTTAAAAAAAAAAAAATACAAGAATTCAATGGGGTGCCTGGGTGGTTCTGTCAGCATTTGCCTTTCGTTCAGGTCATGATCCCAGGGTCCTGGTATCAAGTCCCACATCAGGCTCCCTGCTCAGTGTGGTATCTGTTTCTCCCTCTCCTTCTGTCTGCTTCTCCCCCTGCTTGTGCCCTCTGTCTCTCTCTCATGTAAAGATAAATAAGATCTATTAAAAAAATACCAGGATTCGAGAAACGTATCATTTCTTCAGGGAATGCAACTAGTGAAGAAAATTGAAGGTGAAGGGAAAGTAAATATGAAGAGTTTTAGTGTAGATATATTCAGAAATTAAATCTGAATACAGTTGCTTTTAGGTTAAGTCATTTGCTTCCTATTTGTATTTTTCATTTAACCCTTTCTAATTCACAGCAAATCCTAACTGGGCACTTTTTCTTCACACTGAGCCTGAATAGTGTCCAGCATGCACAAATTTAAAATTAATGTGGTACAGATATTATAAATAAATGCATTTATATGGCTATAGATAGATATAGCTCATAAACAATAAATATGCACTGAACAAAAGAAAAAATGAACACCTAATTGTGAAATATAAAAATCACGAGAAAAGGATATTCTGTGACTATTATCTAAGAAGGAAATTGATGTCTTAAAAAAGACATACCCAGAAAAATATTTTTTTAAGTAAATGCAACATGTTGTATATACATGTTATTGTGCTATGTGCCTGGCCCATATCATAGAATATCTTAAATTGCTAGAGAAATTATTAATGCTGGTTATTCAGAACTCTTTCTCCAGTTTGAAGACCATGCTCTTAGAAACTTGGTCTTTGAGATGAGCTCAAGTCTTGATTTTGTAGTTATTGAAATCCCAGAAAGTATTTCACAGTAGATAGTATATAATCCTTTATGTTTTGACTGAATTTTAACTTGGGTGAATTCAAACTGTTTGGTGGATTTGGTATTTCAGTTGAGACAGACTAGGAATCCTGCCCATTTTAAGAGAATTTAGTCGACTTTGGTATTAAGAAAACGCAGCAACTTTTATTTCAAGTATATTATTAGCTTGGAAATGTTCTTGTGTTTCTTTTCTTTTCTCTTATTTTGATCTTCTGAATTTTGAAAAAAAAAAATAAAGATGCCAAATACTTTACGTATTGGCCAATGAATAGAGAAATCCTGTAAGAGAATTTTGTGTAAGGCATAGCACCCTATAATCACCCTATAAAAATGAGAAATATTTACAAATGCCAGGTTTTCAGTGGTGCAATAAATATGGCAGTGACTTAAATAAGTTATTCAGCACAACTTCTAGGAAAATATACAGGCAAGGGTCTTAACAAGCTTTGTTACTCAAGTCTGAATATGAATATGAGCTTTATGAAATGATTGAGAGACAGAACCAACAAAGCTACAGTAGCTCTCAACTGAGGTCAGTTGTAAATCATCCTTGTTTTGGTTTAGACTCAAGAGTCACAGCAAAGCTTTATTGTTTTCCAAAGACTTTTCAATTCGTTTATTTGTAAGACACATTTAATAAACTCTAATGTCACAAATATCTATAAATGACAGCTGTTTATCTTCAGATAGAGATGGAAAAGGTGAAGTAAAAAGAGGCACTTGTTTCTCCCAGTAGAAAGAGAAATTGCCACAAGATTTGTTTGAGAAAGAACATCAGTGGTTTCTGATACTAATAAGTTTCTAAATATAACCTGTACCATATAAAAATGAACATATTGAAAAGATTAAATGAAAATCAAGTTAATGATGATGTCATTAAGCAGTTCATACTGAGGAACTATCTCAGTAGGTAAAACGAGGCTACATTAATGACCCAGTGAAGAAATAAAATCAATTCTTAGGACATAAACTTGTTTTAACACCTTGAGAATGGAGACCTAGTCCTTTTATAATTTGTTTTACGCCCTTAGAAGGTAAGGGTTTATAGCTCTGAGGTCATACCTTTACCAAGAAGTAAGTTTCCTTATGGATATCTAACTTGTGAATTATTTAAAGGTTTGTTTGTTTTAATTTTTTAGGACATTTGAAGTGCCCATGCCATTCTGCTTCTCTATTTATGTCAAACACCCCAGAGATGTCAAAAGTCTGAGTAAACTTAGAGCTGAGTTTTGTCCTAATTTCAAAAGAAAGACTTAAAATTCTGTTAAGGCCAATGCTCACTTTTAGTAGTGAACTAAAGAAATTACATACATATAACACATTAGTCCTTCATTAAACCATTGACAGAATTAAGGAGAGAAGTAATAAAGCCTGAGATTAAGCAAATATAAACTCTGGTCCCCAGATACATGAACAGCAAAGAGTTTTTAGCCAACATAAATATACCAGGAGCACATTATTTGTACTGTGGGATACTGTCTTTGTGTGTGTGTTTTGGTAAACTACAGTGAATCTACCAGCAAAAAAATATAAATAAATAAAAATAAAAATCTGTATCTATATCCATATCTTTGTCAATATCTATCTATATCTATATCTATCATTGGCCTCATTTCCCAGAAGTGTTCTACAAACACAAACACAAAAAGCACACTGAATTTTTAATGCTCAAGATAATAAGGTTAATTGATAGCATTTGATGCTTCTATCAGTTATCACCTTTATGTCAATGTCTCTTAAATGCTATTACAATTTATTTTTCTACAATGGGACTGCTGGGAAGATTCCATTGTAAAGTAATCCCAAGCTGACTTCATGTCCCATAGCAGAGTTGTTCCTGACATGAAAGGGATGACGGAAGAGTATCTGTATTTGATAACAAGAGAGAAGGAAGGAGTGTGAGGGGGCAAGGGACTCCAGAGGATAGTCAATGTTAAGGCGGGAATTGGCTGTTTGTGTTAGCAGAGTCAATGAGAGAAAAGCAGCTAAAGACACACAACATTTATGTTTAAAATACCCTCCTGTGAGTAATATTACTTTTGGATTGAAGGAAACTAACAAACCTTACTCTTCGTTCTCTGTTGAAACCCATAGTCATCCTGCAGCTTTGGCATTTGAGCAGGTTTTTACTTTTAAACAGAACTCACATGGATAACGGTAAGAACCCCGTACTTGAATGACCATTGCAGGATAACAAGGGAAACACACTCGTAGGTTTTTTTTGTTTGTTTTTTTTTTTAACCTTATCTTACTATATAACTACACCTAACATTCTAATAAAGATGATAATGAAATTAAAAAGTAAAGTCACCACACCTTCTAATTATATACATATATAGCAGTTGTTGTCAGTACAGTTTTCTTCAGTTTTGTTGGCCTAGTGTTAAGTACTCAGGGTTCCAAAACAAATTGTTTACATCTTATCTCTGCTGTCCCTCTGGCCTCACCCTGAAAGCCCATTGCCCCCCGCCCCAATAGTTTCTTAATCAATTTGGGTCAACTTTGGCATTGTTTTATCCTGACTTAAAGTTCTCATAAGATTTTTACAAAATAGAGAAGAAATAGCATTTTATATAAAGAATATCATTTTAGATTTTTCTCACTTTATATTACATTCCTTTTAAAATAGCCTTTGGGATGAGCTTCAGTTCACATGTGTGTGGGATCCTTTCCTTATGTCAGATTCCATGCTAGGTTCTCTGAGAGATGCCTGGAGGAAGAGGATGGATTCCTAACCTCAAGCAGTATACAGTCTAGAAAAAAGGTAGAAATGTGTACACAAACTCAACTTAAAAATGCCCTAACAGTGGGAAGGAAAGATTGACCCCATCTAAAATGACCAGGAGCTTTATGAAAAAGATCGTAAAGTCATCTTGGGTCGGGGCACCTTGGTGGCTCAGTGAGTTAAAGCCTCTGCCTTTGGCTCAGGTCATGATCCCAGGGTCCTGGGATCGAGCCCCACATCAGGCTCTCTGCCTGGCTTCCTCCTCTCTCTCTGCCTGCCTCTCTGCCTACTTGTGATCTCTGTCTGTCAAATAAATAAATAAAATCTTAAAAAAAGTCATCTTGGGTCTAGATCATTAAGTTGCCATTGGAACATATGAAGAAAGTCTTGGGTCTTATGCCACTTCTTGCTGATGAGTAAGGCCATATTTATCACTAATCCTTAGAAGTGCTGAGGCTGTCTGGCACCCTTCCTATTCTTTGTTACAAAAGTTAAAACACATTTGGCTAATTCAGCAACTTAATCAGTTTTTGAAACTATTTGGTTTTTGAAAATTGTGTTTAGTTGTTCAAAATGAAGGGATTGAGTAAACACATTGGAATACATTTAGAGGGTGACTGGGATAAGTAATCATGATTAAATTGTATTTTTCAAATGTAGAGTTTAACTTTTATATTGCCTGAAGTGAATAAAAATGGATCAAATTTCAAAATATACAAAAAGTCATTGGAATGTTGACCTAATTCCCCTCCTGATATTTGGTCTGATCTGGCAAAGGCGAAGTTGACCAAAAAAAAAGAGTTTGGAGGTGCCTTTAGGTTATAATATCTGTATTGGTGTTTAGAAGGGAGTAAAAATTTAAGCAAGTGGCACTCGAAACCTGCTGGAGATGGTGTTTTTTATATCATTCATTTTCAGTTGAGAACTTTTGAAGCCGTGAGCTATGATGATAAATGAAAGGGAAGGATTGAATTCAAAGGTCCTCATTTCATTCAATTACCCTCAATAAGATTCTTTCTACTTGAGAAGAGTGAACTTTGCTACTTTTAGTACCAACTCAAAACAACTATTTGAAAATTCAATCTACTGTTCCAGGATTGGCTCACAAATATGTAGCCCTGACAACTGTAGCAACTCAGTTGTGGTTATAACATCCTGGGGCTTGATGCTCCAATGCAGTGGTCAGCCAGCAGCAGCAGACCACCTGGGAGCTTGTGTGTAATTCAGATCTCCGGCCCTAGTCCTGGCCTCTTGAATCCGAATCTGAGTTTCATCACAATCCCTAGGTGGTTAGTATGCACACTGAACTTTGAGAAACACGGTGCTAGAATTTGGACTCAAAGGGAAAAATAAAGCGAAGTACTACTTCCTGCAGAAGTTTAGAGCTGGCATTGAAAAGAAACAGTACCGCCCATGACTAAGGTTCCATAGCAGTTTCTCCGTCTACGTTGTTTTGCCTTGGTATTTAAACATGGTGATTTGATCAACCATCATTTCCATAAAGAAAAGAAGCAACATTTTTCTTTCCTCTGCGGAGCTCTTCATGGATCCACGTCACAGTTTTTGATAAGCCTGGGGCCTGCAGTTTGTCTCTGAGACAGAGACAAAGAGGAATCA
Source organism: Mustela nigripes (assembly GCF_022355385.1). Classification (NCBI taxonomy): domain Eukaryota; kingdom Metazoa; phylum Chordata; class Mammalia; order Carnivora; family Mustelidae; genus Mustela; species Mustela nigripes. Next base: position 30,252,036 of record NC_081559.1, on the reverse strand, counting down.
CTTGCCGCTGACACAAACAAGAGAGTACAGCTCAATAATTCAACTGCCACCTGCCAGTTCATCCTCTGAACACTCGGCCTTCAAGATTTCACATATCCTGGCTATCTCCCACCTGGCCCCTTGTGAATATCCGAAGGATTCAGATGAAAGTTGCTGATAGGGGCAGCCGGGACAGTGGTGAGTATCTTGGGCCAGCAATTTCTGGCAGCTTCTCTCTGCTCACTATTAAGGGCTCTTCTAATCCGTCAGTGGTTTTTTGAACTTTGGCTCACAGAGGAATCCCATACAAGTGTAGTTAGTGTCTCTAGATCTCAGTGGTCTCCGATGCTTGGAGCAATGGGGTTGACTTGTTCGCTCATTCGCTATTATTTGAGAGAGATCAATGTTCTACACAGATGTGAGTTAGGGAAGAAGAAAGAATCTTACCCATGGTCTGTGCTTCTCAAACTGTCATAAGCTCCAGGGAAAGAAAATGAGATGCCGGGTCCACTTGAAGATACCCAGGGGAACTCAGCCAATGAACCAGATGTTAGGATAATATTTATTAAAGGCAGGGTCTAAGCACATGAGTTTCGGTCTTTTATCTTCTATTGCACTCATCTTACCAGTGAATACAGCCATGTGTCTTTGTGTGTGACTGGATAGGATGTTACTGAAAGGTTCGTGTTTTGACAATTGCCATGATCATTCATGTGGCCTGCGGCCCATAAGTTCCCAGATAAACTGCTTCTCATGAGGAAATCTCAGTACATCAAACAAGGATATGAGCAGATCACAAGCCATGAGGTCACCTGTGTACAGGTGGTATACCCATATGCAAATTGAAAGGCTGGATTTCTAGGGCTGCTCTCTATCTATGACATCTTGAAAAGTGGTGTTTTATTTCTCTGAATTGTGTTCCATTATTCTTAAAGTGATGAGTTTCAAATTAGTGTCCCACAGAACACTATTCCTAGGAAACTAAGTGTTAATACAGTGAAGTGTAAGGGTTCATGCTATGGAATGTGAGCATCCAAGGGGAGACCCAGCATGTTAGATCTTCCCTGATCTTTGACCCAGGTTCCTCTCACTGTGCTGGATCTGTCTACATGTCCTGGAACACTCTGGGAAAATGCTATTGCAGATTGTCTCCAAGATTTGAGAGAGGGATGAATTTTGTGGCTCTGTGATCTTGGAGGCAGCTCCATGTTGCTCTTCATTTCTTCCTTGTAGGACTATCAGAAAGACCTTCCATAGTATGGAAGTCATTTATATTTTGGACCATCACACAGAAGGTCTCCCATGCCTCTCTAAATGTATATTTAGGGAAGAGCAATTAGCTTTTAGTTAAAAGCCAACCTTGAATATAGACTAGGTTGAAGTATAAATTGACCAAATGAAAGAAAGCTCCTTTTTTATTATGATTCACTTTAAATAAAATTTGTATAAAATTTACACCCATGGTTTAAAAGAAAAATCATTTACTTGAAAGGGAAAAAATTGCCTCTCCATCTATTATCAGACAGTTTCAAATGTTTCTGAGTCATAGCTTCTAAGAACTCAGTCTTGTATCCCTTTTCTCTAAATAAATAATAGAGTTGTGACAGCCATTAAGGAGGTTGGTTTTATTGGGAAAATATTAAAATCAGAGAATTGTGTGTCTATGGTGTTTGCACTAAAATCTTGTAACTGAGTGTTAACACACAGGAAAAAAATGCGCCTGTTCACAAAAAATGTGTTCTGCTTAGATGAATCTTTATGGTATAGTTTTTTTAGATTTTAAAGAATTCTGGGATCAAAAGAATTCTAGGTTCAAAAAGACAGCAGACTAAGTTCTAATTTTTTATGGCTTCTAAGAACTGGAGTAGAATTAAAGAGAAATAATAAACTTCCACTCTGGTTTTAACAGAAAATGATGCACATCTACTTCGATTGTCATTTGCACAGGCTTTCAAATTGCAAACCTATTGGCATAATTTTTTCTCCTTTTCTAAACCATCAGTACTTTTTTCTTTTTTTCAAATGACACATCTAGCTCATGCCTAGTTTTGGAGAAAACTGTTAAGTTATTTAACTTCAAAATGAGCTGTATCCCAGCCTTCATAAGGGCGGTTCCTGGAATCAGTCTAATTTTGAGTGCTCGTTCCTGGCTAGAGCTTATTATTACTAGAAGAATACGTGCTGACAGGCAGAGACAAAAAGGTCATGGAGAAGGTCACTTTTAAACAGAAATGTGATTTATATACTATAAAGCACTCTATTATTATTAGATAGGAATGAAAGTTCAGGGAAAGAATATGGGAGTTGAAAAGTCTCTTATTTCTGAAAGTTCAGACAGATTTTAGGAGGAAATTGTGCCATGAATTTCTATTTCACCAAGAATGAGGCTTCATGGTGAGCAGTATGGACAAAATTAGAGACAGATACATAAACCCAAGTAATTTTATTACGTTTTAGGTTAAACTAGCTAAAATATTTGATTTTGTCTCGGTGGAGAGAAATTGCATTTATACACACAAGAAGTGAATGTTTGCTTAAATGACTAATCACTGGTTTTGAAATGTAAAATCTGTCAAACACAGGGTTTTGTGCTGCTGGGAGGCACTGTCTTTACAGTGGTTAGTGTTTTGTACATTTTCTGTATTTTTTAATTTTTCTGTTCCTTTGGGAGGGGATAGGAGGAGAGTTGGGGAGGGGGAGGGAGACAGAGTGGAAAGTGGTAGGAGAAATGAGCCTTTACTGAAGTCTTGAGTCCGTGCTAGAGTATTAGACATTTTCAAGAGTCGAAACCAGCTTTAGACATATATTCCACACTAAAAAACAAAAGGATGCTAATAAGTTAAGATGACATCACAAACCACAAAATGGACCCTGTTCTTTTACTAAAGTTAAAGATGTCTTATTGGCCCAAGCAAGAGTGTTTTCTTGCCTGGAGCACTATCCCAAATTCTCCCGTTTTTCCATCTGCAACCGGTTGACTATGTTTCACATTGGTGATGAATTATACTCCATTTCCTCAGCCTAATCCTTTTCATTTATTTATATTTTATGGAGGAAACATAAAAGCCTTCTTAGAAAAATCCAACTGTTTTTGATAAACCTTGTCATGTGCGAATAATGGAGCCTTGGCAAGGCCAAGCTTTTCTGGAAATTTATACCTTCTAATAATAATTAAAAGAAAAAAAAAGAGAAAAATCAGAAACAAATAAGAAATATATTGAATTGGGTTCAAAACACGTTTGTGGCTTGGAATCAGTGGCAATAAAGCATTTTCTATCAAAAGATGTTTAAACATGGCGGTGTAACTAACATCCATGTTCAGCTTGAATTTTGGATTTTTCAAATAGTGAAACCATGACTTCAATTTTGAAGCCTAGAAAAGAAAGAAAACATTTAATTCTCAGTGAAGCATTATATTAATAGGCGGGATCAGAGGCAGTGATAAAGAGAATAGACTATAGCTCAACAGACTGTAAAAAATCCCCAACAAGAGGCTTTCGGTTATTTCTGAAGAAGTAAAATTTATATGAACACACCCATATATGTTAACTATTCCTGGAACACAGGCATCTGGGTTTTTATTTTCTAAGCATTTTTTTTCCCAGTGTTAGACCATGTGGTATCTCAATAAACAATGTTTGACAAAAATTGGTGACAAGAATGAGTATTGTCTACAAATTGAATATTCTGAGAAAAAAATGACCAGTCGTAAGTTGATCTCTTTTACTTCCTTGTGTATTTCTATTTAATCAGCAGACTCTGCTCAGCTAATTATAAAAATTCTGTTTAATAGGTTTCATTTGCTTTGAATACTAATGGGATATATTCCCTATTCTTACCCCTCTGTCCCTCCAATTAGTGTAGAGCTTTTGTTTCCGGTAGTAGTGCTCAATACTGGGTATTTGTTAGACTATTTGAGGGAACTTCTAAACATGCTGATGCCTGCTCCCTTTAGCTCAGTTGAAACCCAGTCTCTAGGGGTGTGATCCTTGGTATCTGTGTTTGTAGAGGTTCCTCAGGTGATTCCACTGCACAGGAAGTCCAAGCCCCATTGCTCTCGAGGATTTCATTAGAATCTTGTTAGAGTAAAATAGTACCATAAAATCAACAAACCTACGGGGGGCGCCTGGGTGGCTCAGTGGGTTAAGCCGCTGCCTTCCGCTCGGGTCATGATCTCAGGGTCCTGGAATCGAGTCCCGCATCCGGCTCTCTGCTCAGCCGGGAGCCTGCTTCCTCCTCTCTCTCTGCCTGTTTCTCTGCCTACGTGTAATCTCTGTCTGTCAAATAAATAAATAAAAAGAAAAGAAACCTACGTTTATTCAAATGGCCAGAATTCGACCCACTTTTTCAGCCTTCTAGGGGATTGAGGCAGTATAGGGGTTGGGAATTCATAGAGTTCTGACTTCAAATCCAGGCTCAGCTGTTTACTTAAAATATGCTCTTGATCTTACCTATAAAAGAGACCAGATATTAACGTTTTTGAGGCCTGTGGGTAAGATTAAATAAGACAATTTAAGATTGCCAAGAATGCTAGGGACGGCTGAGACTGCCCTGTTACTACACATGGATTTGCCGGGAGGGCGTCCGGTTCATGCAGGCAACGAAGGCCATTACCTGCCTTCTTTGTTGAAATGGACTTTGGGACAAAGAAAACAGTAGGTGGAGCAGCCACTCTGTGGCCAAAGGAACATATTATCATTTAATTATTGAAAAAGGAGAGCACCTCTGAGATACTGCCCATATACCATAAGAGACAAATGAGCCTTTTAGACGTGCCAGCCACTTGGGATACACCTCTGTAGAGAAATTATGAGGCCTGGGGGCCAAATACAGGTCAGCCCTTCACTCCCCACTCTAGCGCGTCTCTCCTGCTCAAGGAAATGAAGGAGATTTGAACAAGGATTCCTGTTCACAGCAATTTGTAGGATTCTCTCACATTCCCTGGTGGGTGTGCTCTACCCCCAAGTTACTCCTGTCAAACTTGCCTTCTGTACCTATTCCACAAACGCCCCTTCCCTTTCATCCCTCACCACACCGCCATTTTCTCTTTCATTACCTCATTTTTGTTTATCAGTGTCAGGTATCCCCATCTCTTGAAGTATGCTTTGCTTTCCTTCTATAACTGAGAATAGTATACTTTGTGCATAACTGATTGCCCAGGCATTGTCACAGATTGCATTAAGTGAATTAAATTTATTTTCTCCCAGTTCTGGGTGTTAGAAGTGTGAGATCAGAGTGTGAGCAGGGTTGGTTCCTTCTGTGGCTGAGTGGCAGAATCTGGTCTGGGTCTCTCTGCTTGGGTTGGAGATGGCCATTTTGCCTCCTGTGTCTCTCCATGTTTGTCTTTCCTCTATGCACATCTCTGACCACATTTCCTCTTATTAGGACACCAGCCATATTGAAATAAGGCCCACCCTGATGACCTTATTTTAACTTAATTACCTCTGTAAAGACTCTGTTTCCAAATATGGCCACATTCTGAGGCAATGAAGGAAAGGATTTTGAAATAGACTTTTCATTAGGAGGGAGGGGGGTGAACACAGTTCAGCCCATAACATCAACTGCATCATAGATGAATGAATAAGTGTTTGGCAGATAGATAAAGAAAGAATAAATAAATATATAAAACTACTTAAAAGGTCAGCCAAACTAGAGACCTTTTTGGAATTTTTTAAAAGATTTTATTTATTTATTTGACAGAGAGAGAGATCACAAGTAAGCAGAGAGGCAGGCAGAGAGCGAAGGGGAGGCAGGCTGCCTGTCAAGCAGAGAGCCCAGTGTGGGGCTCAATCCCAGGACCCTGAAATCATGACCTGAGCCAAAGGCAGAGGCTTTAACCCACTGAGCCACCCAGGTGCCCCGACTTTTTAAAATTTTTATATGCAAAAATAAATTCTCCTAAATAAACAAAAAAACTTAAATTAACCTTTGGTTTCAGAGGAGACTTGTTTATTTTTGTTTTTTTAGAACTTTTGGAAATATCTCTATGAGACAAGGATATACAGAAACACTGAATTTTATACCTAGATTTTTTAAAAAATACAATTCTATTTTTTTTTCCTGGAATAAGAAAAAACAGTATTAAAGGCTCAAATATAAATACTGTGGATTGCTTTCCTCTTTGCTTAAATATTTTCCAACTAGAGAAGATAATGTTTCTTTGCCATTTTTTTTTTATCTCAGACATCTCCTTCTTAATCTTCGTTTACAAGTGACTTCACATTATTATTATTTTTTAAATTTTGAGTCTCAATGTGAGCACTATAGGTCCCTGTCTGCAGGGAGCATACACCCAGAAGTGGCTAAAGTGGGAAAAGGCAAAAATGACCTTACATATATGTTCATTTGAGGGAAGCATTATGCAAAGAGCCAGATCAAAATGAGCATACTAGATCACACCTATTTTTTTCCAAAATTCCTAAGGAAAGGAGCAAACCCTCCCAGTGTATGAAAAGGGAGTTTACTCACTGATGCTTTCTGCAGAAGTGGATGTTGAGGACAAATACAAAATAATCACATCATGAAAAACACTTTTTCTAGACTCAGAACTATTAATGAAGACAGTAGCTTCAAACAGGGTACCCAGGTTTGAAACCAATAGAATTTTATATCTAAATCCTTATGATTAATATTTTAAGTAGAAAATGTTTTCAAGGGGTGCCTGGGTGGCTCAGTGGGTCAGAGCCTCTGCCTTCCGCTCAGGTCATGATCCCGAGGTCCTGGGATCAAGCCTCACATCGGGCTCTCTGCTCAGCAGGGAGCCTGCTTCCCTCTGCCTGCCTCTCTGCCTACTTGTGATTTCTGTCTGTCAAATAAATAAATAAAATCTTAAAAAAAAAAGAAAAAGAAAATGTTTTCCAGTTTCCTGGAGAAGATAAAAATAAGCAAAATGATGAAATTTCTAGAAAGCATCTGTACCTGCATTTGGACTATTTACCTGCATTGTGTAAAATTTTCAAATGTATATGGGTAGCAGTTTTGTTTCATAAGCACATCTAGAAAAATCTAAATAGTTACTATGTGCCAGGAAAAATAAAATAATATATTATCCATATATTGTTACCTTGCATTCTTTTTTTTCTTTTTTTTCCCTCATTTTCTTTATATAATTATTATTAGACTGTGGGATTTATAGTAATGAGAACTACATTGGAGTTTTTAGTGACAATAAAACGAGACTTTTATCACCATCAAAATTGAATTTTACTAGAGATCCATCAATATGATCTTCTATTTTTAAAAATATTTATTTATTTATTTGAGGGGGGAGGGAGAGAGAGTAGGTAGGAGATAAGGGAGAGAATATTCAAGCAGACTCCCCAGTGAGCATGAACTCCAATGTGGGGCTTGATCGCACCATCCGTGAAATCATGGCCTGAGCCAAAACCAAGAGCCAGATGCTCAACTGACTGAGCCACCCAGGTGCCCCACGATCTCTTAAAATGTTAGCCATCATCATTTCAAACTAATTTTAAATCCTAATTATAGTTTTCATTTTAGCTGTATGCGTAACTCTGGATATAGATAAGCAGTAGCTGATCCGTAGTATTCCAAAAGTTATTACAAGTGAAGAATAGGTTTTAAAATAATGATGACAATGTCTCCAAATTGGATGTAAATCATTCTGAGGTATCCGAGTTTAAGCTGGATTTAGCAAGGCTTGGCAGAGGATAGAGGGGAAGGAAAAATGAAATTAACTACTGTTCCTAAAATTTATTTCAAAAGACAAATTCTTTTAAAATCATATTACATCTTCTGAAATTTTGGAATTCAACTTTTTCCATATGACACACCACTTTACTAGCAAGTGCTCTGCATATTCCTCCAAAATTCAAAAATGTATTCCATTCTCTATTCTTCTTTTAATCATAAAACTGTATTCATTCTCTCGTGCTGCCACACAACTGCTTCTGCCTACTCTATTGTCTCCACACACGGTATAGTCTCTAATTGATTTTGAAATCAGGACATTTTCAAGTTCATTCACATAGCCTAAATTTTAATTCACATAAGTCAATTGGAAAACAATTCCCCAATGAAACTGGGAACTTTTAATGAAAAAGGAGACAGTAACAGGGGCACATGCTATAGATGGGAAGGGTTTGATAAGTGAAGGTTTTTCCTATTCATTGGGGGGAAAATTTAAACAGCATTTGAGATTTGGAGACATGTACTCTCCTTTTAGATACCTTAACACTTCAAAAAAAAAAAAAAAAAAGCAACCTTTAGTCTTGAACTTGAGTAGCAAGCAAGTGCCTCCAGATGAGAGAATTTCCAAACAGGTAAAATTCTCACCTGGCAATTTGGAAATTGGAGTTCTGAAACAGCTAAATAATCAAATAGATCTGCCAACCTCTCAGTGAACCCTAGCCAACTCTTAGATGAGTTTTTAGCAAACCTGGGCTGAGTTTGGAAAAATTCAAAGCAATTTTATGGTCACAGATGGAAACCAGGCCCAACTCAGCAGTTTAAATGAACCTGAAACTCAAGGGCCATCTCAAGGGGTCTGAACCCAAGCAAACCAAAACACAGTAATGATTCCCAGGGAACCCTGGAAGCCCTCCATGCATTGTCTTGGCAACAGGGGAGCACAGATTTGTTTTATATTATTCAAAAGTGGTAAGTGGGAAAATTAAAAAGATTTCCTAGATGGAGTCTGTGGAAGGTCTGTATTATGCAGAAGCCAAATGAAGGAAATTTTAGGCATTCCTTCCTTAGCACTTTTTTTTTTTTTCCAGAAAATCATTGATAATTTTAAACTACTAGGACAACTATATAAAGAGATTAACAGATGTAGGCCAACATGACTCTTTCTAAACTCAAAATAGCACAGGTATCGGGCTACAGGACTTGAAGGTAGTATTTGTTCATAAGTCATTGTCCCAGGAATAGAGTATTAACACTGAATCATTTTGCTACTAATGTCTGAACATCTTGATTCGAACTCATTCCAAGTGTTCTGGTTGATCACCAAGTTCCACATAATACTGGTCAATGCCTTGCATGCTTGATATTGCTGAATATCCTTCTTATTCTGAGAACACTTGGAATCCAGGCAACTCAGAAAAAGAGCTCTTTGACTTCTGGAAGGTGCTTTCAGTTTCTTCCTAAGGACAATAACAATGTCAACAGTTTACAAGAGAGGACTTTGTGTGTGTATCTGTCTGTCTGTCTTTCAGTCATGTCTTCTGATCATCAAAAAACTGTAGTCTAGAAAATAATTTTTAAAATTGGACCAACTTTGAATTCCCAAGTCCATTAATTTTTCATCTTGATGACTCCAGGTTTCAAAAATTATTAAAGATCAAAGTATCCCAAATTATTTATAGGAGTGAGTGGAAAGGAGTTCCAATGAACTTGAAACTGGTTACTTACTTGATACATATTTCCTAAAATTTTTGTGGGAATTTAATGAGAATAAAACAGTTCCTACTATATAGTGACGGCTCGATTAACAATTAATTCTCATTATATTCATCATCATTGCCATCCTTTCTCTTCTATCAGGGACCATTGTCATGACTCCTCATGCCCTCAACTGCCTTTGACAAAAAAAAAAAAAAAAAAAAAAAAAAAAAAGGTACAAGCAAAGTAGGTTTTCCATGCTGCTACCTTCCATTTCCTATTCTTGGTCCCATTTCTAGAAGTGCTATTCCCTACCCACGAGCTTTCTGTAGGTATTCTCATGCTCTTTTTACCAATCTGTCAGTTAAAATTCTTCCAGATAATCTCTAATACACATGGTCAATCTTTTTTGTTAAAAAAAAAAATGACTGCTTGCCTTCAAATATTCTGTGAAACATGGCATAAGCAAGGTTATTTTATATATTCATAACAAAGGGAATGAGAATATCTGGGGTTGGGACCCTGGGGTTACTTTTTAAAGCTTTCACCCATCTTCTTGTCCCTGTAATTCTAAAATGTAGACAGGGTTAAAAAATCACTGCCTCACACAAATTAACATGATTCTACTTACATTACAGGCATCTAGAGATTCTTAATTACTGAGTACACACACGATTATTAAAAGATAGTTTTGTCACAGTACATTTTCCTAGAGTGGACTTTCCACTTTCATGTCAAGTTCCTGTGGGCAGCATCATTTTAATAATCTGGTTTGCTACTGGACCTATCTAGTCCTCACCAAGCAATGAATTGAACATGGATTGCTTGTGGTCCATAAATCATGATTTGTGAGTCATTGACCTAGGAGTTGTAGTTTTATTACTCTAAAAAGTAAATTGAATAGGAAATTTGTCTCCCATTACCCAGATTGCTTAAAGAGATAGTTCAGTTAGTATTTATTTAATGTTTACAATAGTCAAGGCATTATGTCCAGTGCTAGAAATGCAGAGAGGAATAAACATTATTCTTTTTCTTATGTTCTCAGTAGAGAGGAAAACTTCAGACTGGTAGGATCTCAGTCTTGCTCAAACTATAATCCCTAAGCTAGAAATCAGAATGATAAGTTCTCTAGAAGAGAGATATATATTAATAAATACTATCAGAAGATAATATCAATTAATGAAGATTATTATGAGGCTTTCTCTTTCTTACTAACTTCTCAGACTCCCCAAAATATGGTCATATCTATGGAGTTCAAATTATAGCAGAAAGTATATTCATCCTTTTTGATATGGAATCTAAGTTAACTTATATTCCTTAAAAACAAAGCCTGAGGCAAAACTTCTGTGCCATCCTAATGCAGGAGGAGTGAGTGAAAAAGGTGAGTGAGGTGGGGGAACAGTGGAAAGGAAATATAAGATGGTGTGTTTTTGAGATGATCACAGCTTCAAGAGTATACAAGCCAGTTTCTAAAGAGCCTAGATGGAATCGCTGTTCCTTGGCTTCATAGTGCTTTATGGTGGAAGGCAGACTGAGGAACTTAGCTGATATCTTCTCATGCCTTGTCTCTCATTGGTCATTATTCACCTTACTGTTTTCAATTGCAATTTTCAGGTTTTATATCTGCGGATCCTTCTGACAGTCACTAGGGAAGCCAGATCTCATGTCCTGCAGTGTGGCACTTCCTCTAGGTCTAGAAATAGTGGAAAGATTCAGAGCTTTCAATGGCCAAAATAGAGGGTGGAGCTACTGAAACTTTGCCTCACTGAGCATGATGGAACTCATACCAGTGTTGTAGTACTTCACTAAAGAGGCTCAGATCAAATGGTGAAGGTGATGCCAGGTCTTTCCTTGAGCAAACAACTGAGGGCTGGATGAAAAGCAAACCTGGGGAGACACATCATTGATTCTGATACAGATTTCAAACCTCCCAGACAGGGATAATTATTGCTATCCAATGAGCCTGATGGATGGATGAGTTGCCTTTATCCACCAAGGGACTCCTCCAACAGGGTCAAGTTATGTATGGTCAGTGGTATAGACTATGGCACTATTGATTTCTGGACACATTTCTGGATTTCTGGACAAACCCATTTGTCTCTTGGGACTTGAAACTTGGTCGCCTGAGGTCACTGGGTTTTGAAACAGAACCAGACAAGGAGTAGAGGCTCACCAGTTCAAACTGTAATTCTTCCATTTCTCCAATCACTTCTCAGTCTCTGACTTTTCCCCCTCTGCCTACCTCCAAGTACTAATATAGTCTAGTGCAGACTTTCTTAAATTTCGTCCTGAAGAATACTCTTTCATGGATATATAGTTCTTAACCTCCCACCTCCAATCATTCTAGGTCAAGTCAGTTCACAAAATGCTATTTTCCTTCTTGTTTGTTTGTTTTTAAGCTTCCTTTATTGAGCACTTGCCCAGTGCCAAGCATTGCCCTCAGCCTTTTCATTCACTATCTCATTTAATTCTCCAGACAACTCTAGGAGGCAGGAGTGATTATTACCTGCTTTCTACATACGAGGAAACCGAAGAACAAAGAGGATCAATATCCTTATAAGTAGCACAACTAGCTTCTGAGCCTCTACACTCCTCCACATTCTGTGTTCTTAAGCATTGCACTATGACTTTTGTGCACATTATCCAAGGAGAGACTCTAAGGAGTTAAGCAGTAAAGAAAATTGGTTAACACTGTTCAAGTCCCTATTTTCCAAACATCTTTGACCACTTTATTTTATTGCATTTGCTACTGAGACTAACTTACTGACCCCGTGAATGGTTATGTTTCTTAAAACAGTTTGGAGATTTCTCCTTAATGCATGGTACTTGGTTCTCTGTTCTTTCATATCCTCATCCTCTGTGATCCCTTGTATGGACTTCGGTAGTTTTAAATGGGATTCAAAACTCTGAGAAATTTCATGGTGACACACTTGGGGTTTCTGAGTGTTCAGAAAGCTGCAGTCAAAAACTGGCAGGACCATATAGTGATGGAATGAATTTCACAATGTTTGCTCAGATCTCAAGTGGACAGCAGCCTGCTTGCTCCTGGTGGTGATCCCATCTATGGGTCTCTCTGCCATCCAGCTGCCTCAGTGCCTTCTCTGCATATCCCAGTTGCTTGTGTTCATGCACACGACGGTCCAATAAAGTGGCAGAAGCATGACCAAAAGTGTGACCAAACTGATTCCACATCCCCATTCTACAGAAGTGCTGACTCCATTGGATGCAGGTATCGTAAGCCCAATCAGCATGCAAAGGAGCCAAGGGGAATTTGTGGGGAGATTCCCAGTAGTGATGGTCCCACACACATTCACCTTACTGATAAGCTACATATACCAAAAAGAGACTGGTTATTCAAAGTGTGCCAAATTTAGAATTGCTGTATTACTTAGTAATTTTCTTTATCCTGGACAAAAGAAACTGTACAGAAGCTCTGTTCCTGAGAAGTAAAAGGAAGAACCTATTTTAGGACCAAAAGACACAGACACGAATGGGGTAAGACAAACTTCACCCCTAGTAGTACACTGTTTATTACAGTTCCAAGTTTAGAAAAGCCCTTTCTTAAAGTAAATTTTATAAGGGCCAAAGAAATAGAACTTTGGTTTTGCAGAATGCCTGAAAAGAAAGGAATCTGATTTTAGAATTTAGGATATGAACGTTCTAGCTTACTGGAATGTCACTTTATTTATGCTCATACATAACTCCACTGAAACTTCTGGGTATTTCTTATGTCACTAAATACCAGTGGTGCCGCCAGGAGAATAGAAAGTGAGATGCTGCTTTGTTTACTTTTGTGCCATTCAGCATTTCATCTGGCAGCCCACAGGGGACCTCTGGCTGTATTCACAATGATGGTGACAGAAGTTTAAATAAATGCAGGAGGATCCCACTGGTTTGTAGTGTAGTAAATTTGAACGCATGAATGAAAAGTCTCTTGGAGGATTCTTTTTCACGGATGTGAAAAGAAATCATTGATATTTTATTTTAGTTTTGTGGTGGGAGCAAAGCTAGGGAAAGAACTACAGCCAAAGATGCAAAGATTCTTTCACTAGAACTTTAGCTAAATTCCTATCACATTCATCCATCTCTTTAGAAGTTGGAAAAAACAAAATCTTAAACACAGCAAAAGACTAACTCTTCTTGGATAAAATCCATTGGCAGTTAGAGCTGGAAGGGGCCTTACTGACTGAATCTAATTTGTTCATTTTGTGAATCACCTGACCTAGAGGAGTAAGTATCTTTCTCAAGGTCACAAAGCTAGCTGGTGGCATCTGTGGGTCTAACTCCTTGCCCAAATGACTTTTACACCATGCTCATGCCCTTCCCTCCACCTCCATAGCTGAATTCTGTCCTGGAGTCTGGAAAGATTTACAGCAATGCTGGAAAGCGAGTGTTTGCTAGAAAGTATGCATGCATAACACAAAAAGACATGTACCAATGGATCATGAGTTCAAAGAGAATAATGTTTCCAGGAGAACTCAATTTGGTCTTGCAGATTGGATCTGCAGGAATATATACACTCCCTCTTTTCAGATAAATTGAGAGCTGCAGTGTTGAACTCAGGACCAGAAGCATCAGGAGCCTATATCGAACACTGAGGCAGGGGTCACTGGTATCTGGAATTTAATGACCAGAATTAAAGAAGGTGAGTAGATCTAGAGGCTAAAAGGAATTTATTGAATTAAAGAAGCAAGACCATAAATTGTCAATCTGAAGCGAGGCTCAGCAGGAGCATCCAGATTACAGAAGCAATGAGATGGAAATGCAATGACAGAGAATGTTTAAGTGTTAATTATTCATGGAGTTAAAGACCTACAAAGATGAAAGGACACCACTGCGCCTTTTTAATCTAGCTCCTCCAGGCTTAGGCAAGGGCACAGGGATACCTCCTCCACACTGTCAGACTGAGACAACCATTCAGAGATTCTCTCTGCTTCAGCTCAGAGGGGATACAATTCCTAGTCTCTCCTATACCCCATGCTAAACGTTATGGGCTTCTTTCTTCGTGTTTATTTTTCCTGTTGGCCAAATGCCATGGTAGGAATGAAAGGATTTCCATTGTTATCCATGACTTTACAAGGACCACTGTGAAAGGACAGTTGATTCAGCATTATTAGCTTTGTCAAGTGAGTTCACATGAAGCCAGGTTATTTTTCTCTTCTTTATGATCTGATGTTCTCCTATAAAAGTAAATTGAAGTAGTTTTAAATGTCCTATTTTTTTTTTTATTTTTATAGCCCCATTCAATGTCACATTTCTTCCCTCTACCTTCCCAAGAAACATCGTGAACTGATGGTTTAAAATCTTTCATATAACTGAAATCATGTCATTTTAAGGTCATGGTTTCCATAAAACAAATACCAATCTATCTTTTGTGAAACTCATCCTTTAATTTCTTACCTGAGATGTCATATCTCTAAAAGCTTTCCTACATTGTTAACTTATTTAATTATTGATTTATATATTTTCAAATACAGTGGGGAAACAATTCTGATTAGATGTCAGTTCCAGGCATAATAAGGACAGCTCTGTGTCCTTCTTTTCTCTTGGTGGCCACTTATTCAGCTATGTAACCTTAGGGATGACTAATCTATCTCAGCCTGCATTATATCAGTGCTGAGATACAGCCTGAGTGTTGCTAATTAATCCAATATTTTAGGTCTGATTGACAGAAGGGCTCCTTACTCCATGACTACTTCCCCTTATAGAACCAACTTGGGAACATGCACTGTGAGTCATAAGAAGCATGGTCACACAAATCCCAAAACTTCATTATTTTGAGGAAAGTGATTTAGCCTCTTAGACCCTGTTGATTGGTGACCAGGACCATCATATTTTCAGGAAAGACCTGAACAGTACTCTGGATAGCTATGGTTCAATATTAATTCATTGTTGATGATTTCCATTTCTAGTTTATGTTCATTTTCTTCATTGCTATATTATACTCAATTTCACCCTTTATTTCCCACATTGCTATTGTTAATGGAGTAATTGATGAAGTATGCTCTGCTAAAGTGATGTGCATTTTTTTATAGCTAGGCACAGTACAAACCTTAAACAGCCTTGAAATTAAATGTAATATATTTGCATTGGTATAGTTTTTATTTTAGCATCTGGAAACCATTTAGACAGTTATTTATTTGAAAACTGGTCTTAGCACAGTAAAAGACCATGTACTGAAGCTTGTCTATACTGAGCTACTGAATCAAACACAGCTAGCGACTGTGATTGAATCCAGCCAGGCTGCTGACCCAGCAGAGAAGACCTGTTCCAACACAAATGGGAACCTTCACCAATTCATGAAAGATAAGAACCACAATCTCCATTGCCTGAATTTCAGTTCTAGCTCCAACCAGCGTTCGCATGCAATTCTGCAACCAGTAAATTCCTTGTTGGTTTTCATGATTACATTTGAATCCCAGTCACCATGGGAATCCTGGGAGGGAGTGTTTCCTCCTACTTAGGGAAACAAAAATATGAACAAGTTGAGTTTGCTGTCAAAAGAATATATGATGTGTTTTCTACAAAATCAATCTCAAAGGATTGAGAAGAGTTGGATGACTTGATGTGATAATTGAAATTGTGGAGAAAATGCTAGAAACGCAGAGGGTCAGGGCTTTTAAAAGACATGAAATACATATGGAATATATGAGAACCTTTGAAAAAGTAGTTGCTCACATTTCAAAATAAAATCATAGGGTCAAATATCTCTTAGCATCCTGCTTATACACAATGTTGTTCAGTAAATATCAGTTGCTTCCCCTGCTACCTCTTACCTCTTCTCTCTCACTTCTTTTTTTCTTATACCCCCCCCCTTTTTTTTTACTTTTTTTTGGGTGGGGGTAGGCTTATTTTCATTATGGAAGAATCATTTGGTTTACAAACATGTGGCTTGTACTCTGCTTTTCAGAAATGCCTTGGCTGTATGTGCTGAGGTACATTTTGTAGACTATAGTAATCTTTTATGACCCCATTATACTCAAACAGACCTTTTATAGAAAAGTGAATACAGTATCAGTTTCTACAGTTAAAAAAGAATCTGGACAAATGAGAAAGGCTTCAATGACAGACTTATAGAAACTCCTGAAGGGATGAAGCCAAAGAACTAGATGGGCCATTAATCCAAGGCCCTGTCTTCCCATGGAAGTTCACGGGAACTGAAGTCAAGATAGGGGACAATTTTTCTCCAGCTACAGCATTATCCTTCCTGATTCCATGCCTCTAAAGTACACACAGTTTAATTGCTGAACCTCTAAGTAAATGAATAGTATATATTACAACTGCTAGTGCTGTACCTTGTCATAGTAGATAATCAATAAAATGTTAGTGATCTGTAATGAACAGACTTTAAGATGATCCTCAATTATCCCCATTTTCTGGTATTCATGACTCATGCAATCCCCTACCTCTTTCAGTGTAGACTGGACCTGTGATTGCTTCTAACAAACAGAATTCTGTAAAAGTGATGCAATTTTTCTCCCCATTTGTCAATTATATATAAATTTAATGTATATCCTGCTAGTAGACACTCTTCTCTTCTGGTTTTGAGGAAGCAAGCCCTCCATGTTCTGAACTATATGGAAAGGCACTCATGACAAGGAATTGAGGGTAATCTCCCTTTCCATAGTCAGCAAGGAACAGAGACCCTTAATCCAACAGCTTTCTAGAAATTGAAACCTGACAACCACAGAGTTCAATAGCAGGTTTTTATCATTTGAGAATTCAGATGAGATCCCAGCTCTGAACAACATTCTGATTGCAGACTTGTGAGAGACTATTAATCAGAGGATCCCTTTGCCTATAGTCTTGACCCACTGATACTATGAAATAATAAATTCATATTCTTGTAAGATGGTAAATTTTGTGATAATCTGTTACTCAGCAATGGATAACAAACAGACACCACCATTACTTCATTCTCCCTCAATCTATGTGACCAGTTTTTCTTCTGGACCTCTGTGAAGGTTTCTTGATTCCCCCCCTCAATCTCTACCCTTTGCCACGATTCTGTTTCTGGATGACATCTTCTCTGTTCTCCACACTTCATGGTTCCATGTTGTTTTGCTTGTGTCTTCTTCCTTGAACTCTATCCACCAAGCTGGGGTCCTGGAATTCTTTCTTCTGCTCCTGGACCACCCTTAAGAAGATTGGACTTTCACTGAATTTCTGTGCCTTTATTTGCTAGAATATATGCCCAACTTGGCTTGACTAAAAACCTCAGATCTTGGACCCTATATGACAAATGTGACTTAGATCTTCCCTGCCCACATTCTTCCCTGCCCACATTAGCTTGCTCTATTATTTCAGGTCCCTGTCTGTGGCGAGATCCATTTGTGGGTATGTTTCAAAACCTATAACCCCAGACTGCACTTGCATTTATTTTTCAGGTGCATCCAAACTCCTGATCTGATCCACAGTGTTTTTTCATTGAATGAAAGAGTTATCAGCAGGACCTGTGATATCACTCAATCAAAGCCTTGGAGGCAAAGCTAAAACCAGACTTCAGATTTTCTTACCCCCTGCTAAGTAATCTTTCAACAATCTTTTGCTGCTTCCCTCAAAAGGAAAAAGACCACAGACCATCAGTCTCAGACAATGTAGAGATAATCAATGATAATTTTCAAGTATATTCACAGAGGTTGATGCATTTTTATTTCCACTGGGGATGGAAGAAGAGGAAATGTGCTTAAGTTGTATGCCACATACTGAAAATTATTTATTATGGCAGTGTCTTCTTGGGTATGGCTATGGCTATTCTTGGGATGGCTATGAACATTCATTCTAGAGCAAATTCCCTTCACCTACAATATATTTGGTATTGTATGTGAAGGAGGAAATGGCCCAAGTGAACTCAAGCATCCATCACAATGCTTCTTACCTAGTAGGAATTTAACAATAGTTTAAAGCCAAAAAGTAAATTTAAGCTTGCATTCTAAGACAAATGAGCCATTAACAGAAATGGAAACTACATAAATAAAATTCAAGAGACAGAACCATTGTATTTGGGTATATAATAAAATCTATTATCTCTGTAGTTGGAAAATAATATTTGAAATCCTACCTTACATTGTCTTACTTAATGGTTTGTGTTGATGTATCTGCTTAACTCAAACCACAGGGCAACTTCCCAAGATAAGTTAAACATGTGAAAATACAATGTTAAAGAGTGACAAGATCAGGGTAAAGTTACATCTACTTCTTAATGGAAAATGATTAGTTTTGACAAGTTTGCCTTGGACAAGATCACAAACATTTTACAATAATCACACATATGTGTGAAGTTTGATTTTTGTCAACCATACTATGGTCACTTTAGATGTTGGACAATATTAATGGCCATTTCTCAAGTGACCAGGAATATTAATGGCTAATAGGTTTTGTGCATTTCCTAAATGTTAGGCATTATGGTAATTGTTTTCCATGAAGTAGCTCACTTAATTCTTAAGACACAATTATATCTATGTAACAGCTAAGATACGCAAAAGTAAGCAAGGTTAAGAAACTTGCCCAAAGTTACATAGTTAATTAAGAACAGAGCCAAGCTACAATCAACAGTCTGATTCCAGACTATTTACTCCTGAACACTACAACATCCAATCGCATAACTAATTTGAATGTAGTTTAAGTGAAGTATTTCAGATCATTGATTATAAAACCACTGTTAAATATTTGTTGAGCACTTACAATGAGATCTTTGGAGGGTACAATAGTAAACAAAATATGAATTGTATTGTCAGAAGGTGTACAACTACCATTATAACTTGCTTACAGTTTTATTAGTGAAATTATGAGGAGGTACAAAAATTCCATGATTCTATAAGACTTGAGATTCCCTTTTGAAGTTAACTGTCCTATGGTTCATTTAGTGGACACACTCCGTACCCTGCGCATATATCCTTGCTACAAAAAAATCCAACACATGGCAAGACTGTCCTATTTCAAGTGTCTGTGATTTGTCACCTGAGGTCTTTATCATGGTCCTCACATGTGTGAAAGACAGGCAGGAAATACTAGGGAGTCTGTGCTCCTTGGAGATGCCCTCAGCCAATGAGTATGTAGCTTCCTCACTCTTCAGATAGACTATCTCTGAAGTATAATCCACAGTGTTTTTTAGAGTTCCCCAGGAAGATGGAATCTCATTTCCTAAATTGATTACCTCCTTGATAATATATAGTTGATTGACTTGTGCCCCTCCCAATCCTCTCCTACAACTTCCTGGAATCAACTCTCTAATAAACTACTTCTATTTAAATCTTTGATTCAGACTACTTCTGGAGGAACCCAACGTAGGATAATTTGTGAAGTAATATAATTTCAATAGTATGAAAATTCAGCATCTTATTCTACTTCTTAGTGCTCTCTGTTGAAAAACAGTGTTTTGCTTTAAGACTGGCAGGTTTAAAAACTTCAGGTTTACATAAAGTTTGTTGAATTATTTTATGACAAAGAAAGTGAAATGCAATGGGGAATTCTTGATAGAAGAGAAGATTGAAATATCTTTGGTGTGTTTCTCAAGCCTTATAAACCTATTCTGAGGCAGCCTACAGTAGCTGTCAGAACTGAAGGCTCTGTGTCTTAACAGATCAAGTAGTGACTCCAGCCTACAGAGAAGAAATTCTCCCTCAAATACTTCTAAAAGGAATACTTTTTTAAAGGAATTGTTAACAAAACAAAACAAAACCAAAAAAACCACGATCAGGACAGTAGGTCAAAGAGTAGAGAAAGCCTGGTATAGTGAAAAGGTTCTCAAAATGCAGGTCAAAACAATTGGATTCTAATATCCTTTTGTCCTTAAAAAAGTTTTATCACTCTATGAAGGCCGATTAATTTCTTATGACCTTATTTTCCTGCAAAATGATGTTTGATTAGGATAACTTATTTTTTTTTAAATTATTTTTGTTTTTGAACAGAGTAACCTTACCAAGTTAGTGGTTGCCAGGGGAATGTGGGAAGGAAGGCCTGAATTCTAAAGGATGACAAGGATTTCCCTGATTTGGTCATCAGGACCGTGGTAATAGTGAAAAACTATCAAATTGTGCATTTTAAGTAACATGAAGCTGTAAAAAGAAAAGCACATTCTCACTTGAAATTGTTTAAACAACTATTCAAGGACAAATCCCCTTTGTCTTCATATCCTACTATCCCCAAATCCACTTCCAAGAGATTTACTAATTTTATATATTTCTAAATTTTGAGTTGTTCAAGGTTGGGTTCAGGTTTCCCTTTCCTCTCACCACAATTTTGAGTTCTCTATAGGCAAATGACTCCCAAGTACACAAACCCAGGCTAGAACTAACTACTACTACTACTACTATTATTACTACTACTACTCCTTCTTCTCCTCCTCCTCCTCCTCCTCCTTCTTCTTCTTCTTCTTCTTTTTCTTCTTCTTCTTCTTCTTCTTCTTCTTCTTCTTCTTCTTCTTCTTTCTTAAAGATTTTATTTATTTATCTGACAGACAGAGATCACAAGTAGGCAGAGAGGCAGGCAGAGAGAGAGGAGAAAGCAGGCTCCCTGCCGGGCAGAGCGCCCAATGTGAGGCTTGATCCCACAACCCACTGAGCCACCCAGGTGCCCCCAGAACTGACTTCTAAGCTCCAGACCTACAAGTAAAATTTCCTGCTAAGGTCTTCCATCAGATTTCTCCTAGACAATGCAAACATGTAATATCTCAAACTACTTTTAATATTTCTTTATTCACATCCTCCTACAGTCTTCTCCACCTCTTTGTACATGGCACCATCAAAACACTTTCTCAATGAAGAAACTTCTCTATAATCTTTTAAAAATGCAAATCAAATCATATCTCTCCCTAGCTAAAATCCCATGAAGAGCTGCTCATTGTAACTGAAATAAAACCTTACTCTTTCTTATAGTTTGAGACTCTGTGTCAGCAATTCTCAAGTAATGATCTCACATAATGATCTGTGGATCCCCCTGCCCCATAGAGGTCACTTTGGTCTAAACTCTTTTCATAATACTACTAAAATGTCATTTGCCCTTTTCACTCTAACACTTATAATGAATGGTGCAGAACCGATATTGAGTAAAACTGTTGGCACCTATGTGTGTCAGCACTGTGGCATCAACCTATACTGATAGTCATTGTATTTTTTTTTTATTGTGCTATGTTAGTCACCATAAGATACATCATTAGTTTTTCCCTGCCATATATTAACAGCTAAAGAAAAAAAAAGTCAATTTCATATAAGAATATAGTTGATGAAGTACTTAAAATTATACTTATTAATTTTGTTAAATCACAACTTGTGACCATGTCTTCATTTTTTTAAGTTTTTATTTAAATCCAGTTAGATTTTAATATACAGCGTAATATTGTTTCAGGTGTAAAATATAGTGATCCAACACTTCCATATAATGCCTGGTGCTCTTTATAAGTGTACCCCCTCATCCCCATCATCTATTTAACCCATCTGCCCACCGACCTCCTTTCTGGTAACCATCAGTTTGATCTCTACAGTTAAGAGGCTGTTTCTTGGTTTGCTTCTCTCTCTTATTTTCCCTTTGCCCATTTGTTTTGTTTCTTAAATTCCACATATGAGGGAAATCACATGATTTTTGTCTTTCATTGATTGGTTTATTTCACTTAGTATAATATTCTCTAGCTCCATCCATGTCATTACAAATGTCAAGATTTTGTTTTTTATGGCTGAGTGATATTCCACTGTGTGTGTGTGTGTGTGTGTGTGTGTACATACCACATCTCCTTTCCCCATTCATTGACTATGTTTTCTTAATATCTATTAAGGAGATGGGAGGTACACATAAAACACCTGTACAATTGAGTTGTGAACTGAACTAGCCACATTTTTCATGGAATATGATTTTTATTTTAAAGAATCACTAATAAATAGATTATGCTTATTCTGATTTATAGGAATTTGTTACTTCAAGGAAAACAATTGATAATAGTTGTTGCCAATGTTGAACTCAAACTTTCCAACAAACATCAAAATTTTGGAAAACTCTTCTCCACTACTGTGAGTTTGACAGCTTTCCAATACTTAAAAACTCTTCTGGTGATGTTAAAATGGCTTTAATGAATGTAGTTTTCTGTGATAACATATAATGAAATGTGTCAACATTTGAGAAGTCTGCATTAATTCGGTGAACCAGTATTTTCCAAATGACCAACACATGACATTAAAAAAAAAAAAAATCATGCTGAGTAAAGGATCTATTTAAAGTGCAAGGCAGGGGCACCTGTGTGGCTCAGTGGGTTAAGTCTCTGTCGTCAACTCAGGTCATGATCTCAGGGTCATGGGATCAAGCCCCGCATCGGGCTCTCTGCTCAGCAAGGAGCCTGCTTCCCACCACAGTCTCTGCCTTCCTCTCTGCCTACTTGTGATCTCTCTCTCACTCTCTCTCTCTCTTTCTGTCAAATAAATAAAATCTTTCAAAAAAGAAAAATAAAGGGCAAGGCGGACCAATGTGTTTAATGTAAGAGTATGATAACTGCATTCATATGATAAAACAGTTATTCCACTTTGCAACTAACCCTTAAGAAAGTAGCACTTGTCAAGTTTTGGTATAGTATCAAAGAAGACTCTCCATGATTTAATGAAAATCTATTACAATAGTTATTTATTTTCCAACTGCAGATGTGTTTGAAGCTGGGTTTTCTTCACATACTTTAACCAAAACAAACCTATTTCAACAACTTGAATGAAGGAACAAATAAAAATATAACCATTTTCTATTAGCTAAACATTTAAAGAGATTTTCAGAAATACAGAACAATACCATCATTTTTCATTTATTTTACCAAATTCATTATTTTTCATAGAATGAATGCTTTTATGTTGAAATGTGTATTATTCTTACTTATAGAATCACCAAGACAATTTGTGAGTCTTTTGAAAACACAAATGAGTTAAAAAATCTAAAATTTCACTGAAGAGAAACAGGTCATTGGTAGTCCTAGAGGGGAGCCCTGGAGGAACAAGAACTAGAATAGACCTCATGTGTTGTTCAGCTTGAGATAGTTGGACATGACCACATTGAGAAAAAGAGACTCTCAGATGTCAGAAAGCCCGAATATAAAAATATTGAGGATAATCATCAATGAGGAAAAGTTATAGCCTATATAGTTGTGTTCCACTCTCTGCCCAGCCATTGACCATCTCATGACTGTAAAAGAGCCAGTAGTCCTCTTTGGGCCTTTCTATTACCACTAGTCTGACAGTTCCCAAAGCCTTTTCTAATCTAGAACTAAATTATACTGTAGTAACTGATCAGGGGCGTCAGTTTCTCTTCATGTGAGCCTTTCCATGGACTGCTTGGCTTTCTTCATTCAATGGTGGGTAAGTCTCAAAAGCAAAAGGTGTAAGAAAACCTATCAGAGGTTTTACCGTCCTAAGTAATCTAAACTCATGAGTCATAACATTCTATTTCTGCCATAATTACAAGGTCACTCTTATGCAAGGAAGGGAATGTGGTCTCCACATCTCTTTAAGAGGAGTGATAGAGTACAGTGTGAGAAAAACATGAGGGATGGGGATAATGTTGTAGCTATCTTTTGAAAATAAAATTTGCTGTGAGAGAACTCTAGAATCTTAATTCAAACTTTTTTTTTTAATAGTAGTAGAAACAGAAACTATAAAACCCACTAGCAATTCAAAGAGGTTTGCCTCATCTACTCTTGAGCCAGCATATTGGAGGACTAGGTGTGTCTTTGGATCCAAAAATGTTTCTTTTGTCATAAAATTGCCCAATGGAAACTTAACAAATTCTCATGCAGTTAATCAGAACTGACATCAAATATCCTCTACTCAAAGAAAATTGTGTTTATATTTCCTTCTGTTTAACTATATTGCATTCTTTTCTCCCTGGTAAATGTCTTACTATATAAATTATAGGATAAATAAGTGCAGAAGCTTTTATGTGCAACTCCAGACTCATAACATCACTGGTTGTGTCAAAACACGTAAGTGGCCAATAAAAAATTCAATCTGTCATCTAGATATTATGTCTATCAACATGCCAGACATCTGGATTTGGGGACATACTTGGTGAGGAAAGGGATTTTTATTTCACAAGATGTTTAACCTTGGTTATGCACAGCTATTGAGTGGATTAGGGAACTGGAATAATTTCCAGGTCTCAGCAAATCCATCTTTTCAGTCTTAAACCTGTTTTACCTGATTACTTTTAGTCAGTAGGTATTCATTTGTAATTCATCAAAATTAGGTTTTCTCCTCTTTTAATTTCCTTCTACATCTGTGAAGGAAAAGCAAATGACTCTCTGCTCTTCTCCCCATCCTATAGAAGATTGGACTGCATTGGGCAGCCCTGCTTTTTCTTTACAGTACCTTAAGATATCCATTCTTCCTAACTTCCTTCTTGATTTCCCTACTTCTTTCCTTCTTTCTTCCCCTCCACATATGTTACTGAGCACTTACCATGTAGAGGTTTGTTTGTCCACACCAAATAGCATGTTGGAAATGGCACCTGTCCTCAAGTTGTTCATATTATAGTGGAGAAATTGTGGAATGGAGATTGAGAGAGACAGTGTTCCAGAGCACTGTAGACAGGAGAGTGGTTGATTTCCTTACAATAGGAGACGAAGGTCAAAGAAGTCTTTGCAGAGAAAGTGATGTCTCAAATGGATCTCAAAGGGATTAATAGGGAGGAGTGGGGGAAAAAGGAGAGTGGATGGCATTTATTACGGACAGTGGCCCGCTGTACAAAGAAGCTTGGAGCAGGAGGATGCAAGGAGGGCTCATATCAGCTTAACAGAACAGTGGGATGGGGGATATCAGATTTGGGGGATGAGTCAGATAAAGGCTAAAAAGATAATTTGGAAAAAAGACTTTGTGCTTTACTCTGTCAGCAACTGGTGCTATCTTGTGAGATAGAAGAATGACAAAGTCAGCTTGGTGTTTTATGAAGTTGTCTTTGGGAGAAATGTAAAAGGGTGGCTGGAAAAGAAAAGAGATTAGAAGCAGGAAGAAGGGTACCACAGTTTTGGTAGGATTCGTGAGAAAACATGACTGTTGCAGCATTTTAATTTAATTTTAAGTCCGTTACACATTGTCCTCATTTATATAAACCGTATTGAATGCATGTCCATAAGTTCACAGCAGAACACTTAATTTGCCCCAGAAATTTATACATTTTTCAGTTAAGCACCATCCTGCCATTCTTTGAGATGCAGCTTTTAAAGGCAGACCTTTCCCATGGGGTTATTTTAACTCACATTACTTTTGAGACATGTATGCACTTATGAAAAGAGAAAGTCTATTTAAATGTGCCCAGACAGGGGCGCCCAGGTGGCTCAGTTGGTTAAGCAGCTGCCTTCAGCTCGGGTCATGATTCCAGGGTCCTGGGATCGAGCCCCACATCAGGATCCCTGCTCAGCAGAGAGCCTGCTTCTCTCTCTTCCCCTCTCCGACACTCTGCTTACTTGTGCTCTCTCTCTAACTCTGTCAAATAAATAAAATATTAAAAAAAATAAATAAATGTGCCCAGACAGTTTCATTAGAGAGAATAAGGAGTCTGTTAATTCTAATTCTAATTGGAGAGTATCTGCAGGTTTGCCTGGTGAGGTCTATTTAAATTAGATAGACTTCTAGACTTCCAACCATAAGCAATGACAAGTCTGCATTTTAAATTCTTCTTTTTCTTTTCTTTGTTTGTTTGTTTCTTTCTTTATTTCTTTTTTTTTTTTTTTTTTGAGATTGAGAGAAAAAGAGTGGGGTAGGGAAGGGCAGAAAGAGACAGAGAATCTTAAGCAGGCTCCATGCTTAGCATGGAGCACTAGGAGGGGCTCCATCTCATGACTCTGACCTGAGTTCATGAGCTGAGCCAAAATCAAGAATTGGTTGCTTTACTGACTGAGCTACCCAGGTGCCCCTTTAATTCATTTTAAATAGTAATAATCAGCAAATATTTATTGAGTTCCAAATATGTGCCAGGCACCAAGAATGTGATGGTGAGGGATAATAATATATGTAGGACCCTGTGGTAGGAAAGCAGATGTCACAGTACTTCTAGGCTTCTATAACAGAATACCAAAGACTAGGTTGCTTAAAGAACAGAAATTTATTTCTCATAGTTCTGGAGGTGGAAGTTCATGATCAACGGACTGACAAATTCAGGTCCTGGTTAGAAAACCTGTTTCCTGTTTCACAGACAGCCATCTTCTTGCTTTGTTCTCACTTTAGTGACTTGTCATCCCCATCTGAGAGCACCAATCCCATCATGTGAGATCTACTCCCATAAACTCATCCAAACCTACTTTTAAAGGCCCTACCTCCAAATACCATGACACTGGGATTAGAACTCCAACAAACAAATTTTGATGGCACACAATTCAATCCATTGCTTCTCCTAATCCATCACTACTGGTGTATCCATAAAAGGAAATTGAGACACAGACACACATAGAAGGAAGACAATGAAAAGAAGCACAGGGAGAAGATGGCCATCTATAAACCAAGAAAGGTGACCTGGACTGGATCCTTCCCTCTTTGTCTTCAGAAGGTCAGAGGGTCAACCCTGCTGACCTCTTTATTTCAGACTTCCAGCCTCCAGAATGGTGAGACAATAAATTTCTGCTGGCTAAGCCATTCAATTTGTAGTACTTTGTTACACCAATCCTAGCAAGCCAATACACAGTAAACTTAAGGAAATTCCCTCTGGGTCTCAATTTTCCCACCTGCAAGATGGGGATGATATTAATAATACTTGCCTGTTAGGGCTGTTGTGATGATGAAATATATTAATAAAAGTAAGACCCTTGCAATCAAGACCTCTATGTTAGAATGAGCTACATGAAACTGTCTCTGCCAGATGCTACCCAATGTGTATAGTCTTATTTAATTCCTTCCATCCCCAGAGAAATTATAAACATTTCCAGTCTGAAACAAAGCAACACAGCTCAATGGAAAGCACATGGGACCTGGGATTGGCAAGACCTGGCTAGGGTAACTTCAATTTTCTTATTTGTAAAATGGAATTAATTTCCCCTAGCATATGGGTTTGTTGTAAAGATAAAATGAAGAGCCTGGCACATAACAGGTGTTCAATTACAGAGATGATATTGAGGGGTTGAAGGTTAGATCACTGGCCCTGACACCCTTTTGCCTCATCTGCACCATCTGTCGGGTGGACAGCCTCCTGCTGCAGAGCCCTGGTGCCCAGTTCTCCAGAGCTCTCCAATGGGGTTTGCATAGTCATGGTCACTAACACCTGATGCTGCCTGCCTCTCTCACCACAGCTGTTCTACCATGTTACTTTCTCCATTTTTCTCCTTCACCTATTGGCATTTGTACATTCCTACATAGCAGTAGACAGGATATAGAGTAATATTCTTCATCTAATTAAGAAGAAAAAAAAAAGACAAAGTCAAAACAAATCCAAGTATGACAATAGACTTGGTCCTTATTTTAATATGTGGCACTTTTAGGCTGGCGGGCTGTCAAGCTTTTAGAGGCTTCTGATCTCTGTACTGCATTAACTCATGCATCATTTTTTTCATCTACCTGTCGAGGTGATGCTAACTTTTGAGCTCAGGCTTTCTAGGCTTGTAAGCATCCTTGGTTGTGTCTGAGTGACACCGGAAACTGTGACTTGAATCTTAAATGCTCATTTTGGACTTGCTGACCAACTATTACAATAACATTCCAGCCTCACACTCAGTAATCATCATTACATTTCTCCATTCTTTCCAAAACAGAACCAGAAAGTCATTCCGTTCTTTTCTTTCTCTTCAGTGTCAAGAGCTACCTTTTATCCCTGCATGCTCAGAGGGACAGTTGTTCTTTACGCCTGGCCTGATCTGTGGGTAAGAAAGAATCACTTCCAAGTTAGGTATTATTTGAAAGACAGGTATACACACACACACACACACACACACAGACACAGAGCAAAAGTTTATTTTCCTTATTTTTTTTATGCATTTTTTCTTATTTACAAGTTTGTTTATTTAGGTGCTTACTGAGCTGTTTCCTGCCTCATCTATCAGACTTATTTTTCTTCTACCAAAAAAAAAAAAAAAATACAACTCACATTAGCTTGACAGCAGAAGTTTTTATTTGATATCTTTAAATATTCTGGAATCTTCATAGTCCATTATTTGTGGATTATACTTTCAAGAAGGAGGATGGGAACAGATATTCATACTGTAATATTTGGGTTTTTTTTCCTAGAAAGTCAATGGAAATGTAGTACTCTTGAGAAATAATCTAGGTAATTCTTGCCGCCCTGATGGGTACATTCAGTACAGTACAATGGTGGAGCTTGCAAGCCATGGTTATTCAACAAATCCTGCTTGACAATTTCAGTGAAAGGAGTTCCTTCCAGACAGAAGAAAGAGATATTAAGGAGTCAATCCCATTTACAATTGCATAGCTTTACAAAATCAGAGCAATATCTATCTGACACCTACAACTTCATGGAAATATTTTCCAAATAAATTGCCTTCTTTTGCCTCTACACAGCACTGATTTTCCAAAAAGAGCTCCCTTTGCACAAATGTTCAGTAAACCTATAGCACAATGGGCAAAGAAAACATATGTATAGGCAAAATGTAGTATTTAAAATGGAAGCCACTAATTTTATGGAAATATACACTGTGTTTAGAGTATCAACTTTTTTGTCTTTCTTAACATTGATTTGGTGTTTTCAGATTTTTGAAATGTTGTAACTAATATATCTTAAAAAGGTAAAAATACATTTGGAGAAAAAAAAAAAGAAGAAAGGAAGATAGGAAAAAAAGAGAGAAGCAAGCAAGAAAGAAAAAAGGAAAAACAAAAACAACCTGAGGGTATTGAAGGGGAGGGGTGGGAGGTTGGGGGAACAAGGTGGTGGGTATTAAGGAGGGCACGTATTGCATGGAGCACTGGGTGTGGTGCAAAAACAAGGAATATTGTTAAGCTGAAAAGAAATTTAAAAAAAAAAAAGGAAAAACAAATTCATCCAGAATGGAGTCAGAGAATTACAGATACAGGATACCCTGTGATATTGGGTTCAAATTGAAGGTATCAGTTTGGACCCCTGCTATGGCTATATAGATATAGTTATAGATATACATAAAAATATAGAGGCAGATATGTACATCTTTCTAACTCTGTCTTCTGAGAATGCCTAGAAGAAATGTCATACCAGAAAATGAATACCAGGGCTCCTTTGAGAAAAGCCTCATTTAAAAACTGGGGGAAATGAGCCTGAAACTTATTTTGACTTAGAACAAGGAAGTCCTCAAAGAATGATGGAAATAAATAAACACATCCACACATACATGCATACACAGGAACCAGCTTGAACACACAGGCAGATTTTGGATAAATGGGTAATAAAAATAATAATACTAAGTGTGTTCTAATCCATTGTCTTTATGAGTCCATAAATTAATTAATTAAATAAATTAATAAATGAACATATAAGTGGAAAAGAGGTGAAAGCCCTTCCTTATGTAGAATGCCAATTAGTCGACGGAGAAGGGTTTATGAAATTAGAAAATCTAATGTAGAATGGTAAATGGTAGTAGAATGGTAAAACTAATGGTTAAAAGTTTAAGGAGAAACCTGAGTACCTTAACCAAAGGATCAAAGTTAAAACCAGCAATAAATCAACATTGTGTTCCTCCTGATGCGATGCACTGAGGACACAACATCACTTCTGTGTTCTTGCATTTCTGATCCATAACTTGAATCTAAGCACGAAGATCAACAGACAAATCTAAACTGAGGAATAATCTGTAAGTTAAATGGCTTTCACTAGTTAAAAATATCGAGGCCAAGAAGGACAAAAAGGGCTGATGAACTATTTGCTCTCCATAAATATCCACTGAAGTATTCAAGGATGAAATGTTCACACACACAAAATGTGCGCGCACACACACACTCACACACACACACACACACACCCCGGGGGTGGGGGGGAAGATGAAGTGAATGAGAACATGACAAAGCAAGGGGGTTAATTTATTTATTGTAAATAATTAGTAAATATGGGTATATAGAAATTCCTGGTTCTATTCATGCAACTTATCTATGAGTTTGAAATTATATCAAAATAAAGCGATATTTTTTAAAAGTTCTAGATGAAAAGAAAAAAAGTCACCCAACATGAAGACATTCCTTCCTTGGAAAAAATCAGCAGCCTGCTTTGGACTAAGAAGTGATATTCCAGATGTGTTAAGCAGTAAGCTCAATGTCTGGCTGCAAAAATGTTTAACTTCTAGTGTCTAATAGCTCCCAACTGAGGTTCAGACAAGTTGCTTTTACCAAGCACACTGACATTTCTAAACTCAAGAATTTGTATATTTGAGACAAACCAGCCTCATATATAATTTCTTTTATTTATGAGACTTGTTCAAGTCCTGGTAGTCCTTAACATCAAGACTTTTCTGCTGGTAAATACTGGCATCGTTTAGATTTAATCATGGTCTTTCTGTCTCAGATCTTTCACAAACTATTCCCTTTGGAAAAGTAATATTGTGCAAAGTTAAACAGCAATGTTCTGATGCCTAACACAGAAGGAGATCAGGAGCATTTGGTTGTTGGAAAAGGCACTCATCATTGTTACAGTGTTGGGACAAGTCATGTGATGTGCCTACTACATTCCTTGAGCTCCACAAATATCAGATTTAAGATATAGCAGTCCAAATTAGAATTTGACACTTTCAAACATAAGTGACAAAAATGAGAGACATATATCAGGACAAAGCAAGGCAAAAATGCACAGCTATGCGTTTGAGCCGTGGAGATAAAGCTGTGGAATGTGGAACACATTGGCAGCTTTGCCTAGTGTAGAGGAGTAAAAAGCAGCTTGTGGTGTTAAGAGTGCCTTGATACTTACTACTAAGTTTATCTCAAAAATGAGATAGTTTTGTTTTCATCTTTCACCATTTTTTATTTCAGTGCATGGATTTTCACTGAGGCTACATAAAATATTAGAAGTCCAGTTTACATGAAATAAGATTTTCAAAGTTCAGTAATACTGTACATAGCTTAAGGGTATTATTGGAACTGATAATTATTTATGCATGTGGCTTTGCTGTTTGCAATGCTTTTTCAAATTTCAAGTGTTATTGTGTATTTCGTTCTTTGGCTAAACATTGTGAGATTCATCCTCTTGTATGTGGTTGTGGTTTGTTTTCCTTGTGAATGAGTGTGATGCAATTTATACACCCATTCTGCTGTGGATGGACATTTAGGATGATTCCATTTTCAGGCTCTTATGCCTGGGCTTTGGTGTACATATGAATGCATTTCTTAAGTTGGTGTCAATGAAAATTGAATGTCTCTTTTAGAATTTCTTTAATTTTTTTTTAAAGGAAAAGAATTTTATTCCAGCTTAAGTTAGGACAGTGGCTCTGAATACACAATTTTCAAACACAAAAAGAGAGTTTTGGGGTAAGGGAACATTTGCTGTAGGGTTATATGCATTTTCTACATAAAAAGTTACAAATTACTAGACAAAGACCATTTCAATAAGTTGCAAACTTTATCTTCAGTTTCTAGTGTATGTGGGGCTGTATGACCTTAGTTTTAAGGGAGCCAGGGAAGTTTCTTTCTTTTTCTTTTATTCTTGTGTGTGTGTGTGTGTGTGTGTGTGTGTGTGTGTGTGTGTGTTCTGAATATTCTTTTTTGGTTATTTTCTTCAATGAAGCAGATACACAATGTGTACTTGGGGCAGAAATAGAGCCTATGCTTTGAGGATCAGCTGAATAATTTTGAACTTGGTAAATGCTAAAGTAGAACTTCACTGGGAGCCCAGGAACAGGACCCATAAATATTAAAACGAGAATTTTCTTTATCATTAGTATAATCTTTGAAGTAGAATTGTTGTGCCATAAGATATACATGCTAAAGCCCGTCTCCCAAAATGGTTGTGCGAATTTACACCTGGTCACAGTCCGCAGAAGTCAAGGTTGCTTGACATTCTTGCCAACACTTGGCATTACCAGTCCTATCGAGCAGGAAGGAGTAGCTAGAGGAGTAGCTAGAATAGCTGTTCTTTTTGAAATCAGCTCAAAACTAACATAAATTAAAAATATGTATATATTTGTTTAAAAGCATCAAAGAATCACTGAAACAATGGGAACCAGAGAACTAATACTCCAGAGAGCGGAAAAGGCAGAAAATGTGAGCTTATCATGCGAAACTGCTTTTGCTCCTAGAGCAATGGGCTGTGTGGGCAATGGGCTGAGGATCCAGGATCTGATCTGGGAAGAGAATTGGGAAATGACAAACAAGTAGGACTTACTGTAGTTCTACAAAGCTGGAAAGACAAAATGGGGACATAGTTTTTCCCTCGACGCATTTGCTAAATTATGAAGCTGTGTAAGATGGGAGATTAAAAGTTAAAGGGACATATGTGAAATATCTGAAAAGTAAAGCAGAATGTTCCTCAGTCCCATAGTGTTGTGTATACTGAGATCAGAGAGCAAGGACTGGGTCTCAGCCACCTGATCTGGAGGGCTGTGTGCCAAGTACATGGGGGAACCAGAAGTAGACTGAGCCTTGACTTTGCAAAAAAATGGCCCTAACTGGATTCTTGATTGAAGAAAGGTAATAAGCTTTCACTTTTTCTGACCAGTAGAGGGGAAAGATGGACTAATTCTGAAGAGAGTAATCTCATGTGAAATATCAAATACTTTTAGAAGCCATTGCTCTGTTGAAATTTTTATCCATTTTTCCATCCTTTTTGCAATTTCCTTGAAAATATTAATAGTTATTTAATGTCCTGTCTGCTAACTCTAAGATTTGCATCACCTAAGCCTTTTTCTATTGTTCCTTTTCTCCTTAGTTTTGGTCA
This sequence comes from Mustela nigripes, assembly GCF_022355385.1. Classification (NCBI taxonomy): domain Eukaryota; kingdom Metazoa; phylum Chordata; class Mammalia; order Carnivora; family Mustelidae; genus Mustela; species Mustela nigripes. Next base: position 30,218,925 of record NC_081559.1, on the reverse strand, counting down.
CATTATTCTAACTCTTGATAGGCCCAGACATTTTTTTATTGAATATTGAACTTAGATTTCTAATCTCTTCAACTTTATATTTTGCCATCTATTCTATTGAAATAGTTAATTTAAATCAATTTCAGGTCTAGGTCTGAACACCTAATATCCAGTTCATTTGTGATTCTGTTGTTGATTTGGGGGTGATGTTTATTGTTAGGCATACTGATTTTGATTGGATGCTGAGCATAGTTTATAGCAAGCATGATAAATATGGGACAATGTTCTTCCTACAGTAAGGAATCACCCCACCCTGCAGCTGAGTAGGGGAGTTTCCCTCAATCCAATCAGAAAATATGGGACCCTAGCTTGGAATCCCTTCAAGTCTTGGTCCACTTTTCACCTTCAATTCCTGGAGTAAAGCTTGCCAAGAGTCCCAGATGAAAGACTGGAGTGCTTTCTAGAACCTCTTTTCCTTGGCAGTCCCGAATTCCAGTTTTTGTTTACCCAGTGCTGTGAGATTGCCAAAAACACTCTTCTCCTTTTCAGCTGCTTTTTACTTAGCTTCTTAACCTCTGACACTGCTCAATAAGGAATTGGCAAATGCCGAATGGAGAGTACGGAGAATGTAGGGCTTACTTCTCTATGCCTCTTTATTTTCCATGATCTTGTTCCCTCAAACCCTTGAGAACTTGTTGGCCTGAACTCCAGTTTTTGTCTCCCAGCCCTATGGTATTTTCGAAAGCTCTGCTGCCCCCTCTGTCTCTTGGTGAATCATCTTCTGCCTGGCATCACAATCTCTTACCCATATCAAAAATTAACGAATGCCCTGAAAGGAAAAGAAGCATGCATGAGTTCAGTTCATCTTAATGATCATCATTTTTTTTCCTGGGACCTTAGTCCTCCGATCCTGGCTGCCTAAGAAATTTTCCAGTGACTTCAACCAGATTTCATGTATATAACCTATCTTTTTATTTTTTTTAACATTTTATTTATTTATATGAGAGAGAGTGAGAGAAAGAGATTAAGAGCAGGGGGAAAGGGTAGAAGTTGACTCAGACTCCTCACTGAGCAGAGAGCCCAACGTGGGACTCTATCCCAGGACCCCTGAGATTCTGACCTGAGCCGAAGGCAGACACTTAACTGACTGAGTCTCCTGAGACCCCATGTATATATCCTTTCTGACTTTCCCAGTTATTCTGGGTGCTAAATTGATTTGTTACAAGCATGCCAATCATAGCCAGAAACAGAAGTCCCTTCACATCTGTGTTTTACTAATCCTGAGTTAAGTATCTTATCTTCATTTTACAAGGGGATAAAATTTTAGTGACTATATATGGTTTACCTTCAATTACATGGTTAGCAAATGGTAGATCTTGAATCCTGAGCTTTGATTCCAAGTTCAGAGCACTATAGTATCCTATAGTGACTACTGTTCTTTTACTAAACTAACATCTGATCAGTTGGTATATTGCCCGAGAGGCCCATAAAGGAACCTCTCTGCTGTCACATGTCTACTTTTGTTGTATGCTTTTTATTTTTTTTTTTACTTTATATATTTTTTATTTTTTTAAACTGGACCATGACTATTTGGGTTTGTTTACCCAGTGCTGTGAGATTGCCAAAAACATATTACTAATATATTACTAATATATTCTCCATATATATAATAGATTTGATTTTTTGTGTCAATGAAAACTCTTTCAAAAACAATCCAAACACATTCATAACAACTCAAATTTTAGAAATATGTGTTTTTTGTAAATAGATGTTTTCTTATAAATGTTAACATATAATTTTAGGTTATTTTTATTTATTTTAAAAAATATTTTATTTATTTAGTAGACACAGAGATCAGAGTGAGAGAGAACATGATTGTGCAGGGAGCAGAGGGAGAGAGCAGTAGTTGTTCCCTGATGAACAGGGAGCCTGACAAGAGGCTCTGTCCCAGGACCCTGAGATCATGACCTGAGCTGAAGGCAGACATTTAACTGACTAAGCCACTCAGGCTCCCCAAGTAATGTTTAAATAATGTATTAAGAACTAATGTTTACTTATCACTCACTGTTTCCCCTATACTAAAATACAGTATGTTTTGTATAGGACATACATCATTATTTTCATTTTATAGGAGAAAGCCAAAACTTAGAGATCTTTTAAAAATTTCCCTAAGTATTTGTGTTGGCAATCAAGCTTGAGTCTGAAGCACACAGTCTAATAGAGGTCATGTCATTAAATACTAGGTAACTTCATTCCCACATACAAAGGGTAAAATACTCTCATTTTTGTCTTGGGGATTTTTTTTTCCATTGAATTTTTTTTTGTAAACATATAATATATTTTTATCCCCAGGGGTACAGGTCTGTGAATTGCCAGGTTTACACACACTTCACAGCACTTACCATAGCACATGCCCTTCCCAATGTCCATAATCCCACCCCCCTTCTCCTAACCCCCCTCCCCCCAGCAACCCTCAGTTTGTTTTGTGAGATTAAGAAACACTTATGGTTTGTCTCCCTCCCAATCCCATCTTGTTTCATTTATTCTTCTCCTACCCCCTTAACCCCCCATGTGCATCTCCACTTCCTCATATCAGAGAGATCATATGATAGTTGTCTTTCTCCGTTTGACTTATTTTGCTAAGCATGATGCCCTCTAGCTCCATCCACGTTGTCGCAAATGGCAAGATTTCATTTCTTTTGATGTCTGCATAGTATTCCATTGTGTATATATATACACACCACATCTTCTTTATCCATTCATCTGTTGATAGACATCTAGTTTCTTTCCATAGTTTGGCTATTGTAGACATTGCTGCTATAAACATTCGGGTGCACGTGCCCCTTCAGATCACTACGTTTGTATCTTTAGGGTAAATACCCAGTAGTGCAATTGCTGGGTCATAGGGTAGTTCTATTTTCAACATTTTGAGGAACCTCCATGTTGTTTTCCAGAGTGGTTGCACCAGCTTACATTCCCATCAACAGTGTAGGAGGATCCCCCATTCTCCGCATCCTCACCAGCATCTGTCATTTCCTGACTTGTTGATTTTAGCCATTCTGACTGGTGTGAGGTGATATCACATTGTGGTTTTGATTTGTATTTCCCTGATGCCGAGTGATATGGAGCACTTTTTCATGTGTCTGTTGGTCATCTGGATGTCTTCTTTGCAGAAATGTCTGTTCATGTCTTCTGCCCATTTCTTGATTGGATTATTTGTTCTTTGGGTGTTGAGTTTGCTAAGTTCTTTATAGATTTTGGACACTAGCCCTTTATGTGATATGTCGTTTGCAAATATCTTCTCCCATTCTATCAGTTGTCTTTTGGGTTTTGTTAACTGTTTCCTTTGCTGTGCAAAAGCTTTTGATCTTGATGAAATCCCAATAGTTCATTTTTGCCCTTGCTTCCCTTGTCTTTGGCGATGTTCCTAGGAAGAAGTTGCTGCAGCTGAGGTCGAAGAGGTTGCTGCCTGTGTTCTCCTCAAGGATTTTGATGGATTCCTTTCTCACATTGAGGTCCTTCATCCATTTTGAGTCTATTTTCGTGTGTGGTGGAAGGAAATGGTCCAATTTCATTTTTCTGCATGTGGCTGTCCAATTTTCCCAACACCGTTTATTGAAGAGGCTGTCTTTTTCCATTGGAAATTCTTTCCTGCTTTGTCAAAGATTAGTTGACCATAGAGTTGAGGGTCTATTTCTGGGATCTCTACTGTGTTCCATTGATCTATGTATCTTTTTTTTTTTTTTGTGCCAGTACCATGTTGTCTTGATGATGACAGCTTTGTAATAGAGCTGGAAATATGGAATTATGATGCCACCAACTTTGGCTTTTTTTTCCCAATATTCCTTTGGCTATTTGAGGTCTTTTCTGGTTCCATACAAATTTTAGGATTATTTGTTCCATTTCTTTGAAAAAGATGGATGGCACTTTGATAGGAATTGCATTAAATGTGTAGATTGCTTTAGATAGCATAGACATTTTCACAATATTTATTCTTCCAATCCAGGAACATGGAACATTTTTCCATTTCTTTGTGTATTCTTCAATTTCTTTCATGAGTACTTTATACTTTTCTGAGTATAGATTCTTTGCCTCTTTGGCTAGGTTTATTCCTAGGTATCTTATGGTTTTGGGTGCAATTGAAAATGGGATTGACTCCTTAATTTCTCTTTCTTCTGTCTTATTGTTGGTGTAGAGAAATGCAACTGATTTCTGTGCATTGATTTTATATCCTGACACTTTACTGAATTCCTGTACAAGTTCTAGAAGTTTTGGAGTGGAGTCTTTTGGGTTTTCCACATATAGTATCATATCATCTGCAAAGAGTGATAGTTTGACTTCTTCTTTGCTGATTTGGATGCCTTTAATTTCCTTTTGTTGTCTGATTGCTGAGGCTAGGACTTCTAGTACTATGTTGAATAGCAGTGGTGATAATGGACATCCCTGCCGTGTTCCTGACCTTAGCAGAAAAGCTTTCAGTTTTTCACCATTGAGAATGATATTTGCAGTGGGTTTTTCATAGATGGCTTTGATGATATTGAGGTATGTGCCCTCTATCCCTACACCTTGAAGAGCTTTGATCAGGAAGGGATGTTGTACTTTGTCAAATGCTTTTTCAGCATCTATTGAGAGTATCATATGGTTCTTGTTCTTTCTTTTATTAATGTGTTATATCAGATTGATTGATTTGTGGATGTTGAACCAACCTTGCAGCCCTGGAATAAATCCCACTTGGTTGTGGTGAATGATCCTTTTAATGTACTGTTGAATCCTATTGGCTAGTATTTTGGTGAGAATTTTCGCATCTGTGTTCATCAAGGATATTGGTCTGTAGTTCTCTTTTTTGATGGGATCCTTGTCTGGTTTTGGGATCAAGGTGATGCTGGCCTCATAAAATGAGTTTGGAAGTTTTCCTTCCATTTCTATTTTTTGGAAGAGTTTCAGGAGAATAGGAATTAGTTCTTCTTGTCTTGGAGACTTTAATGTCTATTGATGTCCTGATTTTATTAATGGTGAAAGAAAGTATTTATACAGCCAAATGAGTTGAGTGTGTATATACTATAGTTGCTGTGGTAAATGCACAAAAGTGACAGAAACTTCCAATTTAGTTGGTAAGAGAGAACACGAACATAAATACTCACCACCAAATGTCATTAAGTGTTGAGTGATAAAAGATTTACGAATCTGGACAGTGGAAGAGCTGTGTGCCTATTGTTGACAACAGCCTTGCAGAGAAGGATGACTCTTGGAAGTCATCTTGAAGGTCAGAGTCTAGAGCAGGGAAGACAAGGGCGAAGGATTCCAGGCACAGGGCTAGAGAGGGGTGAATTTCCTTGATGTCCAGGTGTCAATGCAAAGGCATCAAAAATCTTTTTATTGGTCTCCTCTATGAACTTAGCATCTTGAAAAATTTAATCTTTCATTATTTGTATATTTTAAAGAGAAAAACTAAGCAGAGTTGTTCCTGCAATGTAATTTGTAAGATTATCAATGTAATACTTTGCCCCCAAACATTGTTCCCCTCACTGGTGTTTATTATTTCTTTTTTAAAAAATATTTTATTTATTTATTTGACAGAGAGAGAGAGACAACACAAGCAGAGGAAGTAGTAAGTGAAGTAGAGGAAGAAGCAGGCTCCCCACTGAGCAGGAAGCCCGACCTATGTGGGCCTTGATTCCAGGACTCTGGGATCATGACCTGAGCCAAAGGCAGATATTTAACCAACTGAGCCACCCATGTGGCCCCTGTTTATTGTTTCTTACCCATCCATTTGTTCAAATTCTCAGTAGCTCTAATAAATGTCATTTTTCTTTAAAATTGGGTATGCCTTATTAATAATTTCTTTTAAACTAACTAATATATTCCCTCCATAATTTGTCTGGAAGTGTAGGGTATGTATTGGATATAGAAAGAAAATGGAAGTAATCATGGGAGAGAGGAAATGTACAAAGAGAAAAGGGTCAGACCATGTATGACAATTGAACTGACCTCTTCAGTAATCAGTTCTGAACAATGGGACTTGGTCAGTGACTCCCAACTCCTGTATATTTTGCTCCCACTTCCAACTCAGAGTCAGCCAGAAAAAGCCAAAGATGTTTCCTAAACCACTCATTGAAAGCCCTACTTCTGGGGCACCTGGGTATCTCCGTTGGTTAAGCATCTGCCATTTACTCAGGTCATGATCCTGGAGTCTTGGGACCAGGACCTGCATTTGGCTCCCTGCTCAGTGGGGAGTCTGCTTCTCTCTCTCCCTCTGCTTCTCTCCCTGCTTGTGCTCTTTCCATCAAGTAAATAAAGTCATAAAAAAAAAATAAACAAAATAAACAAAAGCCCAGCTTCCCCATGTTAACAGCCTTCTTGAGAGCATCCTAAAGTCTTCCCTTTTTTTTTTTTTTTGACCTAAAACTTTCTTCCATCCTCCAAAGCCATTGAGTCTTTCTCTGCCAAGCACAAGTGATGGTGGCTGACCCCCCCCCCCAGTTGTAGCACTATCTGAATAAATAGCTTTGTTTGTTCTAATGTGGGGAGGGTGCATCTTAGTTTATTTCCATGCATGCACATGGAGGGTCAATAAAATGTTTATTGAGACTTTAAGGTACCAAGTACTCTGTGCTCTATAAGGGTCTAGAGCAAGCTTACAGTCTAGAATGAGAGGCAAAATACCACCCCCCCATAAAGGTAAAATAAAACCGACAAATAAAATGATAAAATAACATAAGAGAATCACAAATTGTGGCCACTCAATAAAGAAGGTACTTTGACAGTGAGGGGAGCAGCTTCTCAGGCAGGTCTGGGCAGATGTCCCTGAAGATACAGTATGAGGGAGACTGACCTAGACTAGAATTTTCAAGGCAGAGGTACAGAAGAGCTGGGAAGGACTGAGTGTGTGGAGGGCTTCCCCTATGAGGGAACATTGTGAATTAAGTATTATTCCATTTTACAGATGGCAAAAGTGAGTTTAGGAGAGGTAGAGTTGTCCAGCTCTTCACATCCTGTGACTGGCAACATCCCTGCCCTCCAGGACTCCTGGGACAGCTGGCCTGGGTACAGGTTAATGAACGGTATTCTCACCACTGAAGAGGCTTCTACATGGCCAGAAAGTTCGAGAACACTGGACACCCAAGGGAAGGAAAGACTAAGACTCTTAAAAGAGTGGAGGAAATATGAGTAAAGGTGGATAAAGGGGCACTAAAGGCAAATGCCACAGACTTCTTGATTTTGGTTTTGCCTCAGGGCAGCTTTGAATGAATGAATAAGGAGAGAAAAAAAAAAGTATAAATGGATGTCAGTGTCTGAAATTGCAGGGTAGAAAGGTTTCAAGTTAGAAAGTCTGAAAATAAGATAAAAGCTTTTTTAAGAAGGTGTTATGAGAGTGGAGAAGAAGTATAAGATTTTTTTTTAAATGGATTGAATGAAATCTGAAGCCCATATTAGATATGCTATATCTTTTGTCATTATTTAATGCAAATAAGACTATTTTAATAAAATTTCATAAACTCATTTTTGATCGCTTTGACTAAGTTTCAGCAACTTGTGGTAAAACAAACAAACAAACAAACACACAAAAAAACTGAAATTGAATTGCAGTTGTCCCTTCTTTTTGGGCCCAAAGTGATATCCCTGTTGGTTTCCATGGGACTGTGAAGGGCCAGCCAGAAGAACTATACCATTTTGAAAACAGGATTGTCCCACAGACAGCTGCCAACTAGTCTTCAGGGGACACTGCTACCATTAGAGATATTTGAGGATATTAAAGTGCTGACAGGATCCATTAAGGGAGCAAACAAAAGACTTCTTACAGGGTTGGTAGGTTCCCTGGAAGAGGTAGCCTCCAGGGTCCCCCATTGCAGACAGCCCTTCCACTCTATCTAGGGAGCTGGCTATTTTTGGTTTTCCTTAGTTTGTTTCTGAAACTTGAGTCTGTATCATTTATTTAACTTTCCTTTTCTCCCTCTCCTCCACCTAAAGTTAAAAAAAAAAGAAAAGAAAGAAAGAAAGAAAAAAAAAAAGAAAAGAAAGAAAGAAAAAAATGACACACTCTACAATCTCTCTCTCTCTCTCTTTACCTTGGTGTCATGTCTGTGACAAATCCATGCTCTGAGAATTGCTTTGTTATCCATTAAGGACCTGCTGCTGCCTGCTGCTTCCCCAAGCAGCCCTTATCACCAGCCCAACGCCTTCACTGTCCCTGTGATTCAGAAGCCCAGATTTCTAAAACCGTCTTGGCTGAGATTCCACACTAAGATAATAACATTAATCCATGCCGAAGGTGACCACGGAAGTGATAAAAACTGCTTTTATTTGGCGGGATTTTCTGGTGCTGATTTTGTTGTTCTGTTGCTGTTGTTTTAGGCTTTCTTAGTGTTGCCGTAATTCACTGATCTCAGGGCTTTTGTGACTGGAATGTCTCCTTCAAGTTATAAATATATCCAGGGACCTGTTTCAGCATCCCTACAAGTTGGCAGGAGGAAAAGTGGCCCTCCTTCCCTGCGGGGGAACAGAATAAGCATCCGCTGTTACCACAGCTCCCAGAAGTGTCCCCTGATGCAACTGAGGAGTTTTGGAGACAGGTGTGAGGGTCTGATCATGCCACAGATAGAGAAGACACACAAGAGCAACATTTCTCGAATGTGTTGTCATATGGGTCAGAGCATGTTTTCAAAGTCTGGCAGTGTGGGTGTGGGTGGGGAGGTGGTATACTACAGCTTTTCATGTGCTTGTTCTACCCTGTGTTATGTGAAGGGAAGCAGGAGTGGAAGTATGGCAGGATTGATGATTGTGTTACCTGCACACAAGTCCATTTATGAGCCGTTCATCTCTAGCCAAGTCACACTGCATTATGTAATAATACCATTGCCTTTCTCCAGGGGATGAAGTTTAAGAAAAGAATTTAAAAGTACTTTGAAATATCAACTCTGCATAACATTAGCTATGATGTGTATGGAGCAATGCAAATGCTTCTGGGCATTCCTCATAGGGAGCCAGAATAAGTGGAAAGAGCTTGGTCCCTTTAGATTTTAGAAAGTATCAGAGAGGTATACAAGGAATAATTCAGTCCTTGGGAGTATCAAAACCCAAGGTGTAGCTTCAAACCTGGAATTGCTGGCCCCCATAATTTCTTTGTCTTTGATGAAAGTCTGTATAATTAGAGTATTTATCCCATTTTATAAAATGGGAACTCTAACTCCTAAGGGTTTTGACCAGGTTCAAAAAAATAAAATGGCATCTTTCTATAGATGCAAAAAATTGGACAAAACTGATAGTTTAATTATCCTGAATTTTCCTTAAATTTATCCTGAAAGTTTTTCCCCTGAGAACTGTAGAACAAATAGTTCTGTTTGCTTCACACTTTCCATTAAAAATCAAATGACTAGTCCCTCAGTAGCATTTCATGCCACCATGATTTGACCACATTTCCATAGGCAACAAGTTAGTAGTACATCCTTTTCTCCAGACTTCAAATTTTTTTTTTAAGATTTTATTTACTTGACAGAGAGAGATTACAAGTAGGCAGAGCAGCAAGCCTGATGTGGGGCTCCATCCCAGAACCCTGGGATCATGATCTGAACCGAAGGCAGAGGCTCAACCCACTGAGCCACCCAGGTACCCCCAGACTTCAAATCTTAAGCTTTCTTTACATTTAACCATAGGGTCCTATTGTGTAAAGTTGAAGAAGGTAACTATTTTACTGCAGAGAAACTCTTCTTTTTTTGGTAACAAAAGCCCTCCCTTTCCCTTTTGCAAGTTCTCTCTCAACATTCCAGTTGGACTTACGTTCTCGTGAATGACTAATAACGGTGTCTCAGGCCCCAAGACATAGTCATTGGATTTAGGTGGGTGAGTGTGTGACATGACCAAGATAAGGCCAATCAGAGAATTTTTTTTTTTATATGTATGCATTTATTTTGGAGAGAGAGAGCCCAAACTAGAGAGGCAAAGGGAGAGGGAGAGACTCTCAAGCAGACTCTGCACTGAGCATGGAGCCCAACATGAGGGTCAATCCCAAGACCCAGAGATCACAACCTGAGCCAAAATTAAGAATTGGTTGCTCAACCAACTGTGCCACCCAGGCACCCTCCAATCAAAATCTTTTGACATTATCTTTTTGGAGGCTCAAACAAGAAAGATGTTCTCTTCTCTGACATGTGAGCTTAGAGGTACTTGAGTATATTTTTTTAACTATGTGGAATGATCCTGCTTGACAATAAAACCAACTTATAGGAAATAGGATAATGGAGAGGAAGACAGAGAGTATGGAGAGAGGGATGATGATGATGAGGAGGAGAAAGAGATATCCTAATGACATATTTTGTATTTTAGAATTCAGTTACTTGAAACCACTTTATATATCTATGTATCTATTATATATTTATTTCATGTTTAGGATAATTTAAGTTGCATTTGTTAATGTAAATAAACATGGCTGGACTTATATTTATGTTTAATGTAACAGAAAAATATATGTGTCAATTATCAGAATATCATATCTTAAACAACATATATTGAATATATGATTCAATATACATTGAAAAAATGTTCTATAATATTAAACTCTATGTGGCACCTATCATTTACATAGTAGACACTCAATAAAGATGCGCTGAATGAGTGAATAAAGCCTAGTAAATGCAGATGATTTTTCTCTAAAGTCTAGGAATGAGCTGAGAAAGACTATCCATCCTCTAGAATAGAAACTACCAAAACCAACATTATGTATGAAATACAACACAGTGTTGAATCACTACATTGTATAACTGAAACTGATATTACACTCTTTGTTAAATAACTGGAATTTGAATAAAAACTTAAGAAAAAAATAAACCACATAGGTAGGAAGTTAAAAAAATAAGAGTGCACACCAAGATAGGTTTTGAATTTGTAGCTGATGTGACTAGGTCATCTACCAAAACCAACTAAGAAGACAGAGTATTTTGCAAAATCTCTTGGCAGCTGAATTGGATTGTAACATGATGAAGAAAGCTCATGCCTTATTACTAGAGAAGAGCAATGAGCTACATGAAGTTGAGCCAGCAGTAGGAACTGCTAATGTGTTTCCATTCTCCTTGGCTAAGGTTGGAATGAGCAATTCAACCATTGTTCTTCAGAATACAGGTGTGTGTCCAAATCCTTTCACTCCACTTCTGCACTTTCAAGAAACCTTTGGCAGATATATGAAGTTAATCAGGGCCAGCTTCATGAGCATGTGACCTATGCAGTTATAAAACATGTCTGCTCTTAGAATAAACCTGTCCTCAGTTTAATGCCCACAATTGCTGTTTTGAAATTCTTAGTCATTTTGATCAAGGGGTCCTGCATTTCAATTTTGTACCAATTATGTAGCCAGTCCTGAGTCTAATTTGTAGTTGTGTTTCTCATTCAAAATTAATAAAATGGGATTTTACATTATCAACCAATTTTTGATAGATCTGCTTAATTAAAGTCAGTTTGCCACCAAACATGAAGAGTCATGATGTAGGTTTAAGTAGTCAAGTTTCTGAATCTTCAAAACTCAGAATCAGAACCCAGAACATGGCAATATTATAGACAGTTACTACCTAAAAAACCCTAAATAAAGACACTAAATTTTTAGTATCTATTTTGCCTCAAAGTATAAATAGATGGGGCATCATTTTATGATGAATAAATAAAAGCAATCCCTCCAAAAGGCAGAACCATAACAAATAGATATTTTGTCTTCCGTAGGTTTACATCATTTAGTTATTTGGGGTTTTTCATTAGATTGTATTGAGATTATCTCTAATCACTAAAAAAAACCAAAACAAAACAAAGACAAAAACAACACACAAAAAAACAAAACAAACAAAAACTTTCATAAGAAGATGCTTCAGGAAATATAGCATTTATACAGAATATTGTCATGGTTTTCTTCTATGAAATGAACTCACTGATAGAGAATCTGTATCAGAAAAAATATTTTGACTCAACACCAGTTAGGTTTTAATGGTTAGCTTCTCCATAGTTTTGTTCTGTACAAAAAGAAAATCACCACGTTATTAGTTCAAGATGAGAAAACTGACAACCAACTATAATCTCAACTATTGAAATGCATTTTTAAAGATGTTTATGCATTATTCAGTAACCTACCTTGAATCAAACATGTAAAAGGCCAAGAAACAAAAAATATATAATATATAACCAATATTATCACCAGATGGTAGACTTTATTTGTTATCCTAATTCCATTTTACATTTAGAAAATAAATATCAGCATGAATATTTAATACATTTGCTATAACAGAGGCAAAAGGCCAATATTATTATTTCAGGAAAGTGAGGCTCAGAACTATTTAACTTTAATGGTACTGTTGTTTTTATATTGCTGCACCATCTATTTTCATTGGAATAAGCTAAAATGTTAGTAGATTGTTGCCAAAAGAGTCTGAGAAGCGACTCTGTATCTTTTCTAAAATAGAGTTCTTAAGGTCAATATATTTGTGTAAAAACTAGATCCCTACCTTTTGTGGCTTGCTGGTCATCATTTCTACTGTTTTTTTTTTAATTAATTAATTAATTAATTAATTTTTTGATTAGTTTTTTATTTATTTTTATTTTTATTATTATTTTTTTTATAAACATATATTTTTATCCCCAGGGGTACAGGTCTGTGAATCACCAGGTTTACACACTTCACAGCACTCACCAAAGCACATACCCTCCCCAATGTCCATAATCCCACCCCCTTCTCCCAAACCCCCTCCCCCCAGCAACCCTCAGTTTGTTTTGTGAGATTAAGAGTCACTTATGGTTTGTCTCCCTCCCAATCCCATCTTGTTTCATTTATTCTTCTTGGAACTAGAGCGTATCATGCTTAGTGAAATAAGTCAAGCAGAGAAAGACAACTGTCATATGATCTCCCTGATATGAGGAAGTGGTGATGCAACATGGGGGCTTAAGTGGGTAGGAGAAGAATAAATCTACTGTTTGTTTTTTAGAAGGGATTAATGAGTGCACATTTGAAAATATTTTACCTTGAGATAGATATTTCTTTCTTTCTTTCAATAATTTTTTTCAGTGTTCCAAAATTCATTGTTTACTCACCACACCCAGTGCTCCATGCGATATGTGCCCTCAATAATACCCATCACCAGGCTCACCCAACACCCTACTCCCCTCCCCTCCAAAACCCTGTTTGTTTCTCAGAGTGCACAGTCTCTCATGGTTTGTCTCCCCCTCCAATTTCCCCCAATTCACTTCTCCTCTCCATCTCCCAATGTCCTCCGTGTTATTCCTTATGCTCCACAAGTAGGTGAAACCATTGATAATTGACTCTACTTGACTGATTTCACTCAGCATAATTACTTCCAGTCCCGTCCATGCTGATACAAAAGTTGGGTATTCATCCTTTCTTTTTTTTTTTTAATATAATTTTTTATTTTTTATAAACATATATTTTTATCCCCAGGGGTACAGGTCTGTGAATCACCAGGTTTACACACTTCACAGTACTCACCAAAACACATACCCTCCCCAATGTCCATAATACCACCCCCTTCTCCCAAACCCCCTCCCCCCAGCAACCCTCAGTTTGTTTTGTGAGATTAAGAGTCACTTATGGTTTGTCTCCCTCCCAATCCCATCTTCTTTCATTTATTCTTCTCGTACTGATCAGGGCATAATACTCCATTTTATATATGGACCATATCTTCTTTACCCATTTGTCCATTGAAGGGCATCTTGGTTCTTTCCACAGTTTGGTAGCTGTGGCCATTGCTGCTATGAACACTGGGGTACAGGTGGCCCTTCTTTTCACTACATCCATAACTTTGGGATAAACATCCAGTAGTGCAATTGCAAGGTCATAGGGTAGCTCTATTTTTAATTTCTTAAGGAATCTGCACCAACGTGATTGCACCAACTTGCACGAAAGTGACTGCACCAACTTGTATTCCCACCAACAGTGTAAGAGGGTTCCCCTTTCTCCACATCCTCTATAACACACATTGCTTACTGTCTTGTTAATTTTGGCCATTCTAACTGGTATAAGGTGGAATCTCAATGTGTTTTTAATTTGAATCTCCCTTAGGGCTAATGATGATGAATGTTTTTTCATGTGCCTGTTAGTCATTTGTTTGTCTTCTTTCAAGAAGTGTCTGTTCATGTCTTCTGTCTATTTTTTGATATAATTACCTGTTTTGGGGTGTGTTGAGTTCAAGGAGTTCTTTATAGATCTTGGATATAAGCCCTTTGTAGTGTCATTTGCGAATATCTTCTCCATTCTGTGGGTTGCCTCTTTGTTTTGTTGACTGTTTCCTTTGCTGTGCAGGAGTTTTTGATCTTGATGAGGTCCCAAAAGTTCATTTTCACTTTTGTTTCCTTTGCCTTTGGAGACGTGTCTTGCAAGAAGTTGCTGTGGCAGATGTCCAAGATATTACCTCCTATGTTCTCCTCTAGGATTTTGATAGATTCCTACCTCACATTGAGGTCTTTTATCCATTTTGAGTTTATCTTTGTGTGTGGTGTAAGAGAATGGTCAAGTTTCATTCTTCTACACATTGCTGTTGACTTTTCCTAGCACCAGTTATTGAAAAGACTTTTTTCCACTGTATGTATGTGTGTGTGTGCGTGTGTGTGTGTGTATATATATACACACACACATATATATATATATATATTGCTTTGTTGAAGATTATTTGACCATAGAGTTGAGGGTCCATATCTGGGCTGTCTACTAAGTTCCACTGGTCTATGCGTCTGTCTTTTTGCCAGTACCATGCTGTCTTGGTGATCACAGCTTCATACTAACACTTGAAATCAGGCAATGTGATGCCCCCAGTTTTGTTTTTCTTTGTTTTTCTTTCCTTAGCAATTCAGGGTCTCTTCTGGTTCAACAGAAATTTTAGGATTGTTTGTTCCAGCTTTTTGAAAAATGCTGGTGGAATTTTGATCAGAATGGCATTGAAAGTATAGATGGTTCTAGGCAGTGTAGACATTTTTCTTTTACATATCTTTTATTTTTTTTAATTTTTAATTTCTTTTCAGTGTTCCAGAATTCATTATTTATGCACCATATCCAGTGCTCCATGCAATATGTGCCCTCTTGTTTATTCTTCTGATTCATGAACATGAAATACTCTTCCATCTTTTTGTGTCTTCTTCAGATTCTTTCATGATTGTTCTGTAGCTCCTTGAGTGCAGATCCTTTAACTCTTTGGTTACGTTTATTCCCAGGTATCTTATGGTTCTTGGTGCTATAATAAATGAAATTGATTCTCTAATTTCCCTTTCTATATTTTCATTGTTAGTGTACAAGAAAGCAACTGATTTCTGTACATTGATTTTTTTATGCTGCCACATTACTGAATTGCTGAATGAGTTCTAGTAATTTGAGGGTGGAGTCTTTGGGGTTTTCCATATAAAGTAACATGTCATCTGTGAAGAGAGAAAGTTTGACTTCTTCTTTGCCAACTTGAATACTTTTTATTTCTTTTTGTTGTCTGATTGCTGTTGCTAGGACTTCTAGTACTATGTTGAATAACATTGGTGAGAGTGGACATCCTTGTCGTGTTCCTGATCTCAAAGGGAAGGCTGTCAACTTTCCCTGATTGAGGATGATATTCACTGTGGGCTTTTCATAGATAAATTTTATGAAGTTGAGGAATTTCCCTCTATCCCCATACTTTGAATAGTTTAAATCAGGAACAGGTGCTCTATCTTGTCAAATGCTTTTTCTGCATCAGTTGAGAGGATCATGTGGTTCTTCTCTCTTCACTTATTGATTTGTTCTATCACATTGATTGATTTGCAAATGTTGAACCATACTTGCATCCCATGGGTAAATCCCACCTGGTCATGGTGGATAATCTTTTTAATGTACTGCTGGATCCTATTAGCTAGGATCTTGTTGAGAATCTTGGCATCCATATTCATCAGGGGTATTGGTCTGAAATTCTCCTTTTTGGTGGGGTCTTTGCCTGGTTTGGGGATCAGGGTAATGCTGGCTTCATAAAAAGAGTCTGGAACTTTTCATTCTGTTTCCATCTTTTGAAACAGCTTAGGAGAATAGGTATCATTTCTTCTTTGAATAGTTGGTAGAATTCTCCAGGGAATCCATCAGGTCCTGGGCTCTTGTTTTTTGGGAGGTTTTAGATCACTGCTTCAATTTTGTTACTAGATATTGGTCTACTCAGGTTGTCAGTTTCTTCCTGATTCAGTTTTTGAAGTTTATAGGTTTCCAGGAATGCATCCATTTCATCAAGTTTGCTTTAACTTACTGGCATATAACTATGGATAATAATTTCTGATGATTGTTTCTATTTTTTAGATGTTAGTTGTGATAGCTATCTTTCCATTCATAATTTTATTAATTTGGGTCCTCTCTCTTTTCTTTTGGATTAGTTTGGCCAGTATTTTATTGATCTTGTTGATTCTTTCAAAAAACCAACTTCTAGTTTTGTTGATGAGTTGTACTGTATCTATAGTTTCTACCTCATTGATCTCTGCTATAATCTTGATTATTTCCCTTCTTGTGTGGGGTTGGCTTCATTTGTTGTTGATTCTCCAGTTCTTTAAGGTGTAAAGAAAGCTGGTGTATTCTGGATTTTTCTTTTTCTTTCTTTTTTTTTTCTTTTTTTGAGGGAAATTTGGATGGCTATGTATTTCCCCATTAGAACCTTCTTTGCCATATCCCACAGGGTTGGGACTGAAGTGTCTTCAATCTCATTGGATTCCATGAATTGCTTACGTTCTTCTTTGGTTTCCTTGTTGATCCAAACATTCTTAAGCAGGATGGTCTTTAGCTTCTAAGTAAAGGTTACCCAGGAAGAAGTTAAAAATACTATCAACAAGATCCATTCTAATCTAAATACTCTAACAGCTACTGTAACAGAGGCAAAAGATAGAGTTAGTGATCTGGAGGACACACTGATAGAGAAAAAGAATCAGGAGAAGGCCAGGAAAAAATAGTTTAGAAGCCATAAAAACAAAATTAGGGAAATAAATGATGCCATGAAACATTCCAATGTCAGAATTATTGGGATCCCTGAGAGGGTGGAGAAAGAAAGAAGACTAGAAGATATAGTTGAACAAATTCTTCATGAAAATTTTCCCAATCTGGGCAATGGAATCAGCATTGCTGTCCTAGAAGTTGAAAGAATACCCCCCCACAAGATCAACGAATCTAGAAAGACCCCAAGACACTTGATTGTAAGGCTGATGTATCATAATTTTAGACAAGAGCTTTGATAGCTGCGAGGGGGAAGAGATTCCTTACATACAGAGGAAGGTCCATCAGAATAACATCAGACCTGTCCACAGAAACCTGGCAAGCCAGAAAAAGCTGGCAAGACATATTTGGGGCACTAAATGAGAAGAACATGCAACCAAGAATACTTTATCCAACAAGGCTGACATTCAAAATGGATGGAGAGATAAAGAGCTTCCAAGACTGACAAGGTTTAAAAGAATATGGGACCACCAAACTGGCACTACAAAAAATATTAAGGGGAGGGAGGTTCTATAAAAGAAGAAAGAACCCAAGAGTGTCATAGAACAGAAATTTACAGAGACAATTTATAGAAATAAGGACTTCACAGGCAACATGATGTCAATAAAAACTTCTCTCTCAATAATCACTCTCAACATGAATGGTCTAAATGCACCCATAAAACAGCACAGAGTTGCAGATCAGATAAAACGACAGGACCCATTGATATGTTGTCTGTAAGAGACCCATTTGGAACCTAAGGATAATCCAGGCTGAAAGTAAAGGGATAGGGAAGCATCTTTCAAGCCAATGGGCCTCAAAAGAGATTTCTCATATCAGATAAATTAGATTTTAAACTTAAGACTGTAGTCAGAGATAAAGAAGGACACTATGCCATTCTTAAAGGGTCTATCCACCAAGAAGATCTAACAATTGTAGATATTTATGCCCCCAATACATAAGCAGTCAAGTACATAATACAACTGTTAATCAAGATAAAGAGTCATATTGATATGAATACATTAATAGTAGGGGATCTTAACACACCACTCTCAGTAATAGATCATCCAAGCAGAAAATCAATAAAGAAACAAGAGCATTGAGCAGCACATTGGACTAGGTGGACCTCATAGACATACACAGAACATTCCACCCTAAAACAAGGGAGTACCCATTCTTCTCGGGCACACATGGAACTTTCTCTAGAATAGACCACATACTGGGTCACATATCAGGGCTCAACTGATACCAAAAGACTGATATTATTCCCTGCATATTCCCAGACCACAATGCTTTGAAACTGGAACTTAACCACAAGATAAAGTTTGGAAGGTTTTTATTAATTTTTAAAAAAATTTTTTTTAAAGATTTTATTTTTTTGACAGAGAGACAGTAAAAATAGGAACATAAGCAGGGGGAGTGAGAGAGGGAAACCAGGCTTCTCATAAAGCAGGGAGCCTGATATGGAGTTGATCCCAGGAGTCTGGGATCATGACCTGAGCCAAAGGCAGACACAATTTCTGAGCCACCCAGGTGCCCCTACCTTGAGATTTTTTAAATAGAATATAAGGTAAAAATAAATATGCAACACAAGATTTACCTTAGTTCACCTTCCAAGAGTCCATGTCTAAATGTCTTATAATGTCTAAATTATTGAGGAAAATTCATTTCCTCTGAGAGCATTAAAAGGAGGTATCAATGTGTTTCACAGAGCTCTTGAAATGCATGTTTCTGTAAGAAGATACACTGATGCTTCAAGTGTAATTGTTTGCTTGTGTTCTTATTTGTATCTGAAAGGAAAATTTATGTTGTAAGATGCCTGTCTATTTTGGGGTGTCCACAGGAAAAGATGGTTTCTGTGGAGGGTGAAGTAGTTTTAGCTAGAGATTTCTAGCTCATTGGCTCCATGGTGAAGAATTTTGTTACCAGGGGTTACATCTGGGGAATCAAAGGAAACTTCAACCTGGTATAGATTTCCCAGCTTGTTTTATTGGTTCTAATTGTAGGGATTTAAAGGGATATCAATTTTGCTGTTTTGTTTGTGTTTTTTTAATGTGCTTCTATTTAAGGAAACATAATCATCCATTAATTCATGCAATATACAATCATTGAGTTCTTGTCCCAGAGGATGCCAGTGCTAATGGGGAGTAATAACTGCATTACTGACCAGTGTGGTAAAATCCGAAGAAACATTCTGGAGAAATATGGATTCAACAAGCTGTTGGAAATTGGAAGCATGAATATGACATTATGTTCTACAGCATATAAGGGGACAAAATAAATAGTTTTCTCATTTGTTGTGTGAGAATATAGATACTTAGAGTTATTATAAAGATAATATGGTAATCTACAAAAACAGAGCAGGCACATCACCAATAAATGAAGCATAGAATCATTATATATATGTTATATATATATATATATATATATATATATATATATGTGTTGATGGTGTCTGTATATGTATGTATATATCTGTATATGTATATGGTGTCTGTATATGTATGTATCACATCTTTCCTATCCATTCATCCATCAACAGACAGCTAGGTTGTTTCCATTTCTTGGTTTTTGTAAATAATGCTGTTACTACTGTGGAAGTACAGTTATCTCTTTGAGGTAATATTATTTCCTTTGCAAGTACACCCCAAAATGGTATTTCTGGGTCATATTGTAGATCTACTTTTAAATTCTTGAGAAACATCTATACCATTTTCCATAATTGCTGTTTGAGTTTAGCTTCCCATAAATAGTGAACAAGTTTTCCATTTCCCTACATCCTCTTTGTCTTCTTGATATTAACAATCCTAACAGGTGTGAGGTGGTATGGCATTGTGGTTTTCATTTGCATTTCCCTGATAATTGATGATGTTGAGCACATTTTTTTACACACTTATTGACCATTTGAGTATCTTCTTTGGAAAAATATCTATTCATCTCCTCTGTCCATTTTTAAATTGAATTGGTTGGGTTTTTTGGTTGGTTTGTTTTTACTGTTGAGCTATATAAGGTTTTAAAAATATATTTCAAATATTAACCTCTTATCAAATATATGCTTTGCAAATATTTTCTCCCATTCATTGGATTGCCTTTCCTCTTTGTTGATTATCTCCTTTGATGTGCAGGAGCTCTTTAGCTTGACATAACCCTAATTGTTTATTTTTGCTTTTGTTACCTTTGCTTTTGGTGTCATATCCAAAAACTCATTGCCAGAACCAATGTCAAGACTTTTTTCTTATGTTTTCTTCTAGGAGTTTTATAATTTCCAGTCTTAGGCTCAAATCTTTAATCCACTTTGATTTATTTTTGTGTATGGAGTAAGGTAGGTGTCCTTTCATTCTTTTGCATGTGTTGTCCAGTTTTCTCAGCATAATCTATTGAAAAGACTGCCCTTTCTCCATTGTACACTCTTTTTAAAAATTTTATTTTAGATAGCATGTGTGTGTGCATGAGTTGGGGGAGAGACAGAGGGACAGAGAGAGAGAGAGAAAGAGAGAGAATCCTCAAGCAAATACCCTGCTGATTGTGGAGCCTGGTGCAGCCTTCAATCCCAGGAGCCTGAGATTACTACCTGATCTATAATCAAGAGTCAGATACTTAACTGACTAATCTTAATGCTCCTCATTGTACATTCTTGATTCTGTTGTCAAAAATGAATTGATGATTTATGTGTAAATTTATTCCTGGGCTCTCAATTCTATTCCACTCTTCATGTATGTCTGGTTCTATGGTAATACCTGTTTTGATTTTTTGATTGTGGTTTTGGTTATTATAGCTTGCTAATATGACTTGAAATCAGAAATGTGATGCTTCCAATTTCATTGTTTTTCAGAATTGCTTTGAGTATTTGGGATCTTTTGTGGCTCCATACAAATTTTAGGATTATTTTTCATTTATATTAAAAAAGCCACTGGAATTTTGATAAAAATTGCATTGAGTTTGTAGATTGCATTGAGTAGTATCAACATTAAAATTAAAATTAATAAGATTAATTCTTCCAATCCCTGAGCACAGAATATCTTTCTGTTTATTTTTCTGCTCTCCAGTTTCTTTCATCAGTGCATTACAGCTTTTAGTATAGAGATCTTTTACTTCCTTGGTTAAACTTATTCCTAAGTAATTTATTCTTTTTGGTGCTATAATAAATGGGAATGTTTTCTTAATATCTCTTGCTGATATTCATTGTTGGTGTAGAGAAGCACAACTGACTTTAGTATAGTCTGTCCTGCAACTTTACTGAAATTGTTCATTAGTTCTAGTAGCTTTTTTGGTGGTGCCTATAAGGTTTTCTATCTATATCATGTAATTTAAAAATAGAGACAATGTTACTTCTTTTTGAAAGTGGATGACTTTTATGTATTTTTTTTGTTGTTGTTGTTCTGGCTAGTACTTCTAGTAATATGCTGAATAAAAGTAGTGAGTGAGCACCTTTATCTTGTTCCTTAACTTAGAGGACAAGCTTTCAACATTGCACCACTGAGTATGATGTTAGCTGTGGGCTTTTCACATACAGCCTTTGTTATGTTTAGGTATGTTTCCTCTATACCCAGTTTGTTGAGAGTTTTTATTATGAAAGGATAATAAATTTTGCCAAATGTTTTATCTGCCTTTATTGAGATAATCATATGATTTGTAACCTTAATTTTGTTAATGTGGTTATCACATTGATTTGCACATGTTGAACTATACTTACTTACATTCCTGGAAAAAGTCCCACTTCGTTGTGGTGTATAACCTTTTAATGTATTGTTGAATTCGGTTCACTAGTGGTTTGTTGAGGATTTTTGCATCTATGTTCATTAGATAAATTTGGAAGTGTTACCATCTCTTCTATTTTGGGAAAGGGTTTTGAGAAAGATTGGTATTAGGTCTTCTTTAGATGTCTGGTAGAATTCACTGGTGAAACCACCTGGTCCTAAACTTTTCTTTGTTGGGAGGTTCTTGACTGATTAATGATTCAATCCTCTTACTAGTAACTCAAATCTTCTGTTTGGATATTTTATTCCTTCTTGATTAAGACTTAATAGGTTTTATGTTTCTAAAAACCTCTTCCTAGGTCATCAAATTTGTTAGTGAAAAATTGCTTATAGTTACTAGTCTCCCATGATCTTTTGTGTTTCTGTGGTATCAGTTGTAATGTCCCCTCTTTCATTTCTAATTTTATTTGAGTCCTCTTTTTTCCTTGGGAATCTAGTGAAAGGTTTGTCAATTTTGTGTATCTTTAAAAAAAACACAGGTCTTAATTTTTTAATCTTATCTATTGAATTTTTGGTCTTCATTTCTTTATTTCTATTCAGACCTTTGTTATTTCCTTCCTTCTGCTAAGTTTGATCTTAGTTTGTTCTTTCTCTAGTACCTTGAGATGTTAAGTTAGGTTTCTCATTTGAAGTTTTTTTCTTTTTTTTTTCTTAATGTAAGACTTTATTGCTATAAACTTCCCTTTTAGAATTATTTTTCTGCATCCCACAAATTAGAGTATGTTGTGTTTTCATTTTCATTTCTCTCAAGGTATTTTTTTATTTCTCTTTTTTTTTTTTTTTTTTTTTTTAATAATGTATTTTTTTTTTTTATAAACATATATTTTTATCCCCAGGGGTACAGGTCTGTGAATCACCAGGTTTACACACTTCACAGCACTCACCAAATCACATACCCTCCCCAATGTCCATAATCCCACCCCCTTCCCCCAAACCCCCTCCCCCCGGCAACCCTCAGTTTGTTGTGAGATTAAGAGTCACTTATGGTTTGTCTCCCTCCCAATCCCATCTTGTTTCATTTATTCTTCTACCCACTTAAGCCTCCATGTTGCATCACCACTTCCTCATATCAGGGAGATCATATGATAGTTGTCTTTCTCTGCTTGACTTATTTCGCTAAGCATGATACGCTCTAGTTCCATCCATGTTGTTGCAAATGGCAAGATTTCATTTCTTTTGATGGCTGCATAGTATTCCATTGTGTATATATACCACATCTTCTTGATCCATTCATCTGTTGATGGACATCTAGGTTCTTTCCATAGTTTGGCTATTGTGGACATTGCTGCTATAAACATTCGGGTGCATGTGTCCCTTTGGATCACTACATTTGTATCTTTAGGGTAAATACCCAATAGTGCAATTGCTGGGTCATAGGGCAGTTCTATTTTCAACATTTTGAGGAACCTCCATGCTGTTTTCCAGAGTGGCTGCACCAGCTTGCATTCCCACCAACAGTGTAGGAGGGTTCCCCTTTCTCCGCATCCTCGCCAGCATCTGTCATTTCCTGACTTGTTGATTTTAGCCATTCTGACTGGTGTGAGGTGATATCTCATTGTGGTTTTGATTTGTATTTCCCTGATGCCGAGTGATATGGAGCACTTTTTCATGTGTCTGTTGGCCATCTGGATGTCTTCTTTGCAGAAATGTCTGTTCATGTCTTCTGCCCATTTTTTGATTGGATTATTTGTTCTTTGGGTGTTGAGTTTGCTAAGTTCTTTATAGATTCTGGACACTAGTCCTTTATCTGATATGTCGTTTGCAAATATCTTCTCCCATTCTGTCAGTTGTCTTTTGATTTTGTTAACTGTTTCCTTTGCTGTGCAAAAGCTTTTGATCTTGATGAAATCCCAATAGTTCATTTTTGCCCTTGCTTCCCTTGCCTTTTGCGTTGTTCCTAGGAAGATGTTGCTGCGGCAAAGGTCGAAGAGGTTGCTGCCCATGTTCTCCTCAAGGATTTTGATGGATTCCTTTCGTACATTGAGGTCCTTCATCCATTTTGAGTCTATTTTTGTGTGTGGTGTAAGGAAATGGTCCAATTTCATTTTTCTGCATGTGGCTGTCAAATTTTCCCAGCACCATTTATTGAAAAGGCTGTCTTTTTTCCATTGGACATTCTTTCCTGCTTTGTCGAAGATTAGTTGACCATAGATTTGAGGGTCTATTTCTGGGCTCTCTATTCTGTTCCATTGATCTATGTGTCTGTTTTTGTGCCAGTACCATGCTGTCTTGATGATGACAGCTTTGTAATAGAGCCTGAAGTCCGGAATTGTGATGCCACCAACGTTGGCTTTCTTTTTCAATATCCCTTTGGCTATTCGAGGTCTTTTCTGGTTCCATATAAATTTTAGAATTATTTGTTCCATTTCTTTGAAAAAGATGGATGGTACTTTGATAGGAATTGCATTAAATGTGTAGATTGCTTTAGGTAGCATAGACATTTTCACAATATTTATTCTTCCAATCCAGGAGCATGGAACATTTTTCCATTTCTTTGTGTCTTCCTCAATTTCTTTCATGAGTACTTTATAGTTTTCTGAGTATAGATTCTGTGTCTCTTTGGTTAGGTTTATTCCTAGGTATCTTATGGTTTTGGGTGCAATTGTAAATGGGATTGACTCCTTAATTTCCCTTTCTTCTGTCTTGCTGTTCGTGTAGAGAAATGCAACTGATTTCTGTGCATTGATTTTATATCCTGACACTTTACTGAATTCCTGTATAAGTTCTAGCAGTTTTGGAGTGGAGTCTTTTGGGTTTTCCACATATAGTATCATATCATCTGCGAAGAGTGATAATTTGACTTCTTCTTTACCGATTTGGATGCCTTTAATTTCCTTTTGTTGTCTGATTGCTGAGACATCACAGATATATTCAGAACATTTCATCCCAAAGCAACAGAATACACATTCTTCTCTAGTGCACATGGAACATTCTCCAGAATAGATCACATCCTCGGTCCTAAATCAGGACTCAACCGGTATCAAAAGATTGGGATCATTCCTTGCATATTTTCAGACAACAATTCTCTAAAGCTAGAACTCAACCACAAAAGTAAGTTTGAAAAGAACCAAAATACATGGAGTCTAAACAGCATCCTTCTAAGGAATGAATGGGTCAACCGGGAAATTAAAGAAGAATTGAAAAAAAATCATGGAAACAAATGATAATGAAAATACAATGGTTCAAAATCTGTGGGACACAACAAAGGCAGTCCTGAGAGGAAAATATATAGCGGTACAAGCCTTTCTCAAGAAACAAAAAAGGTCTTTTTATTTCTCTTTTGACTCCTTTGACTTACTGTTTGTACATGAGCATGTTGTTTAAATTCTAGGTATTTTTCTAGGGGTTTTCCAGTTTTCTTCATGTAATTGATTTCTAGTTTTATACAATTGTGGTTGGAAAAGAAACTTGATATAATTTCCATCTTCTTAATTTATTAAGACTTGTGTTTTGGCCTAACATAAGTATGGTTTATTCTAAAGAATGTTCCATGTACACTTGAGAAGAGTGTATATTTCGCTGCTGTTGGACAGAATGTTCTATGTATGTCTGTTAAGTCCATCTGCGGTAATGTGTAGTTTATGTCCAATGTTTCACAATTGATTTCCTGTCTGAATGATCTATCTATTGCTGAAAGTGGGTTATTGAACTCCCCTACCATTATTGTATTGCTGTCTATTTCTTGCTTTGGGTCTGTTAATATTTGCTTTATTTATTTAGATATTCTTTTGTTGAGTGCACAAATATTTATAATTATTATATCCTGTTGATGATTGACCCCCCCTATCATTATATAATGACTTTATTTGTCTCCTGTTACAGTCTTTGGCTTAAAATCTATTTTTTTTCCTGATATCTACAGCTATCTCTGCTTTTATTTGTTCTCTCATTTTCATGGAATAAATAACTTTCTCCATCCCTGAAATTTCAGCCTCTTTATGTCCTGAGGTGAGTTTCTTGTAGGCAATATATAGTTAGGTCTTGGTTTTTGACCCAGTCAGCTGCTCTATGTATTCTGACTGGAGAAATTGGTCCATTTGCATTTAAGGTAATTATTGATAGATATGGACTTACTGTTGACATTTTTGTTCATTGTTTTGTAATTCTTTTGTTATTTTATTATTGTCTTCCTCTCTTCTTTTGTAATATGATGATTTATTGTACTTATAATCTTTGATTTCATTTTTCTATTTTATTTTTTTAAATCATTTTTGTATATACTATAGGCTTTTACCATATGGTTACAATCAGGCTTACATAAAGTATTTATATCTGGGGCACCTGGGTGGCTCAGTGGGTTAAAGCCTCTGCTTTCCGCTCAGGTCATGATCCCAGGGTCCTGGGATCAAGCCCCGCAATGGGCTCTTTGCTCAGCAGGGAGCCTGCTTCTTTCTCTCTCTCTGTCTGCCTCTCCGCCTACTTGTGATCTCTGTCTGTCAAATAAATAAATAAAATCTTTAAAAAAAAAGTATTTATATCCGATATTCATAACAGTCTGGGGCACTTGGGTGGCTCAGTAGGTTAGGGATCTGTCTCTTGGTTTCAGCTCAAATTGTGATCTCATGTGATCTCATTGGTCAATTGCTTCAGTGGGCAATCTGCTTGAGATTCTCTCCTTTTGCCCCTATTCATATGCAGCCTCTCTCTCTCTTACAAATAAGTAAATATTTTAAAAAGGTAACATTCTAAAAAAATAATTATGAGTCTATTGTGAGCTAATAATAACTTCAAATGCCTAGCAAAGCTCCACCAGCCCCACATTTTATGCTCTTGATGTCAAAATTTGCAACTTTTACATGTGTATTTACTAACAAATTATTGTCATTATAGTTATTTTAATACTTTTGTCTTTTAACCTTCATACTAGAGTATAAGTGATTTACTCACCACCATTAGAGCAGTATTCTGAATTTAAATATATATTTACTTTTACCTGTGACTTTTATACTTTAATGTGTTTTCATATTACTAATTAGTGTCTTTTCCTTTTAGCTAGAAGAACTTTCCTTAACATTTAATAAGGCCAGTCTAATGGTGATGAACAACTTCAGCTTTTGTTTGTCTGGAAAACTCTATATGCATCAATTCTTAAGGACACTTTGGCCAGATAGAGTATTCTTGGTTGGCAGTCCTTTGTGTTTTCAATACTTTGAAAATATCTTGTCATCACATTCTGGCCTACAAAGTTTCTGCTGAGAGATCTGCTCATAGTCTT
This sequence comes from Mustela nigripes, assembly GCF_022355385.1. Lineage (NCBI taxonomy): Eukaryota > Metazoa > Chordata > Mammalia > Carnivora > Mustelidae > Mustela > Mustela nigripes. Next base: position 30,192,032 of record NC_081559.1, on the reverse strand, counting down.
ATGGGTCTTATGGGCATATCCCTTGCATATAACACATTATTTATTTCTTGCTGTTTTAAAGATTCTCTTCTTGTCTTTAATTTTTGGTAATTTCATTGTAATGTTTCTCAGTGTGGATCTCTTTAGATTCATCCTTTTTAGAACTTCCTGGGCTACTTGGATCGGATATCTCTTTCTCCAAGGTAAACAAGTTTTCAGTCATTATTTCTTTGATAAGTTTTCTTTGTATTTTTATATCTCGTTTCTCCTTCTGGGACCTGTATCATGCATATGTATTAGGTCCATTTGCTGGTATCTCTTAATTTCTATATGCTATCTTCACTCTATCACATGTTTTTGTTTTGTTTTGCTTTTAATTTTTACTTCTCTGAATGAATTCCATTGCCCTATCTTTGATTTCACTGACCCTTACTTCTGCTTGATCTAGTCTGCTATTGAGCCCTGTTCAATACTGCTCAAAACTGAACTTTTCAGTTCAATTATTGTAGTATTCAGCTCTGTATTTCTGTTTGGTACTTTTTAATATTTCCTATTTGTTGAAATTCTCACTTTGCTTGTACATTGCTCTTCTGACTTAAGTGATTATCTCTATGACCATTATATAGTCCAAATCTCCCTCTGTGTCCTCAGTGACTCCCAGTATTTGTGGGTATGCCAAGATCCATCAGTGCCCCAAAGAGGAGGATTACAGTCAGTAAATACATGCAGGCTCATCAGAAACTGGAATTCCAGGCAGTGGCTAGGAAAGTATGTAGTTAATCCCCTTCCAGAAACAAGCTGGAAAATGGGCATTTTTGCTTGTTTCCTCTGTGTTGAGTCCTGGTTTATAACCACAGTGAGGGGTACTTCTGTGTTGTTAAGAACAGTTTCTTTGTTTGCTACAAGTCCTCTGGTACTCATGAATGAAAGCCCTGTTGCCTATTAGAACCAGATGATGTGGGGACCAATTCCTCTGGTGAGAAATAAGATATTTATTTGTATATAATGACCAGAATGATACTATTTTCCTAGGGATGGAAAATAAATACTGCAACCTTAGCATAATGAAAACAGATTATTTTTTGTTGAACTTAAACTGAAGTTAATGGATTCTCTATATTTAGGGAATATAGGGACTATAAAAGATAAAACACAAACCGATTTTAATAGTTCATCATTATCATCTAAAAGTCATCCTTATATTTAGGAAAGCTGAAATGTTTTTAATCATATCAATAATTGATCAATAACTCTTTTATACTAAGTAAACACAGGACACATAAGGGTAAGATTTAAATGAGAAATTAATCATGTTTTAAATGATTGTTTTTTTTAAATAACCCTATTGGACTCTTTAATAGAGAAAACTAACTCTTTCTTCCTAAAGTAGCACTCACGGGGCAAATAGATATATTATCTCCTAGGTGATACTGACTCATTGGATAACTGGGCCACATGTCATAATAAGAGAGAGTAAGTCCCCCAAGGTAATGATGCACTTAAACAAAATAGGTCAGAGGTATGAATAACAGAAGAGGCAGTTACAAAAATTCAGAGTCAGCTAAGAGACTATTTGAAAACAATTCTTGTCTCAGGAGACAGTTTTGTTTTCATTAATAGCCAAATATTCCTAAACAAATGAAGAAAGAATGAAACTAGATAAATGTATGAAGATTTAAATAAGAGTACCAGAATCTTGTCTACATGCTATGAAGTACATCAGCAGAACAGTATAATGCAACCAGAAGATGTGGGATAATGGCTAATTTGTATTCTCTTTTTGGTTTAAGAACACCTAATTTTTCTTCTGTAAACCTAGTTTGCACTTGGAGTTATTCTAGGGCAACTATATCCCTACTGCTAATCACAGCTTTGACATAATGCCTGTTTGTTCCTTAATGATCCACCAAGGCCAGTCTGAGTTTTATTCCCAAACATTTATGCACAACTTGTTGCAGACTACTGAGAAATAGCTCTGTGGTATAGACATGGCCAAAGAGAGTCAAATATAAGGATGCTGTTTCATTTCTGCTCTTTGCCCTACTTTTATTCTCTCTTGCATATACTGTATTGTAGGTTGATCACATTCTAGAAGTCTTATATTTCCTGTCTCTTGTTTGGAGATATCATGATCTGATATAGGGTCATATATAGGCTCTGAATTCATCCAGATGTTCTATAACATAAAACTTCTAAAACAAAGATCATACATGCTCTTCCTGCCAGTTCTCTTACCTCATTTCTCCCATCTCACTTTTTGTCTGGACCGGAGCATTAGACTGATACCCCTCTTCATATTCCACATGGGAAGACTTTGATGTAAATGAGAAAGTTGATAGAGAAATACCGATTCAGATAATAGGGACATAATTATGCGTCTTTGCAACATTTTAGGAAAAATAAAAGCCACAGTTAGAGAGGAGTCAATTCTGAACATGAAGCTATTGATTAGCATGTTCTATCATTCAGATTAAGTCTTTGGTTGTTTATCATTTCTCTTCCCTTTCCCCTCTACCTGCTTACAGAATAGAGTCATTGTAAAAGTGCTTTTGGAATTGTGACTATATGCCACATTAAATACAATTCTGACCCCACAGTCTAAGGACAGATTCACTGGTTTGGTTTAAATGTAAGTGAGATAAAATTATATCATCTGTGGACAACTAATATGAACCTCTCAACCTGTGCTCTGGGGAGTGTTAGGTTGGCATGTAGTTAATGATTCCTCCTCAGTACCTAGAAATGTGTTGTCTGCCATAGTATTTTGCTTCAAAGAGCTGTAAAAATTGAAAGACTGGAAATAAAAATGTGATCTTGGTTCACCAGAATGCTGAAATGTCAACAGTTTAATAAAAAAAAAAATGAGGTTTAGTTAATATTCCCTATTTTAGGTTAAAAGTTTGACATCAGTAAGAATGAATTTATATTCATTTACACGGAAAAAGTGAACAGAAATGTTAGTTAAGCATGAGTTCAATATAGTCAGAAGCAATATTGCACTGCATTAATAGTTTTGAAAGGGGGGACAGAGCATTTGAGTTTGAACCCAAGCTCTCCTTCAGTGGTCACCTGACCCCAGACAAGTTTGTGGTGCTTAGCTTTCATATCAACACACTGAGGGATTTGAATTAAATACCCTCAAGTTTATACTAAACCCTGATGTAGGGTTATAGAGGTAAGATGAGTCAGAAGAAGAAATAAAAAGTTGATTGATTTAATGGAAAGAGAGATTTGTACTGAGAAGTCAATGTGATAACCTTGGAATATAAGATTATATAGAGCTTTGTTGATGTTAGTGCTAAATCAGATAGGTATTAAAGAATAAAATATAGTAAGTAAAGTAATAAACATGGTGCATGTATTGGTATAAGGAAATATGAAACATGAACTTATAGAGAAATTAGATAGAATAAGAACATTTAGAAGGATTTTTCAGTAAATCCAATGGTGATATTCTGTACTACTGTAACAGCAACAAAAGGAACAAACATGTATTGATTTTGTACTTTGTGGCTAACGCTTTTGTTAAGTACTTTATAAGCTCCATGTCTTAAGAAGCCAAAAAGTGAGACATTTCCATAGGAAAAAAAAATAGCAGGACATGCTTGATAATACAAATGTAACATAAAAACTAGCCAATCATAATAAAAATTTCAAGTTTGAGTTCTGTCACATGATGATGCCCCATTAAGTCTAGAAAGCCAGTCAGTTTTTGGAGAAAGATTTGGTAATAACCTTTGGCCATGTTGAATTTGAAAGAATTTCCCTAAGGAAATATAAAATACTTATTTCCAAGTTATGATATGTAGAGTTGGCATTTATTTCTTAAAAGCAGATGATATTTCCAAATGACAAAAATATATAGCAGAATGCTATCAAAGGGTTTCAATTTCAGAAGATAATCAGATTGGTCAAGTAGAACCAAAAAAAGGAAAAAAAAAAAAAAAAAGAATGGAGGAGCACGGTCACAAATACTAAAAGAAAGGAGAATTTCAAAAAGATTGAGGGAAATGGGCCCAGCAGGGGAGATCAGCAGTGAAAAATACTATATAGGTCAAGGTGTTCTTCAGGTCTGGAGCAAAACAGGTATATTTGCTAGAAGAATGAAACTGAAACTCTTTCAACATCCACCAAGATAACTGACAGTGGACACTGACCATCATTAATAAGTGAATTAGGGCTTTATCTTTACAGAGTTCAATAAAACACTGATAAAATAGCTCTAGAAGTTGGACATTTTTGTAGCTCAAAATCTTTCAAAGGAGAAATGAAACCCATTTCTGTTAAATATAATTAGAAATATGTAACAGACTCTGGTAACTACCAATCCAACTGATATTCTTCTACCCCACTCCCCTCATTCACCTGGGCAGAGCCCTGAAATTATTCAGGCTTCAATTTTCCTCTGCTCAGACTTTGGTTTCATTAGGACATTGGCTCCATCAGCAGCCCCAAGGGAACTTTTCTAACGTACTCATGGTCATCCTATTTTCTTTTGGTTATTTTCTTTGGTTAGTCACTGTTCCAGGCATATATATATATGTGCCACCAGGAAAAGAGTAAAGAGAAGTTGGGTAGGGACCCTCTAGGAAAAGTTTTCCTGACTGATAAACACATACACACACACACACACAGAGGAAATAGAGCTGACCTTTTCCTTCATAGATCCAGATGGGATGCCTGGAACTGCTTCAGCCATCTTGTAACCAATAAGGAAGTAACTTCTGAGAACAAGTGATAGTACAGAGAGAGGAAGGGAACTGAGTCCTCAAGGTCCTTATTTAGATGAATTCATCATACCATGCTGCATCTCCAGGATTTTCCTTCACTTAAACTATTGGAATTTTCTGTTACTTGTAGCTGAATGCAATCTATAATAAAAATGTGAAGATTACTTCCTGGCATTTCCCTCCCTTGTTCTTAATTTTCTATTATTACCTTATATTCAGCTTTTTGTATTTTCTTCCAGTGAAATTCTTTTATAGAAAATATAATACTCTATAAAAGTCTTAATTCTAATTTCTAATTCTGTAATTATTGTTACAATTGAATTCTTAGTTGATTAGGTTTGGTGGTGTCGTGGTGAGGGGAAGTAAGGAGAGTGTGTGAATAAAAGAATAGTCTATTGTTTCCCAATTTCCCTCTCCATAGTTATGGCACAGATTTAAAAGGAACTGTGTATAGCATTATTTCAGGGGGATTACAATAAAAACCAAAATCTTTATATAAATTTCTCAAGCCTTTTGTTTTGGGTTCCCATTTTATGACTCTTTTCAGGCATGGCACTTTCATTAACGTGTGCAAGCAAAGCCTCATTGTTCAATATGGCTCTCTAATGAGAAGGAATAAGACTAAGTATTGGGAATGAAAATTGTACAATTTTATGTGGTGGTTTATAGACTATTACTTCTAATTGAAATTTGAAGTCGCCTTTACAGTTAAGGTGAAAGCAGAAAATCACACATTAGGCCTCTCTCTGACATAACAGGCTCCAGGCTGGAGTGAGAACCAGTCTTGGACAAAGGGTAGCCCTTACGTATCAAAAGAAACAGAGAGCTGGCATTGTCCTCAAAGGTGAAATTTGAATAAAGTCCAATGTCTGTAAAGAAGCCATCTGCTGAAGGTAAGGACTTATGATTATTGGGGATGTTTGAAAAGTGTTAAAAATGGAAGTTGAGGGGGAAACACCATTAGCTTGCCCAGATGATGGAGAGTATGTCTATGCTAGGGATCTAGTTTGTTGATTGATTTTCTCCCCCAACCTAAGAACTTGCTGTGCAATCTGGGAAGATGCTGTAGAATGGACCTGGAGTGTTTATTTCAATCGTTTTAACTACATTGGATAAAACTTATGATCATGGAGCTTTCCAAAGCAATTGTGTATTTGAATACTCTGAAATCTGCTTTTCCCATAATTACTACCCATATAGTCCAAATGGGTCCAATATGGCCCTCCAGGGGATGAAAATAGGTTCTTGAGGGAGGAGTGGAAAAATCTCAGATATTGCATGAAGAGTTATACAGTATGTCTGTGGTATTAAAATTTCACAAGGAAGGGGATAATTAGGAAAAAATAATCTAAAAACACTGGAGGGAGATAATGAATTTAAAACATTTAGTCTACAAAATAGATTTATTTACTCTGTAAAGAAAAAGAGGAAAATGCAATCTATCATTAGGAGGTCCATCAGAAGCGTCCTGAAGTACCTCAGTCATACGAGATCAGTGATGTACAGTCTGCTTTCGCAGAGATTTACAGCCATGCATCAAAAATGTAAATCTCATTATGTTTTTTTGCAAGTGGATATGAATAGAAAAATTTCCCATTGTTTCAGAATTGTAGCTAATGGTTTAATGTAAAATAACGGTCTTATTATTTTCATAAGCCTATCCTGGACCTATGGTGTGGCTAGTCATCTCTACTATGTCCTCCTTGCCTTCCTACAACCACATAATTAAATGACTGAGGGTAGAGAGGGAATTCTGAGTCTATTTTATGTGTGGCTGGCCTGAAGGGGAGTTCAGAGAATTTTCACCAGATTGAAACAAGATGGGCAGCCCTCAGCAGGACCACTTATGATGAGGAGGAATTGCAGATGCAATCGAGAGAAGTTGGCATCTCCTTTCCTGGTTGAACTTCACAGCTCGGTTGGTACACTTGCTGATTTACCTTTTGTCTATTTGGGCAGGTGGGAAAGGAAATGAAAGAAAGAGAGAGAAGGGACAGACAGAAAATTCCAGAGAGCAACATCCTGAACTGCCACCACCTGGCCTATGTGTTGCCTGCATTTTCATCAATCATTGAGATACTGTGAAAGATGGACAAAGGGACCCTAAGAACAGGAGGCTTAAGTGTTTCCACAGTGGGGAGGAAGCTAAGGAAATTCTAGAGGAGATCAAAATAGAATATCTCTCCAAGAGATAACAGTGAAGTAGAGAGATCTTGCCCAAGATACCTCTGACATAATTCACTTATGTTCCTCCAAGACAGATGGAACATAGGCTATGGCCACATACAAGGGCATTGATAGCCACAACCAATGGAAGACCACAATATTCACTTAATGAAAATAGTTGTGTTCCTTTTAATCTTCTCCACTCTTTTACTAATCCCGAGGGGCTAAAAATCAATCAATCAATCAATTAATTAATCAATAAAAGAAAAACAAGGAAAGGGCAAACACGACTTCTTCCCTCTCCAAATACAGAAGCTCAGAGTAGGCATGTTTCAAATTGAACTTGCTGTTGAAGTTTTAGTTTGTCCAGATCTTGACCAACCTCCTTAGTGCCTGGACTTTTCTAGCAAGTTCTGAAATCTGCCACAGAGATTCGTGAAGGGAGATTGGACAGGACACATTTAAAGGCACCAGTGGATGGAAGTCTTAGTACATTCCTTTTCACCCACTCTTTACCCTGGCACCCTGGTTTAGATTGCTTAATTAACAGACTATTTCTATTCAGCAAAATCTCAGTAAGACTGAAGAACAATTTTGACTTTCTACAGGAACTTAAAAAATGAAAACAAAAAGCAAAACACTTGGTTCAGATTTAGTTACTTTCCTCTATATCTTTGTAGTTCCTTTTTCATCTTATGCAAAACCTTAGCTTATTATCAAAATATGTTCCTAACGAATTTCTCCCCCAATTCAAGTAAGAACCACAGGGTCCCTGTCTCCATAGAGCCAGAAGGAGTTATTTTCATTCTCAAGTACTGCTTCTTAGACTTTTCTGAGTATAAAAATTACCTGGGAAATTTGGATGTTGTTATAAATATACTGTCTGGGGATGTTGTGAACTGAATTGTGTCTCCTCAAAATTCATCTGCTGAAACTCTAATCCACAGTGTGATTGTATTTGAGGATTGTCTGTAGGGAGGAAATTAAGGTTAAATGAACTAAGTGCAGGTCTTAATTTGATAGAACTTGTGTCCTCTTCAGAAAAGGAAGAGACAACAGAGATCTCTCTTTCCACACAGGTACCAAGGAGAAGCCATGTGAGGACACAGCACGAGGGTGGTCTTCCAGAAGCCAGGAAACAAGCCTTCACAGAAATGAAATATGCAGGCACCTTGATGTGGGGCTTCCAGTGTCCAGAACTGTGAGAAAATTAGTTTCTGTTGTTCAAGACGCACATTTTGTTATGGTAGCCTAAGCAGACTGAGATAGGGGTCCTTCCTCTGAAGTTCCTAAGTTAGTAAATCTCAGATGGGTGTCAAGAATGTGTGTGTGTGTGTGTGTGTGTGTGTGTGTGTGTGTGTGTGTGTTTTAAACAACTGAAATTATTTTTATTATGATCTGGTGAATTTGGGAGCCACTAAATTGAAGGTATTATATTAATGAATATCTCTGCTTATACTTGTTTCTTTTGGGAAAGTGTATACAAGTGTTATATTATACTATGTTCATGTGGTTCCAGAAATTACATAAAACAAGTTTTTTGAAATTGTACAGATAATAAAGGGGAATATACAGATAAAATTTAGCACATACAGGGGCTTGAGGCTATTTTGTATAATCACTCACTCTCTTGTCTGATATAGAGAAGGTGGTCAGTTTAATAACATAAAACAAAACAAAACAGAAAACAGCAATAACCCTGGAGCCCCTATTCCTGGTCAAGATACTAATTCCACCCCAGCGTCTTGCCTGATCATCCAGCTCTTTTATACATACACAGTCTTATGCTCTGCTTTTCTAATGGGTGTTTGTTATTAGTTAAGCCATGATTCAGGATCCCAGGGTGGGGATCACCATGTACCCAGGTGAAGGAAGCTTCACCAGCCTGGGAGAGGGATGGAAGACAGAGGAGAGGTGGGTGGAGCCCGTTCACATCTTACCAGGAAATGTGCCTTGTGTCTGGAGGCTGTCCTGGGCTGACACCCAGGTTGTGGAGCAAAGGGACCTGTACATATGCTGGTACCACTCACACATGGAGATGTGACCCACCTTTAGCAATCACTGCTTTCCCAGAGCAGTGGACACCCCAGTAGTTCTGCCAACAGCTCCTGGTCTGGTTCTGGCTGGGGAGGAGGCTATCAAAAGGAGGATAAGGTAGTTCTCCATGTCTTCTGCCCAAGTGCTGACTCCTAAAGATACACCCCCCTCCCCGAAGCAGCTCCTAGATCAATATGACCCTCAGCAAAGATGTGCTTACACCTATTTCTTTCAGAGTTCTCCTTCCTCCACTCTTTATAGACCTTTCTCCATTTCAACAAATATTTATTGACCCATTACCATTCTAGGTGATGAGACTATAGCAATGAATTAAAAGAGAGAGAGAGAGAGGAGAGGAAACCGCCTTTCCAGAACTTGACATTATAATGAGAATAAAGATAGTATTGACATATACATTCATTATTTAATATACAGTAATGATAAATACTATAAAGAAAAGAAGGTATAAAGTGTTAGAGAGTGGGTGGGGTGGTAGGGTGGGTCTTTCCATAAGGTCAAGTAAAGCATATCTGAGAAAATGACAACCAGGCCAAGACTTAGGTATGAAGGAAGCTATGCTTGAAGAAGAGCATTTCAGGCACAAGTGAACAGCAAGTGCAAAATATTGTGGCATCTGTGAGGGACATCTCAAGGGCCAGGATGGCTGAAGCCAGAGATTAGGGAAAATGAGGATGGGAGACAATGTCAGAGCAGGGAGAGAGGGACCAGATCAGATGGTTCAAGGACAAGATAAGGAGGTTGGAGGGCGTGGAGCTGGAGAAAGTTATGATCTGATTTATTTCTATGGGGAAAGACCACAGGAGTGAGAGGAGATATTGCAAAGCCAATTAAAAGGCTATTGATATTAATAACCTGGGTTAACTCCTAAACACAGCATTTCAGTGAATTTTAGTATGAGGTAACCAGTGGGTATAACCAGGTCCAAAAATATCAGGGACCCAGAGGCCTACCATTACCTAGAGATTCTTCTTTCTTCTTCTTCTTCTTCTTTTTTTTTTTTTTTTAAGATTACTTATTTATTTGAGAGAGAGAGAGACAGAGAGAACACAAACAGGGGAGAGAGACAAGCAGACTCCCCACTGAGCAGAGAGCCTGATGCGGGCCTCATTTCCAGGACCCTGAGATTACGACATGAGCCAGAATCAGACGTTTAACTGACTGAGCTACCCAAGCATCTCTTACTTAGTGATTTTTGTATTTTTTTTTTCCAGTTAGCTTATAATCAAATGTGTAGCTTTTTAACATTCCTTCTCTTATTAGAGGACCCTAACTTTGTGTCTTTTTTTCAAAGAGGAAGGCAGTTTGGTCTTCCAACCCTGCCTTCTGACTGCCATCAAGGAAACATACAAAGAGCCAATTTGATTTTCACAACATGTTTTATTAATAATAAGAGGAGGTGCATGAAACACATTCCCACCCAATTCGTGTAACCTCCTTCCACATTTTCTAGTCACCTGTTTAGGTGGAGTTAGAAGTAACTTCATTTCCATACAATGGAAAGGCACCTTTCAAAAAATGTATCCGGGGTGCCTGGGTGGCTCAGTGGCTTGGGCCTCTGCCTTCAACTCGGGTAGTGATCACGGGGTCCTGGGATCGAGCCCCGCTCTCTGCTCTTTGGGGCGCTTGATTCCCACCCCCACTCTGCTTGCTTCTCTGACTAATTGTGATCTCTCTGTCAAAGAAATAAATAAAATCTTTAAAAAAAAATGTACCCATCTACCAGCAGAACTTACCAATGACCTCCAACAAAGAATTTTCAAATATCTGCTCTGAAAGCATTCATATCCTATGCGCAGAACAAAGTTATATGATGAAAATGTTATTGTGTTTTAGACTGAGGTTTTTAAGTGATTTAATTATAGCCATAGAATGTTGGGTTTTATGTATCATATTGACAAATCCAAAACCATACTTCTGAATTTAACGTTCTCAAAGGATGTGTTAGGAGCATACTGGCTGCTCTTTCTTTTGGCAAAAGCTTCATACTAGGTAAAAATGCTTCTTATGTTATTTTTGAACTATTCTATTTTTGACCCTAATCCTTTTCTTTGCTGTGGTTATGGCCCTGAGTCGCTAAATTATAGGCTCTCCTGAAGTTTCAAAAAGCTAATTCACACCACTGTGCACATTAGGAAGGTGGTGTATATAATATTCCACTAAGGGAGACCCGAAGCACATTAAGCCCCCACCAGTCACGGTCACGAGTCAGGCTACAACTGACGCTACTCATTTTTCTTCACTGACAAGTTTTCATTATGTGGCTTTCCCAGAACAATTTAGAAATTGATCTGCAGCTGATGGAAGCTAGGATGAATTGGGCCCATAAGTGAACCCAAAATGTTAAAGTCAGAACCAATGCCAAAACTCCAGCACTGAGTAGAAGGTAAGCAACAACCTCCCTCCCAACTTCATCCTCCTCACCTCCGTGCTTTTTTTCCGTAGGCAGTACACACAGATCTCAGACCCCTCCAAAGACCTTCTCACTCTGGCAATATCCCCCTGGCCTGGAGGGGCCATGTAGACTTTTCTTTTCTTTCATCCTCTGTTTACTTATCTCCTGCCTAATAGGTCAGAGGTTCACACTCTTGAAAAAACAATTCTTTAGTTATGTGTCTACTCGTATGAAAGAAAGGGTCTTTTGTCTTCTGCACAATTGTGTAAATACGGTTGAAAATCTAGGGTGTTGTTCTGAATTTGTTCTGTGTAATTATAGCATGCTTGGGGACAGTGGAATTGCCCGACAGAGTATGCAGTGGGATTGTACAACCCTGGGAAGACTTTGGAAATGAGATGCTCTTAGGACTTTTCCAGAGGACTGAAAAACTCTGGGGATGTGTTCTGGTTCCAAGAAGATTAGGTGGAATAAATGAGACTTAAGGTGATAGAGTTTAGCCAGGTAAGTGTTTGTGGTGGTGGTGTTACTGGTATGTGTGTGTGTGTGTGTGCGTGTGTGCAAATATATGTTTGTGTGAGAGGGGAGTCAGTGGGTGTGTGTTGGAGGAAGGGATAGTAGGTAAAAAGGCTGTCTGAAGAAGGATTAGGAGTTCAAAAGTAAGCATTTACCTGCCATATAAATAAGAATTTAGTGATTAGTGAAGTCAAAATAGATTACCCTTTTTCCTCATTTTATCCAATTTCTGTGCGTCAGTACCACCCAACACCCTAAAATTCATGAACATCTCCCACAATCTGTTTTCTTCCCTAACAACAGCAGCAGCAATCAGTTCTTTTTTTTTTTTTTTTTTTGAAGATTTTATTTATCAGAAAAAGAGGGCACACATGCAGGGGGAGGGGCAGGCAGAGGGAGAAATAGGTTCCCTGCTGAGCAAGGAGCCAGATTAAGGACTCAATCCCAGGACCCTGTGATCATGACTGGAGCCAAAGGCAAATGCTTAACTGATGGAGCCACCCGGGTGTCCCAGCAATCAGTGCTTGAACAGCTTTTGTGTGCAAGACCAAGTGCCAGAGGCTTTTTGATGTAGTAGGTAGCAGGCAACTGATGAACTTTGACCCAGCAGTCCCCTTCTACATTGTGAGAGAAATCAAACTAATTAACAGGGAATTTCACTCTATCTGCTCTTGAGAGGGAGAGAGTCATCTTCACATTCACTAGAAGTGTCTTGGAAGAGCCTCAGGATAACCTTACCCCAAAGGAGCACATCCACGGGACCCAGCCTTCAAAAACATCCACCGAGGGTGGCTACACCTCTCAGGCAATTAGTTGCTCAGCTGTGTCTACCAGTGTCTGTTGCAATGAGCCCACCCTTCCAAACTCCACAGTCCTCCAGACTGGACACTGGTCGTGGCTGTGCAGGAAATAACTGAGAACCATCCCAGAGATGAAATACCTTGCTGTGAGGTCACCTATTTGGGAAATACTATTTGAGTCTTATGCTTGTTGCATCACTCTATCCTTTTCAGAAACCTATTCGTGGCTTAATAATGAACACTTTGTTGAGGACTTTCCATTACAGAGCCCCAAGACAAACGTCCATATCTGTATCCAGCACAGTGATGAGTGCACAATAGGTAATCATTCTGGTAGCAATTGTGTTATGGAATTGAGGGCTTAAGGGATAACTTGGTTTCCATGATCAGCAGAAAATATAACAGACCAAGAAATTAATAAAAAAAAATGAACAAATCTGATAAGGAGTGAATCTTTCTTGATTTTTATTATTTTAAGTATCCAGGTATAATATTTTTAAATAGTAAAATATATTTGAAGCCTCAGGCCAATTACATTTTTTTTCCCTTTCACCTGAAAATCATGTTGATAATTGGCTGTTTGGTAGGACAAAACGGTTGAGAGTACACTGCCTGTGTGAGAATCGGAAGCATCCCCAGAATCCTCTTCTTGGAATGATCAAAAGGAGGTGGAAGGTGATCTGGAAAGAACCTCTGTGACAGTGGTGTGCACCAAAACCCACCAGCTAAGCTTCATCTTCAACAGAACATTCTGTGAATGGTTTCAGCCCTAGTCTGCTTCCTTTTCAAGGTGTAGGTTTGTACGTAGGCAAATAAAATGACTATAGAACAAGGAGACTCTCTACTGACCTAGCTTTAGCCTGTACAATTTACCTGAAGAAAAGTAGTTTTAGCTGAAGGGAATGCTGCTCCATCAAGGTTTCTTGAGAGAATGACTAAATGAAATGTACAAATCCAACACTGTTTGCCACAAGAAGCAATCTTTTATAAATGTAGAAGCTGATTTTATAAAATTTAAATTCCAGTTAGCTGACATACAGAGTAATATTAGTTTCAGATATACAATTTAGTGATTCAACACTGACATATATCACCCAGTAATCAGCACAACAAGGGCATTTTCAGTCTGGAGGAGAAGATATCCATATAAAACCAGTTACATTAAAGAGTTGTACCTACTTACAGTTATTGGGATAAGTATACCCATTGGGAGAATTAGAAGCCAAAGATAACCTAAACCTGGTTATCTATCACTCTGGAAGACTGATGTTAGTCATGGTGATGACAGTCCTGTGACCATCAGGACAGGCAACCTCAAGTAAGTTGCAAAGCTCTTTGCAACCTCCATCTAGTTAATCTTCAGTGACACTAGGCATGACCAAAGAAGACCTGAAACAAGCAAACATTTTGATGTCATAAATCAAAATTATCAATTTGGTTTCAATTTAGGTAAATTTTTGGTCCATTTTGTGTAATGGAAATGGAAATGATAACTTATTCGATTATAAAATTATGAAATTTTGGTTTAGTAGGGAAACATTATTATTTCTGACTAAGCCTGTTGGTTTAGTTACTGATATTTGTTTTCTTCACTGAAGAAGGGCATGGCTGACTGTATAATTGAGATAAGCAACACAGCATTGTTGTTAAAACCATCTCGACTCCTACCATATGTCCATGTGTATCACACCATGTAGTTCAAAAAGTTAATAACATCCACAAAGGTAAAAACTATCAAACCATAGAAGAAACTAAGGAAACATCACAACACCCTATTTTGGACATTAGCCTCTGATTGAAAAGGAAAACAAGTCAATTTGGTTGATCACATTGTCCAAATTTCTCATCAAATAAGATGATGGGTGTCAGAGCATTTTGAAAATATACAAAGCTTTTTAAAAAATGTAACATGGTATTACAATTATTAGTAAATTTCTGCTTGACTTTGCATCCTTTGAAACTGGTTTAGTATAGTATTTAAGATGAGATATCTTGCTGGATTGTGTTTCTAAATGGTGATTATCCATTTTTATACTCAGAGCTAATCAGATTATGTGTGCAATAGAGTGAAACCATTGGAGGTGTAAGAAATACTTCTAGTTTCTTTGTTGTTCTAGTTTCTTTGTTGTTCTTGTGGTTCTTCATCTTTATTTCTGCCTTTGCATAAGCCAAAAAACACTTCTTAAACTGAAACTAAATATCTGAAAGTGGTGCCTGGAAGCAATTTTTTTAAAATTTTATTTTATTTTTCCATTGTTCCAAGATTCATTGTTTCATGTACCACACTCAGACCTCCATGCAATACATACCCTCCCTAATACCCACCACCAGGCTCACTGGAAGCAAAATTTAATTTCTAATTTTTTTCTGTGATCATATGCTCTAAACTTTCACATTTTCCTCAGTGTATAAAATTTAAAGATCTCTAAAACTATTGGTTAACTCGTTCTCACAGTGGTTCTAATCTTGTCTCCAACAGATATACATGAACAGGGATTGGACTAGATAGGCCAATTTGTACACATAGAATTCAATTCCAGAACTTTACATGTAAGCAAAACTTCTTCCACTCCATCCTGGGCTCACTTCTGCTGGACTTGCTGTTGAACTTATGTGAACAGACCCTCCCTGAACATCTGCAGACCCTGGGTGAGGAATACAAATCGAGACTCACACATTAGACACATTTCAAAGTAATACTTTAATGTAATAAACTATTAAATAAAATATGTGCTAGCCACCTACCTTAACCAATATCCTTTCCTAATGACAAATTTAAGTTTTTGTCTAAAAACTAAAATAAAAAATTTTAGTTTTTACATAGCTAAAACATAAAATATTACTTCAACTTATTCTCAATAACTTAAAAGATTAAGTATATACAGTAACTATAATCAAAGTATATGTTAATCAAAATATATTAAAGAATATCTTATATTTTATTGATTATATTTTCACAAAAAACATAAATTAACATTAAAAAATAAGTTAAGGCCAGGTCTAAAATTTAAAAAGTAAATAATTTTATTACATGTTCCAAATTTTTTTCTAAATATTGAAAATATCTATCAAAACTAAAGGATAATGAATGAGTTGCAATTCACCTGGGCACAATTTTTAAATGAGTATATTTAAATGCAAGCAAATTTTAATTTTTGAAAACATTCTTTAAGTACTTTCATAAATATAAAGCTGTTCATTATTCTAGCATTCAAAGTCCATCCAGCTGTCTGTGTAAAGAATTTATGCCATGCTTTGTTTCTGTTTTGTCTCAACCTAAATATGGACAAATTTAAAAATAATTGAATTACTTATTATTGCAAAATATTTCTCAGTCACCATGTTCCACTCTTGTAAATACTGTGTTAATTCGTGTGTTCTTCCAGAGCGAAGGATTCGAGTACAGGGAGAAGCGAGAAAATGGGCACTCAGCACCACATCAAAAGGACACCTCATTATGGGAGAAGCTATTACATTCCCGCTCTCTGAGAGGATTTGACAAGTTAATGAATTTTTCTTTTCTCTTCTCTTCTCTAAGTACATCCACTGCTCAGATGGTCCCGGTGCTCCAAAGCAGTGCCCACTTTCTGTGTCAGCAGCCACCTGGCAACCCACATACCTTACAGCCTCTGGAACCAACTGCTAATTGTTTTTGAGATGATAGGGAAAAGCATTTCCCTGGGACCTGAGGAGACTTTTAGTCACAAGAGCAGATGTTTAGTTTATAGGTTGTGCTGGGCAAGAGCTCAGTTCAGACTGGCAAGTGACGGAAGCATCTTGTGTCTTTAGTAAAGTGAAATTCTTCATGTTTGTGATATTTGGGCCCAGGAAAACACACATGGAGGAAAGGAGCCCAGGCTTGGCTGGGACTAAGACATATATGGGATGTGAACTGGAGCTATTGAGAATCTTGATAATAAAGCTCGAAGACAGAGCCAACACAGCGGAATGCAGAGTGAGTTGATGGCAAGAAGTTGATCCATGGAGAAAATGTCTGAAATCTGCATTCTCTTGCCCCTGAGGCCACATATACATCTGAGTTTTCATCTGGTGAGACAACATACTGTCTTTCTTTCCTTAAGTCATTTTTAGGTGGGATTCCGTTCTTTGTGATAGAAATTCACACCAGATAAAGCAGGAAACCATTATCTTTCCAGTACATTAATCCCCAGCGTCTTGCCAGCTTTGACTTCATTTAGTAGAATGTGGGTAGGAACTAGAGAGAAACCACTGGATGCGTCCTTTAGATTCAAATTCTGGATCACGTCTGGGTGGCCAGTCTTTTCACCAAGACCACGCAAGCACCTATCCCTATTTTTTGCCTTCTAGTTTCAACTGGACTTTCTCTAGATGCCAAAGACCTTTTTGAACAGTTAGTAGTAAGTCAGATAAGAGGATCATGAAGAGGTTTGACTATGCAAAGAAGCCTTGAATTGCATCATAACTACACTGCTGACATGTCTGTTTATTACACGTGGAACTTATTAAAATGGATAAATACCTAATTTCGTAGCCCACTGTAGAAGAGAGTATTGCATTTCTTAATTCTAAACAACCACCCATTAATGCTTAATTCCCTTGACTTGAAAATCTTTTCTAATCTCATTTTTCTATTCGCCTCCAGCCGAGAGATTTTTTTCCATATATTTAATCATTAACATAGCATCGGTGTTGTTTGTAAGGTAATACCACCAAAAAACCCGCCTATGCACTAATGGCTTAGTTGGAGGCTGCACATTCCTAATGATTATGCATTCATTTCAAGCTTTCGTTGCACAGTAGCAAAGTCGACTTGAAGTAAATCATAAACTTCACTTTAGTCAGTGTATCACATATCAAGATTTTTATAAGTACATGTTGACTTTTTCGTAAAGGCCCAAGTCCCCAATCAGTTTCCCAAGGGGGGGGGGGGGAAAGGGAAAGGAAAGAAAAGAAAAGAAAAATTCACAGAAATACAGTGGGTGGAATCGTGCCCTACACTAATAATCTATTTCAAAGAATACCTTCTTTCAGACTACACAAAAATATAGTGCTTACATTTTTACAAACCCACAGTTTATGTAGAAATTATTTTATGTTTAGATATCACTCACTAGTAACTGGTATTGAGCCAGCCTGAGAGCTACATAAACACCAGATTTTACACATTACAGAGCTCACACAACATTTCGCTCTAAGCTGGTTGGTTAGTTATAAATCTACATGCAGTTTATAGTCTAATCCCGCCTGGAGAGCTCCCCTGCTCCCACCGTTTTGGGCTTTTTGTTGTTTTCGGTTTTTTGTTTTGTTTTGTTTTGTTTTGTTCGGGGTTTTTTTGGTGGGGCTTTTTTGGCTAAGAAAAGCATCAGGGGGATTTATACATATACACCCAAAGAAATCAAATCATACACGTGCACTTTTGTAAACTAGAAATTCCTGTTTCTTTTACTGTAAATCACTACCAGATGTCAAATAGCAAAATGTTCATCACTCCCCCAAATAATAGAGTTGATTAATGAGGCACATTTACATTGTGGAATCTTGGTCTCTGTCACAACTAGACAGGGTTTAAGAAGTTGGCTTTTTTTTTTTTTTTAAATCATGCAGATGGGGAAATAACTTTGACTATTACGCTTCAAAGACAAAGTAAATATTAAGCATCTTGGGGCAGGGTTTGGTCCCCTCAAGGGTAATAACTTCCAAATGAAACGAGGCTTTCTTCTCACAGAAAAGAAATGGTAGCCGTGTCACAAGACAGAAAGATAGATATGTTTCTGGCCCATCTATGGCTTCTAACTGTTCACTATTGGAAATACACTCTAAGAGATTTTAGTGCTGTGCATAAACTTTTAAAGGCAGTCTGATTGCTCTAGTCCAGTTACCTGAATAATCAAATCTTGGGCTCATAACTCTGTGATAATAGTTTTGTGCAGAAGTACTATTTTAAAAGTAAATTCCCATTTCTATAGAATAGGTGGTCATTCAAAAAGGAGCATCTATTTTAGTGAAGTTAGCAGATTGTAAATAAAATCGGTTACCAATCTGTATGTAACACTCTCGAAGTGACACACATTCTGATTACCATTCCGCCCCAGTCTGTGGATTCACATGCGTGACATCTTCAAATGTTACTACTGAATATAATTCTCATCAATGTATGTGTGTTCTATTGCAAGGAGTCAAAATATGTTGAAAATAACACAAATGTGACACTGGTAGTTAATTTGAAGTATTTTTTTGCCGGCAGAGCTGACCTGGAATGACTTATAAGCAGCTGGAGGCCAGACTTTTGTCCATAATAAAATGGACAAAAACAAAACAAAACATCAAGTATCTTGATTCAGATACTTTGGAAACAGTGTTGGTGTGATCACCTATCAGAACAAGGACACCTGCATGCATCTATGCAATCCACTTCTCAATTAAGCATTTATTTATTTGCTTTTATGCAGACAAGTTGTGTGTATGTGCGTTTTCATGTGCATGCCGGTGCATATTTGTACCATTCAATTTCTTAGCAGGCAATCTTAGGTAATCATCAAGAACATCAGCTTTAGAATCAGCTACACACAGGTTTGAATCCTAGATCCATCGCTCCTCAGCAGGGTGGCTTTGGTCAAGTGACCTAAATTCTCGGAGCCTCAGTTTCCTCTTACATAAAATGGGAATATTAATAAGCACATCAGAAAGTAAGGTGAGGAATTAAATGAGAGAGAGTGAATGAAATCTTTACCTTGGTGTTTCACACAAAGTAAGTGCCACACCTCCGGTCATCAATAATAGCAATAAGATTTTCCTAACCAAAAGAACTTTCTAGGTGCCAGCACACACTGCTCAAACTCCCTGCTTTTCCCTCACCTGCTCCAGTTGGCATTGTGCAGAGCAAAGGACCCAGACACATTGGGAAGCATTAATAGTAATTTTAAAATGAAATAGAATCAACATTTGAAAAATTTTGAAAATCCAGTACCTAGAATTTAAAAGATGCTTCTCTGTCAATTATAAAGAATCATAGAGCTGGAAGAGAGTCCTGGATTATGGGGAGACACCTTCATTTTAATGCTGAAAAAACTCAACCCCACAGAGAAGATTTCAGTCCCCACATACTACCCCCTCCCTACACCCCTCCAGAGATGGTGCTGGGAACAGATATCTGTCCAGTCCCTGCCCGACCCCTGCTGCCCTCTGCCCTTAGTTGAGGCTCTGCTGCTCCTCTTGGGTTTATGACTGGGACCAGACACCAACGTTTCTGAAAACACCAAACTAAAGCAAATGTGACAGGCAGAACCTGGGCCTGCTTTTGTCACTGAAAGCCTGAATCATAGATCATCACCTAATAAGCAAGGTTATAAGGTTTTGTGAAAATAAAAAATGTGATAATATATGTGAAAACAAATCTTAAGAGAAAAAAAATTAGGTAATAATGAGGATTAATATTATGCATTTTTCTAATTATCAGTTGCATGCTTGTTAAATTCACTCTGCTGTGAATACCTGGTATTTTAAGGCTTCCATTCTATGCTAGGAGAAAATTCCTTTATGATGAGGAGAGAGAGAGCTCAGAGGAGCCATGTCTCAAGGGCTCGCAACACAAAATGAATTACTATCCTTCATCTCTTAAGCAACTTTTGGTGTAAGGTCTCCCAGCATATGAAGAAGACCAGGCTTAACCTTTGTTATTAGTGAAATAAGTAAAACCAGGGTGACAAAGTGATTATCTTAGGACATAAACTAGCTCCAGGTAAAAGTCACTCAAACTTAAGGCTAATAAGGGATTCTGCTCATTTGGGGGAAAAAATATTGGCAGCTGAATGCTGGAAACTGAAGGAAATTAAAAAAAAAAAGGGGGGGGTTAGCTTGGCACAGTTATGCATTATTTTTTTAGCTCTCTAGAATACAATTATGACCTTTAATTGAAATCCATCTCTGATTTAAAAAAAAAGTCTTTAGTTATATTTCTTTCTATAGAAAGACACACACTTTGTTACACTTACATCTATCATTCATTCTTTCTACCCTCCATCTAACTTCTAAAAATTTCTGTGTTTGAAGAACCTTGATGGCTTTCTCAAAGGGAGGATAAAATATGCTCTAGTTTTAAGGCAGATTTTAAGGATGCCAAGGAGTTCTTCCCTTTTTAATTAAGTAAATAAATGATAGGTAGATAGATAAATCTAAAATCTCTGAGTGCTCTGGCAATGGCTTCAGTTAGCTTCCAAATATAAAGGCTGGCATCTCACATAGATTCTTGAGAGCCAACCTTGAGAAATTTTTTCAGTATAAACAATGGGACCCCTAAAAGAGGGCATTGGTCATGTATGAAGTGTACCTTGATGGAAGCAAAGGGCAAACTGGCATCACTTACTGTCCTGTGGTGTTTGGGATTCCTGGACACCCCCTTGGAACTCACTTTCTTAGTCATCCTCTTAGAAGTCCCCACTTTCCCTTTTTGGGTAGGTTCAAGGACTGGACTGATCCTGTTGGGATGCATCTTTAAGCGTCTAAATGTTGCAGATGTTGGAACATTGGCGTTTTGCCATTCTCTCCATCTATCCAACCACTCATCTCCCCCAAACTATTCTTTGCACTAATTAAGGTACCCAGTTGCTAGAAGGTCTTGTTTTGCTTTGCCTTTAATGCTCACTTGCTACTGTGTCATTCTATAATGGGAAAGTTAGAAGCTAGATGCTGCTGGTTGAATGAATTATTCGGTGCAAGTATGGCCAGGTCAACATATGTGAAATGGAAAGACAAAGGGGCATGCATGCTGTCCATTTTTGCCATTCATTACAATGAATATTGATCACCACACATCAGTGCAGCTGGAACAATTACTGGTAATCATGGAAATGGCCAAAATGAATTGATTGACTGTTGTTTCATCCATTTTCCCAGCTGTGTAACCAGCTGCATAGCCACGGTCCAAGATAAATTCTGCTTATGGGTTCTAAGGCTTTTTGATCATAAGACCACTTGTGAAAGGTTATTAAATGGGTACTTGAGGATCCCATGACAGTTAGAACACCTCTGGGGATGTGCAACTCATAGAAAAAGTAACTACTTATCCACTGGGATCCTATCCAATGGCATTGTCTCTACATGATATACATCAAGCCAAAGCAGTTTTAAAACAACTGAAAAAAAGCAGGTAAGCATTTGAACTCTGGCATCGCTGATTTCCCATCCTGTTGTTAGGTGGAGTTTACAAATAAATGATTTAAATAATTAAAAGTAGTACATTTTCATTTATTTACTCATAGCAAATTTATACCTGTTAGTTTGTCAGTGGATTCAGGCAGCGACTCAAACACACACACACACACACATGTATTAAGAAAAACAGATGCCACAAATTTTTACATCTACTAATATTGTTTATGACACGTGAGTGGCTGAACGGTATTTAAAGACTTGTGAACTGCTAGATGAGGCTCTTACCATTGACAAGTTCTGTTATTTATTAAAGAAGTTTTGTTAGTTTAACATTGGTTCCGCATGAACAATAGTTTTGTATTTTCTGAGTCATCTTTTTCGCTTGCATGAAAATAGGACACCCTTAGCCCAATGGCAACTGACTCTGACCTCTCTTATGCTTTCCATCTGCACTACATTCATCAAACCATAGAGTTTGGAATATGCAGCCTTTTTATGCAATTTGAGTAAGAGAGAGGAGGGAGCGAAGAACTAATAAGCCTCCCCAAGAGGGACCCAAATGACTTCAAGCACCATCCCCGGGATTTGGGTCAGTGAAAGACCAAAGCTATACTGACAACTTAGCTTTGGACGAGGGCAAGCTTTGGCCTGAAAATGGCTCTGCGTCTGCTCTTCTTACCCCATGGAATTCTGAGTCTCTGAGGTTGTTATAGTTTAGAATGGACGCCTCATATTTCCCTCACACAGGCTGGAATGTTCAGGTCGTCCCCACCCTTCCAGGGGGAAGCATCTGAGCTTTGGAATAAATTCTGCTTGAGTGGTCTTCCAAGTTGGGAGAATGGGAATGAGGCCCTATTACTAAAACTACTTAACTGGGATCTTGGTTAATATTTTCTTTACTGAAAATTCATGGAACACATGGTCTAATAACAGGACAGGATATTGGCAATCAGAACTGCCCTAGAAGTCAGAACTCTTCTTAAAAATCCAAAACACATGGCCTGGATAGTGGTAATCCAAATTGATTTCCAAATGGTGACACCGTGATTACAAAACACTTGGATTATGACACCTAAAAAGGTTAGAAAAAAAAAAAAAACAATTTGAGGCAGAAATCATTTATAGTACTATGTTTTAAAAATCAAAATTTTAAATTGTATTTATGTATGACTTTTTTTAAAGAAACTTAGATGTGCAAGACATGAGTATTTACATTCCTTTTTTGGTTAAACATAGTTCTGGCTTTCCATAATTCCTGTTTTTCAAGGAGTTAATGTTCAAGTGTGCTATTTGTTACAAAAGATGGAAAGAATTTATTTTGACATATGATGATTTCCCTTCAGCTAATTCCACCATTAGTCCTTGATCATTAGTGCTAATGAGGAGAACCAATGTGAGAATAATCCAAAAATAGTCTATAATCCAAAAGGCATGTATACTTCACTTGGAAATGTTTTGTATTTATTTTTGGAAATGGATATGTCTGATATTATGGGCATTCTCATTATTGCAAATAGAATAATTAAGTCGTATTATAAAGAAGTAGGTTAGAATAAACAATATAATATTTCAGAACCTATTTTACTTGGAATTTAATGGATCATCATGACTCTAGGTAATTTTAGTATTATTTTGAGAAGTATCAGTAAACAATTTTTGCAACGAACCCATCTCTTACTTTAAGCTCAGTCTTCCCTTTTGATCACTCTAGACCTTTGCTGTTTACTGAGATTCTGAATCCCTGGTACTCTAATGGTTTACTCAGCTCTGCTCTGACATGATAGATACACGCAACTGATTAATGGATACCCCATGTCAGATTCACAATTTGATCTGAAGGAAGAAAACTGAAAATAAGTCAAAGTTCTAAAATCCAAAATCTTATACTTGAAAGAACCAGGATTTGGTGTTAGAACTCCTAAGTCAAAGTCTTAGTTTTGATGGTCACTCTATCTGTGATGTTAAACAGATCAACTTGCTTCTTTGGATCTCAGATTCCTCATTAATATAGTGAGGGTTGAAACAGGTTAGTGCTTTCCCAAAGGTCCATGTACCCACAGAATTGCCTTGGACTGAAAATCCCATAATAAAAGAGGATGAGGATGTTGAGGGTCAATAGGAGATTTCTTCCAGTTCAGAAAAAAAAAGCAATGATATATTTATGTCTTGATACATTGGTTGCATTGATATTCTATGTAACATTGTGTCTTGGGGAGAAAAAAAAAAGACAGAGGGGAGAAAGAAACATTTGAAAACTAGACAGCTCTCTTCAGTTCTAACATACTCCATCATGATCAGGTTAATTGGATCATCCATGAAACCCTTGGGAGTGTTTTCAAAGCAGGATAAACTAAGTTAGATACCTCATAGCAATTTTGACTGGAGACCTAAGGTCAAGTATTGTCAGACTTTAAGGACAAATTAGTGTTGGGAGAGCTTGGTTAACCTGGAAACTTTGAAAGTTCCTACAAATAGATAAATGAATGAGTAGATATGAAGGATAATTTTTATAATCCAAATAAAAAAATAAAGAACATTAAAATAGTATCAGTGGCATTCTTCACATTTTAAATGAGTATTTAATGTAACACAACTGATTCTCATGGGTCTTTGCCTTCGGTATTGTTACAGAGGAAAGGAGGCTCCCAATCTCCTCCTCTTTCAGAACATAGATTTTCATGCTTTCTGAGACACCCAAGTTTGATCATAAAATTGTCTGACTATTGACCATGTTTGAATGCTATGCTCTCTTTTTTTCTTGTCCTTTTGAAAAGCATATGGAATGTAAACTGAGCAGATATGTTTTGTATATCCATTTCCACCTCCTTACATATTTGCTACAATTCATTCTAGCCCCTTCTAAAGAGATCCATTTCCATTTCTTTACCAGCACATTTCAAAAATAGAGTAGAAATGGCTCAAAGGTTAAGAGACAGCTTCATTTTTTGGTCCCAATCCTTCTGTTTCTCTTCATCATCCCAGAATGATCACAAGGTCTTCTGATAGAGAATGAGAGCAAAAATAAAGCTGTTTGGCAATCACTTGACACAATGTGTTTGAATCTCCCAGTAACCAAACGTTTTACAGATGGGTGGTGTGTGTGTGTGTGTGTGTGTGTGTGTGTGTACACCCAAGCATCTGTACACACACACACACATACACATATATGAGTGTGTGTTTGTGTGTGTGTGTATGTGTGTGTACAAATGTGTGTGTATCCTGAGAGGAAGGATAAGAGAAAATGCAAAACAAGGGAAAGCTGGAAGAGAAAATTTCATTGGGGAATATGCGCAGAATGCTCCCTCCTGTCTTTCTATCTTCTTTTTTTTCTCTACATTCTTTTATTGAAGACTTGAGCTCTTTCAGTTCTTTCTGGCAATGACTTTCTTGGAGTTCTTTCTAGCAAAAAATCAAAAGATGTTCTCCTTTCCACAGAAATCACTGGTTGAGCAGGAGTAGAAATTTAAAAACCAGGGTTGTATTCTTTTCAAAAACAAAAACAGAAACACAGAAACATCTTTCTTTACTGGCATGCATGGCTCTTTTTCTGCCTCCCCCATATGATCCTCTACAAAAGAGAGAGAGATGAAGGAGTTCGTCCATTAAGAAAAAGAAGTGGTAGATATTTAAAGTTAAAGTAGCTTTATGTATCTCCTGCTTAAACCCTTAAAGACTCCTTATTGTTGTCTCAGTTAAGTCCCAACTCTATAACATGCCTTCACAAGTTATTCCATGATCTGGTCTCTCCTTGCCTGTCCAAACTTAGCTCTTTAACAGACGTCCTTCCAGATACTGTTTCCAGCCTTGTTAAATTACATGTTTGGAGATGGCCAATCTCTCTCTTACCTCCTGAATAAGGGGGGCCTCCCTTACCTTGAGCACTTGCCACACATCTCTCCCTTGTCTTGTGTGGTTTAGACAAAGATATACCTTCCCCCAAATAAGTTATTTCTTTTGCCTAAGAATCTTTTTACTCTGTCCCCAGTTAAAGTCATGATACACTCTATTGTGGTTATATGTGGGTATGGGTATAATGTTTTCACAAATCACACACTCAGATAACAACACTCTAACTCTAAAAACAGATTCCTACAACTCATCTTCATTTCTATCTTGGGTCCCTATTTCTACCTAAGAAGAGAAAATGACATTTCTTCACTTCTAGGTAAACTTAGTCATAGTAATGACTCTTCTATTATTCAGTGTTATAACCTCAGTGAGTGATCTACTCAGCTCAGGTCTGTGCCCTCCCCAGCTCTTATAGATTGTCCAAATTTGGAGGGGCATTAGCAGTAATAGGCCAATTAGAATAGCTAACTCTTCATGAGCCCTATTAAAAGCTTTTACTTACCTGTTAGTCCTCTCAAAGCCCACTGTGGTGGTACTATTATCTTAACAGCTAGTAGTGCAGACTCATCCTGGATTTCAACTTGACTATGCTGAGCCCAGAGCTCTTACAGGTCCTGATAAAAGATCTCCATGAAATAAATATATGAGTTCCAAATCAAATGAACCAGAGTTTCTCCCTCCTATTTTGCATAAGAGGTGATCGAACAATACTGAATGAATAGAAAGAAAATTAAAGAAAAAGAGGACAGAAGGAAGAGGAGGAAGTCAACAAGGAGCCAGCTCCCTGCTGTGAAAAGGAAACTGGACACGCCCTTCCCCTCCCCAAATGTCCATCATCAGGCTGGTTCTACGGCAGCTCTCCTATGGCTATTGGAGCAATCTGTAGATTCACTGAAGGACTGTCAAACATTACCTACATGTCTTTGCTTGCTGGAAAGATGTGGGGGTATAAATCTACGTATGTTCAACTTCTGCATTTTTTAAAGGAATTACTTTGTCATCAAGTTCATAAATTCTCAGGTTTTGAGAGGTTGGCAGAGATAAAAGCAGAAACAGAGTGGGGTGAGACTGACCCGGAGGACTGCCCGCTGAAGATTTTCTGACTCAAATCCGGGCTGGTCTGAGGGGCTGTTAGAAGAGCTAGGTACAGAGACAGCTGGAGAATTCAGGGTAGCTGCTGACTGCAGTGTGCTGCAGGGGATACTGGAAAGTTAGGGGTTTCTACTTTCTCGCTGCTTCAGTAGAAACTTGTGACCTTGAGCAACTTTCTGGGTGTCCATTTTTTTCTTTCTCATCTAAAATGGAGGCCATGATCTGGATAATTGCCTAGGTCTTCACCAGGCTCTCTGCCCCAAGCTTGTAACGTCCTGCCTTGTGTTTCTAAAGGTCCACTTCCTTTGCAGGTTGTAGCTCAGAGCTATTGTGGAATGTTTTCCCCATTCTCTCCCAGAAACCTCTCCTGCCTAGTGGATGGGGATGGGTGGGTAGAGGGTGAGACACCCATGTTCTTGGAATTTGCTCTTCGCTAGTTAGTTCTAGGCTTTCCTAATCCTAGGAGGAATGATTTCCATACATTCCATTAGCCATTTTGTGTTCTTAGGTATTCTCTTTAAAAGCTATTTTCAGGCATGAATGCACAGTAGATAATTCCAAGATATCAAGAAATGTAGCAAGCATAAAAATATTCTAGTTGCTTCTATTGTATTGATATTTCAATTAATAAAAGCAAACTGAACAGGTGAAGTAGGAAGTTCTTTTTTCCTTTTTCATATTGAGCTGCACTCAAATAATTTTTTTTTAAACTGAAGAAAAAAATTGTAGTATACAAAGAGGATAATAGTTCCCTTTTGTTCCTTGATTTTTTTAAAGACACTGCATCAAATGGTTCCTCATACTTAATAACTGAAAATAATTGCAACACTGGAGTTTCTTCTATTCATCTTATTATCAACGAATATCTAGATTTTTACTAAATCATCCAGTAAAAGATTTGGGAAAAAAAAAAAAAAAAGAAGTCACTGGTTAACATGATACTATCAATATAAGGTCTTAGTTGTGGATTTTTGTCCTCAACAATATCATTAATAAATCTGAACAATCACATACTCTGTAGATCAATTGAGGTAGGAAACTGTTTTATCTACAGTATAGCCCTTTCAGATTTGGGCTGCTAAGCCACTTATATTTTATTTATTTTGACTTCTAGATTATCTTCCATCAGTCATTTCTCGTAGGATATTATAATCAAATACTGGTTTCTTCTATTTCCACATCTCTGAGCCTGGTATTGCTGTCTACAAACCCTTGACAATGTCCCAGTTATATGAAATGGCAAGGTGAAGTAAATATTCACTTCCAACTCTCTCTTTCTACTATATGTTCTGAAATCTTACATCCCTTCCTTTGCACATAGGTTTGTGCCAGCTTCCCATT
Source organism: Mustela nigripes (assembly GCF_022355385.1). Lineage (NCBI taxonomy): Eukaryota > Metazoa > Chordata > Mammalia > Carnivora > Mustelidae > Mustela > Mustela nigripes. Next base: position 30,163,977 of record NC_081559.1, on the reverse strand, counting down.
GGAGAGGACAATTGGGCCAATTGTATATGTGGAAAAACTAGGAAGATATATACTACTCAATTGCCAAAAATATCTAAAGTAAAACCTTTAAATTTTATTTCATGTTGTAAGCATTAAACTGTGACAGAGATGGCCAGTGGTCAATGATTTGCAAAGATGGCTCCAATGATTCCTTTAAAATATTTCCCATTTCCTGAAATTTAGATTTAACTCGTGATTCATACTGACAAACAGACTGTGGCAATAATTTGTATTATGTGGTTTTGGAACCGAGACCTCAAGAGAACTTGTGGCTTTCTCTCTTGCCTTCTTGAAACCTGACAAGCATGGTATGAAGAAGCCCAATTAGACTCCTTGAGGGAGAGAGGCCTTGTGGAGACAGTGGCTCAGCCAACAACTAGTGCTAATTGCCAAGCATGCCAGTGAGGCTGTCTTGGACTACCCTCGCTCATGTGCCTTTTGTTCCTCTCTTTTTTGGACAAGAATGTTTATTATTGTTAGCTTATCACTGTCTCACTATGTATGTGTGCCATATGGGTGCCAGACAATTTGTCTTTTTCATTCACAAGTCTTTGGATTAAGAGAAACCACACCTGAAGAGTTATACCGGGAAGCTTTGTCGGAAACCAGACTTGAGGCAGTTAGCAAAGTTGCGGACTTCACGCCTGATGCCTTAACAGTATGAGATTAGGGGGAGTCTTGAGAAAGGATGGATATGTTCTGTATGTGGAAGACTTATGACATATTGTAACTGGAGAAAGGAGTGTGGTAGATAAGGTAATGGCCAGAAAGTCTTCCCATCACAGCTGCATATCCCCTTAAATGGAAACAGAGACATTTTCTCCATTCCTGGAAAGGCTGGCCTCGTGACTTGCTGCAGAAATGGCACTGTGAAAGTCCCAAGTCTAGACCTCAAGAGGCCTTGCAGTTTCTATTCTCACCTTGGCAGAACATTGACCTGAAGCTCACGCAAGCCTACGGGCAGAAAAAAGGCCATGAAGAGCAGAGAAGAGGGGTCATAGCTAACACTTCCTAGACAAAACAAGCAGCAGCCAACTCTAATTACCAAACATGTCGGCTCACCTTAGAAACAAAATTTAATATATAACTTTAAAAAAAAAAAAAAAGAACAGTTTACATATGGATAATCAAATTCGTAATTCCTAAGTGAAATGTATTGAAAAGTGGAGAATGAGAGGGCAATGCTGTATCTCATGTACATTGTGGTAGGCAGCCTCTAAGAAGACCTGCCATGATGCCTTCCTCCTTTCTTCACACCCTGTGTCATCCTCTCTCGCTGAGTGTTCAGTTGGACCTACTGCTTCCTTCTAAGAAACAGAATATAGCAGAAGTAGGGGGAGTCACTTCAAATATTATATTTTAAACAGAAAAAGACTGTGTCTCCTCCCTCTTTCCCCTTGCCTCCCTCCCTGCCTTTCTCACAACCCCTTGACCTCCTCTCTCTCTCTCTTATTTTTTTTTTAAGATTCTATTTATTGATTTGACAGACAGAGATCACAAGTAGGCAGAGAGGCAGGCAGAGACAGAGAGGAGGAAGTAGGACCCCCACTAAGCAGAGAGCTCTGTCTGGGGCTCCATCTCAGGACCCTGGGATCACGACCTGAGCCAAAGGCAGAGGCTTTAATCCACTGAGCCGCCCAGGCACTCTCTTTTTCTCCCTCCTCTCTCTTTTTCTCTCTCTGGGTCACTCATGTTGAGGGAAGTGAACTGTTATGCTCTATGTATCCAAAAAGGCATGATGAGAAATTGAGGTTCCTGAGTGTAGCCAAAGACTGACAATGAACCACAGGAGTGAGCCTGGAAGCAGATTCTTCAGCCTCATTTGAGTCTTGAGTTGAACGCAACCTTAAAAGACATCTTGATTTCGACGTCATCAGGGACCTTGAACCAGAGGCACCTAACTAAGCATCCATTTAGTTTCCTGACCCATAGATACTGCTATTTAATATTTGTTATTTTAAGCTGCTAAAAGCTGGAGTAATTTGTTATACAACAATAAATAACTAATACATAGATATTTTAATTTATATGCCCAGAATGAATTTATATTCATTCTGCAGATACTAAATGGAGCATTTGCTATGAGCTACTGTAAAGAAAAATATAGATTCTGCTCCTTATCATAACCTGTCCTCATATCTGAGAATGGCCATTTTTGGCATGAAAGATATCTTTGCTAGGATTTATGTTGGAAGGCAAGGAAATGGATTTCTTCCTGAGTGGAGGGGGTCAATGATTACAAGAACTCTTACTAATTTCTGTGTTTGGTACCTCTGAATCATGGTCAGTTTAATAGAGTAGCTTGTGGTATTACCTCTACTTTTGTGCTGAATGAATTTTAATGAAGCTCTCAGAGCTATGCAGGAATGTGTTGGCACAGAAAGCCAGACTAACTGTGGCTGGGAAAACACAGTACTCCATGCACGCTTCAACAATTACAATCTAGTAGAATAAATAAGACAGATGCATATATAATCATGAAATAAAATGCACCAAAGGAAGTTGTAGGAGAGAGATCCTTCTGCCTGAAGATAAAAATACCTTGAAAAGTGCATGGGATTTTGAAAAAAATATGAGGTTTTAATAAAATTTCAGGAAGCAGAAATAATTGACTATAAGATCCATTTTTTTTAAAAAATTTAGTATTAGTGATTTTAGATTGCTTGTTACTCTCAGTGCCAGGCAGGGAGTAAGAGTGAAGCAGTGAACTTTGACTGCACATATGTGATATCAGCTGTGTATAGAGGTGACTTTCCTTCTCTTGTCATCTTAATTAGATTTTTGGCAACGGTGGCTCTGCACGCAATTGAATTTTCACTAAAGATTAAAATTTGATTTTTCAAATAAAATGGCTCTTAAAAATCATTATAGGATGTAGAATCAAAATGAAAGACATTTTGTATACCGAAGGTTACCTGTAATTAAAGACAGTAGGAATTGCCAAAAATCTTGGACAAGATCATAGCATGCCCAAAGCTAGGAGAAGTTAATATCATCTGTTCTTGACTACTGAAAGCTTAAAGAAGCTAACATCTGTCGGTGTCTTCTGGCTTGACTTTTAAGAGACTTTGTGTAACTTCTAAAAACAAGAAATTCAGTTGAGAGCAAAATAACTAAAACTATAGTACAGTTTACCAAATAGAAGCACAGACTTATATATCTCAGTATTTTTTCATCTGTCTTGAAACTATGCTATTAATCTTAAAAATGCAATGGTGATCATGGGTTAGGGGGAAAATGTGTTTGGAAGTATGCATGCATAATGATAAAAACCAAAATGATTTACCAAATATTAATATTTTGAATATAAAGCATGTTTAGACTCAAATTTTATAATACAAAAGAAAAGAGGTTATATGACAAAGCATAAATATTTACATTTATGGTTAGTAAATAAAAAAGTGTATTTATAATATGATTTCTTATTTTTTCCAGAAAAAATAGTATTAAATTGATTACTTATTTTGCAACTTAAGACAAATAGTCTTGAATATGCATTCTAGCATGAGTGAAGAAATATTATTTAAAAAAAAAACACAGAAAATTTTCTAACCAAATATAGGTGGTAAGAAATATTCCAAGGATATTGATCTTTTGTTGTATGATTTGCTTTGGTATTTCAGAATTGTTTCACATTAATATACTGTTTTATTTTAAGTGAATTATCTTTCGTATCTGCAAGGTCTGAGGTAGAGATACATATTAATAATTAAATCGAAGTACTTCTGATTTCTTTTATGGAAGACTATTATAAAGGCGAATCATTAAAATGAATATAGTTATCTATACCTGATTTATCTTATGTAGGGAAGAGTTTTATTAATCTTTATTTTCTAAGGGTATTAGGCAGATTCTAAAAACCCAAGTTAAAAAAAAAAATCCTAGCTTCCAGAGAATCTAAGAAAACCCATTGTAAGTCTGGAGAGTATTTATAATGACAACCATTAATGGTCAGCTAATGACCTAGGACTTAAGATTGAATTCAGCATCACTGAATTGAATACAATTATAGTCTATATTTCATTACCCACACAAATGAAGAAGAACCAAAATATGAATAACCCAAAAAATTTACACAGATACAGTATAGGATACTAACGGACATTTCTTTCTCCTTGTTTCTGAGCTTCATTCCATCTTACAGTTGATGAAGTATTATTTGCATTTGTTTGGACCTACCAAATACTAAGTTTTAATATTAAGAATGTTTTTTGCCCACACAAACAGTTAGTACCTCCATTTAGGGGGAAACAGAAACAAAAATAAAACAAAAACGATCATAAAATTTGACTTATGGAGTAACATTTGAAATCCACGTTTTGGGGGCCTGGGTGGCCCAGTTGGTTGGGCGACTGCCTTTTGCTCAGGTCACGATCCTGGAGTCCTGGGACTGAGTCCGCATGGAGGGAGTTCCTGCTCAGCAGGAAGTCTGCTTCTCCCTCTGACCCTCTCCCCTTTCATGTTCTCTCTCACTCTCTCTCTCTCAAGTAAATAATGTTTTTTTAAAAAATGTCTGCTTCTCATGGTAAGGTATTTTCCTATTTAGTGACATAAGAATTGTATTCCTAAGAATAAAATCCTATTTTAAATGTATTAAGTCCTATGCATGTGGATTGTTTATAGAATAATACTTTTATTTCGCTTGAGTTTCAGTTTCATTCATTTTTTTCTTTTTAATTAGCCATCCTTGGGGCACCTGGGTGACTCAGTTATCAAGTGTCTGCCTTCAGCTCCAGTCATGATCCCAGAGTCCTGGACAAGCCCTGCATCGGGCTCCCTGCTCAATGAGGAGCCTGCTTCTCCCCCTCCCACTCTCTCTGCTTGTTGCTGTCACTGTGTCTCTCTCTGTCAAATAAATAAATAAAATCTTTAAAAAATAAAAATAAAAAATAAAAAAAATTGGCCATTCTTAATGAAATGGTGAAATCAATTATGAACTTTGGATTGTGTTTCTTCATATTTGAAATACCTCTCAGGACATAAACAATCCATAGTTTGGGACACTAGGTTGCCATTCCAATTTTTTTTTTACAATTTTCCAAAACAGCCTATCACCTATCTCCATTTCTGAAGTAATGAATTCCTCTTTTAGGAGACTGACTTTACCCTATCATGGAATAATTAAATGAAGCATTTTTAAAAGTCTTAATATTTCTTCATTTCTTGTTTACACATCCCCCATAAGTAAGAGATGTCTACTAAAAAATGTAATTATAAGTATTTTCACAAGTCAGTTTTTCTGGTCATGTCCAGGGGAGCCATGGTCAGAGAGCTGGGGCCCGATGTGAAGGACCCTGCTTCAGCAAGTTACAATGACCATTATATAAGCTCCTCTAAAGTTACTATTTTTACATAAAAGACATGAAAGTGGCAGGCATCTATAATGTTATATTATTCTTAGCACATGGAAGTGGCTTTATGGTCTTGAAAGAATTACATTTCTGTCATTTCTTCAGCACCTCTTTTATCGTCTCTTTAAGATGTTCTCTGCCTGACCTTCCCCACAAAGGAAAAGTCATCCCAGTGTCTCTGGAAAATTAGGGTAAGGTCGTAAAGGACAATCTAAAGCCCCGCTTAGACAAAGCTCTTTTCATAGCTGCCTACAAGACACAGCCCGTTAGAAACAGACTGAGAACAGGACCATTGCTTGAAGGGAAGTATTTTGGATGACCTTTACCCTTTGCCTTATCAATGAACCCTCTGAAGGTTTGAAGATTACTAGTGCAGACATGTCAGCTATGAATATGCCTTTCCATACTCCATCTTTGTCTCTTAGATTTTCAGAACTTACCTAAATTCTCAAGTCATGTGAAATCATTATTGAAAATTCTGTTGAGGACTTTGGATTCTACAGCACTGTGTCTGTCATGATCAAAGAGCTTCCAATAACAAGTCCTGGTAGCTAGGTTGCAAAAAGTGTCTGGTGATTTTCCCCCTTCCTTCCTAAAATATAAAGATCCTAGGACTTCACACCCTGTTAAATAAGCTTCTTAATAAGGAGAGCTTTTTAAATCATAATGTCTAAGCATCAGAGTACCAGTAGAAGCTAATTGTTTATAATACATTTCTATACAATAGCAAGTTTTCTTAAAATCAAGCCTCAAAGATGAAATCATTTGTTTAGTCACATATTTTATCGAACCACATTCTAGAGACTGTAGGTTTCTAGAAAAATATTTCTGCCAAAGCAATTAGTAAATATTTGTCAGCACAGGTAATACATTCTACTTAGGAGCTCATCTACTGTGTTTTCCTTGCACATAAAGGTGAGACTCAGATCTAGAGGCTTCTCACACCTAGTGACCATATACCTTTGGACATGGTATTGCCTCTCTCTGTGCTTCAGTGTTCTCATCTATACAATGGGAATAAGAGTAGCATCAACTTATGTGGTTTAAGAGAGGATTAAGTCAATGTGTATCTGTGCCCTCAATGAATGTCAGATCTTAACCACTTGCTTTCTCCAAGTGTTTCTCTTCAATTCAAATATACATCCAGCCTTCCATCAGATTCCACTTCCTTTGAAGTTCATTCTAGTTCTCTCACTAAAAGCATATTTAGATTTTTCATTACTGCAATTTAAATTATTTATAACTTGCTTAAATTGTTTCTCCTTCCAAAGGTATTTACATTTAAAGGCTTTTACATGAAAGACCCTGAGTTTATATTAAAAACATAAATTCTGAATTTAGACAGATTTTGTTCCTAAGGCTTACTAATTGTGTGGTTTTAGGTGAGTTATTTCACTTAGCTTTTATCTGAGGCTTGTATTTTTAATCTGTTTAGGGAAGATAATATTTGTCTTTTGACAAAATTAACTGGAACCTTCTAAAGGTGTTTTCGTCAGTACACTTCCGGTTGCAAGAGACAAACCTAACCCCAAAGGGCTTAGGCAAAGAAAGGGATCTACCGATCAACTTGCCTGAAAAATCCAAGAAAGAACTGGCTTCTGTTTTCAGAGTGTAGCTCCTCTCTGTTTTTTAAAGTCTGCCTTCTTTTGAGTCAAGTTCATTCTTGCGTGGCCTCTCCTCTGAGGATCTTTCTCATCCTCGATGGGCAAGCATCCTCACAAATTCAAGTTTAATGTGGCAGACTTCTTCTCTTTCCAAAGATTCTAATAAGAGCCTGCACCACCTCTTGTGGCCATGGTTTGGTTCACATGTCCATCCCTGTCCAAATAACTGTAAAGAGCAGAGAGCAAATGACTACTTAAACAAGCAGGCTTGCTTTCTGTGGGCATCCTTGCCTGGGTGCCCAGGGAGGGCCTGAGGGCAACTGGCTTGAGCTACAGGTCGTTTTTATTGAAAGAACAGGCAATGTGATTTGTTGGGCAAACACCACGAATGCCCAAAACAAAAGATTAATTTTCTCCCAAAAGGAACATATTGGGACAAACTACCAAAATAATTTTCAAGGACATGGGACTTTTAAAATACCTTTAGTACTTCCTGAGATTGAGCTTCTCATGGTTTCTCTCCCTCTCTGGTTTTAGGGGGATGGGAGGGATGGGGTGTGGGTGATGGACATTGGGGATGGTATGTGCTATGGGGAGTGTGTGGGGAGTGTTTCAGTGTGCTAAAACAAATGTGTTAATAAAAAATAGAGAGAGGGAGATAAAATAAATTTCCTCCCTAAATGAAAAGTAACACCCATTTCCTGTGAAAACAATCCAAACAATCCAGAAATGCATTAAGTAAATAATTACTTGTTCTCTCTTCCACTACTGCTTTCAAAAGGAACTACTATTAACACATTTTCACAAACATATTTTGCTGTGATTTTACATAAATGTATATGAGATTATGTAAAAATAAGGAAAGGGATAAAGAGCTTTCTATTTCTTTCCAGATGTGAGATGATGCTGCACATACTGTGGTATATATAGCTCTGTTTTCACTTATCATTGTGAATACCATTCCATGTTCTTACGTGGAAATCTACTGTATGTTTAAGTGTTTTCAATACACAGAATAAGGATTCCATAAATCAAATGTACCATGGTTTATTAAAGAACTCCAGATAAAAAAAAAAATACCTTTAGTACTTGACACATAGTAAGTAGAATCAGAAATGAAAGAACTTCATTCCATTTCCTCAGTAATTGAAATTATTGTAATTATTTCACATCTATACTTATACATACATTATATATAGTGAAATATATTTTATATATTATGTATGCTTACATACATGGTATATAATGAATATAGGTGTGGCGCATGTGCTATGTATTACACACTTATTTTTAAACTTTTTTTTTTTTTTTAAGAAAGATGCTACCTTTGTACATTGGTATTTGAGAGTAGGAATCATGGATGGCTGAAATGGAGGGAAAGTTTTACAGGCTAATTTTACATCTGGCACCACTGGTTTATTGGGTCAAATACAAAACTCATATGAATGTGGTTAATAGTGGGTATTGCATTTGGTAATGCATTTTGTTCATTTTATGCCCCTTTAAAGTGCATATCTGTGCATGTCACTTTCAAACTAGCACCATGGGCTTTATAAACATTATAGCACCACTGTACAAAGCTGCCAAATGAGTATTTTGAAATTTAACTACAATACAGCTGGCCACAGATCTAGAAGTGGTAGAAGGAAAGAAAGAAAGAGAAAGAAAGAAAGAAAGAAAGAAAGAGAAAGAAAGAAAGAAAGAGAGGAAGAAAGAAAGAAAGAGAGAGAAAGAAAAAAGAAAAGAAAAGAAGAGAAGGAAGGAAGAAAAAAAAAAAGTCCAGTATCTTTATCAGGGGAGCCAGGTAGAAACGTTTGTTAGAGGGGTTGGGCTGATTATCAACAGTTGTTTGCTCAGTTTCTCCTTCTGTCTAGTAACACACATCACCTTAAAATCCATAGCCTTTCTCTTGGGCATACTGTGGAAACATGTTTTATGAGTTTTATGTCTAAAGGCGGCCAGAAAGTTCTTATTAGCAATCATTCTTCAACTACCTAAGGAGAAAACAAAAGTCCCTCCTGTTCCTAGGGAGGACTCTCTGTGACCCAGATGGTCAGCACCTCATGAGCTCTGCTAAGATTTCTACAGCCCAGGTGAGGAAGAAGCCAGCAGTTCCTCAGGAGAACGTGGTTTAGACATACACCTTTGCATGGAATAGGTCTATAAGGAGATTTCTCTAAAGTCATTCTTCTTAGTATAAATAATAATATTTCTGTTCTAACTCCTCTTGAAAGAAATATTCTTTGACTCTCTGAAGTTTGACAGTGGTTTTTTGTTAGAATGAAGAGAACTTTTTTTTTTTTTTTCTTTTTTAGGGATATCTCTCTTCTTCTATCTATATTTCCCAGGAAGAAAAAAAATGCTAGCTGTCCCATGACAATCCAGATTTAGAGAAATTGCCCTTGGCTCCACAGACTGTCCCCTGAGGTGGTAGTGAGCAGGCTGAGAATTATTTGACTGTCTGCCTTGCATCATCAAGCACCCCAAAAGTCCCATCACACCCTTACTGACTTCTGTGTCTTTTGGTGGCAGTTCGGGCAGGCAGACCCCTTTGATCAGCTGATGAGTTTACTCAAAGGGAAAGGAAAAGCAGAAGGCACATAGCTCCCAGGGAGAGTGCTGTCTTTGTGGAGGCCAGGAGAATGGCTGAAACCAAATCATTAAAACCAGCCTCCAGGCCTGGCCAGAGATGGCCTGATCACTGGAAGGAAGTTCTCTACACCAAAATTTTCTTAGGAACTGGCTTGGAGGCAAAGTTGAGGCATTAACTTACCCCCAAAACAGATAAGCTTTTCATTATAGGGCTTCCTTGGAAAGCAAGTTTGACAAATTGGATATTTATATCAGGACCGTGAAGTTTACTGGCAAGTTCAAAGGCATAATCCATTACTTCAAGCAGCTGCAAGTGGAAAGATGTTTAGCTATATTTTTTATATGAGTGATGGAAATGTTCAAGAAGGGATGATTTTTCCAAGGGAAAGGCCGAGGTTAGGTAGGCAATAGTTGGGTTGCTATTATATTGTGCAAAATTGCAAAATAGGGAAAGGTGTGCTTTGGTTCCCTGCCATTTTTGTGCTATATTCCTCCCATTCTACTTCACATCTGTTGACAAACTCAGAAATCTAGACCCACCAACATATATATATATGTATTTTTATAAGAAAAGGGGAGGCAGAATATAGTGGTGCTTCTGAAATGAACATGATTGCTTTCTTAAGTCAGTGTGTGTAGAATATATCTATATATATATATAAGGAGATTGACATAGTGCTTGCCAACTTTTCTAAACGTATACTCTAAATGACAGAAAAGAATGAACATAATCTCTAAGATGTTTGGGAGGTAGAGTTCCAAGATTCCAATGCATGCAAGAATTTTCTTTAGAATCTTATTTTTGTTGTAGAATCTACTCCAATGTTGTGCACTACTCCATAATATTTGGGTGTTCATGTAAAAATGTATATTTTTTCATCAATTTTCAGATAAATTTAGTGTTGCAGAAAATCACACTGTACTTAAATCCTTTGTACTTACAAACCTCTGTGGCATACCACTAGTCAGTCTTGGAGATGTGTATGATCTAGTTTGAGAAACAGTGAGTTATTCTTGGAGTTAGCATTTTCTGAAGCCCCCCAGAACTGTGAGTATTGGTGAGGGGAATTAAAAGAACACATGAAGAGTTTGCAAATGCCACTGGTCTAATTTGGGTAGGGGGCACATTAGTATGGAGCTGGAGATCCAGAGGTCTTGGCCATCCTAAGACTCCACTTTGGGTTGAAGAAGACTCTGTTATGGTTATTAACAGGGCCTTAGAATCCAGAGATCCTGCATGAAGAGTGAATCCATGGGCTCTTTGAACTTGTGACTTGTCTTGGAGATGCACAGATGCAATGGCAAATCAATGCCCTTGGAGCCGTGACAGCCTGCCTTAGGGAGTCCAGATTACTTTATACCCATAGTAAGTAAGGAGCCACTCCAGAACTGGGTGCTACTTTGATCCAAAGCAGAATTATCATGGACCATGGTGCAGGGTTTCTCTGGATATCACAGTGGGCCTGAGTTTTAGATACACAGAGCCAGACCTGGCCTCTGCCACATGGGTCTGGAGTTTGTGCCAGTGTGGGAAGACTGACCTGGAGCCCTGCTTTAACTGAGAGCACGCACTTTCACCAGAATAAGATGAACAACGAGTTGGAAAGCACTCCTTGGGGTGATATCTCATCCATTTATCACATCAACTATTGTTGGGCCCTAAAAATGAATTCACTTTTTTATATATCTCTGTTGCACGTTTAAGAGGCAGAAAGCCTCAACCTAAAAAATCCATTTTTTTCTTTTTATTTTGGAAGAGATGTTATTGAACAATAGAAGCTTTGCTAATGTTCTGTTTACAATGATACTCTGTTTTTGCAAAAAGCATACCTGTGTACGCTGTGGGACTTTATCTCACATCCATGTTAACTCAAACTGTTAGGCAGCAACCTGTGTAATATCCTTGCAGCCTCTGATGGGACTGTCCAACTCTATAAAGCACACAGAAATCAACTTCCAGAGACAGCCAGAAATGGTTCACCCAGTAATCAATTCTGTAGGGACATAGAAAAGTAGTAAATAAAAACCTTAACTCAAGAGAAGCACATGATTAAGGAGATTAGGTTTCAAATATATAGGTTCTGGACTTTTGTCTGAGTAGGGAGAAGTAAACTTAAGGTGATGTATTTTCAAGATGTTGTGACTTTTATTTAACTCTGTAAGATAAATCACAAAGCAGTAGGTAGAACTGAAAATGCTTCTGGTCCTTGGACCCCCTATTACATGAGACCATCAAAGTCCAGTTAATATCATAAATTGAGACAGGAAATGGCATAGAAACCAATTGGAGGTGTTTAATATCTCATTAGTTTAATAAAAGATAAATATTTTCAAATATTGTCTGTGAACCTATGCAAAAAAAAAATGCTAGTGTGTGTTAATTAAAATAGAGATTTTTTAACCTTATCTTTGATGAAGTGAATTTCTAGAAAAGCTGGGAATTGATACTTTTATCATAGTTCTAGCTGTTTTTTTAACCCTATATTTTGAAAACCTCCTCATTAAGAAATGAAAGTTTTCAGATTCATGGAGAATGATGATTCTTGGCTGCTTTCTTCAGAAGGATATTAATTAGATATCTTTCCAGTTGGATACTAAATCAAGAATGGGCCAAAAGACAGGCTTGGTAGGATAACAATAGGATGGAGACAGATAATATTAAACTGATTTTTGAGTCTGACTCAACTATGTGGTTTCCAAAGCAGTCTTCAAAAGAAATTTTACCCTATAAATGAATGCTTATGAAAACCGATGTAGAATAACTACTCAGGAGTGTAAAGAAAAAAAAAAGTGTAAGAAACTGGGTTGTGCTTTGGGAATCTGTATCCTGGCTACATGCCAAATTAACCAGGTAATTGCTGTATCCTGAGTTTCTAAATGGAAAATTGTTCTTTGTGCTTCGGATGGTTTAGTGCTATGTTTAATTGACCTTCTTTAATTAGGTTGGCTTGGTGATTCTTCCATTAAAAATCCCAATATTGTGATCAACTTCTTTCTACTCTTTTACGGGGAACTGAATCCGAAGCTGGCTACAGACAGTTTGTTTAGAGTCAGCAAATAAAGAAACGAGAGAACTAGTTTATAGAATAAGTTGGTTTGTCAAACACAGTGAAGCAAAAGATCATTTTGGAAATGGAAAAGAAAATAGGTTTGCATAATTGAAAGTATTAGAGGCCCTAGGGTATTCTCAGCCCTGGGGTTAATTTCTCTGTGACAAGTCACACATCATTTCTGTGTGTCAATTTCTTACATATGTCATGAAAACGACTATATCTATGACAAGGTTGACCTATCAGTATTCAGCGGCCAAGATCCCTTAGACGACTGCAGGAGACCAGTCAGCTAAGAAGCTGACTGCCAGAAGAAATTATTCTAGGTAGGCATGGTGATTTAGAAGTAGCATACAGATGGCTGATTAAGAATTGGTTTAAGGATACAAGAGCAATGCTGAGATGAAATACTGAGAATTGAAATAAGATTGTAGTCTAGAGACCCAGGACTGAGTTGGTAAGATTTTCCTGCCACAGTCCTAGACCACCTATACGTAAGCACAGAAACTCACATTCTCATCAGTGTAGCCCAGTCCTTGAGCCAATCAGAGTCTAACTTGAGAGGTATGAAAAATCAGTTCCCTACAACTTTATGTCATTGAACTACAACTTTCCCTACTAATGCTTCATCTCTGGGCATGATTTCCATCGACTATGACTGTACGTTTTGCACTCTTCTGAATGCTAAGTAACCTGTGATGGTCGTTAGCTATTACTTGTAATCCCTCTCCTAGGAGCTGTGTATGGGATTATGGATTCCGGATCCTATACAAGCCCAAATGGACCTCTGACAATCTCTGCAATTACAAAAGGACTGTCTTTGGGGTCTCAAGATTCTTGCTGCTGGGTCCCTGACTAGGTGGTCAGATTAAGCCTGCCTGGTCAGAATAGGTTAAGGAAGGCCTTGAATTTTGAACAGACTCATTGAGGTCCTTGTTTCTTCCCTCCAGGACCATTTCTACTCTATGGATAGTTCTCTTAGCCCTGGCCCTGCCATACTTACCTGCTACTTGCCATTATGCTGCTGCTCTTCTCATGGGTGAGCTTCTATTAACCACAGTCAGACCTGAGGACTGGGGAAGAGGCAAAATTTCATCAAGTCATGGGTTGTTTGTTCCCACACAGTTGGCATGGCACACCTAGATCATTTAGTGACATTTACCCCTTTAAAGGATGTGCACTGAGCTCGAATGTCTGACTTTATTCCAGTCAGAAAAGGAAGAGAATTATAGAAGGTCTTCAAATACCTTACAACCAAAATATTGAAAAATGCCTAAAAATAAATTCATTATTTTTTGAGTACCTACCACATAAAGCCCTGGCACATAAATATTATACATGCATTTAATTTCTTTTTTGGATTTCTTTTTAGCATAATGTATTCATTGTTTTTGCACCACACCCAGTGCTCCATGCAATAGGTGCCCTCCTTAATACCCATCACCTGGCTCCCCCAATCTCCCACCAACCGCCCCTTCAAAACCCTCAGGTTGTTTTTCAGAGTCCATAGTCTCTCATGGTTCACCTCCCCTTCCAATTTCCTTCAACACCCTTCTCTTTCCATCTCCCCAGGTCCTCCATGTTATTTGTTATGCTCCACAAATAAGTGAAACCATATGGTAATTGACTCTTTCTGCTTGACCTATTTCACTCAACATAATCTCTTCCAGTCCCGTCCATGTTGATACAAAAGTTGGGTATTCGTCCTTTCTGATGGAGGCATAATACTCCATAGTGTATATGGACCACATCTTCCTTATCCATTCATCCGTTGAAGGGCAGCTTGGTTCTTTCCACAGTTTGGTGACTGTGACCACTGCTGCTATAAACATTGGGGTACAGATGGCCCTTCTTTTCACTCCATCTGTATCTTTGGGATAAATACCCAGTAATGCAATTGCAGGGTCATAGGGAAGCTCTATTTTTAATTTCTTGAGGAATCTCCACACTGTTTTCCAAAGTGGCTGCACCAACTTGCATTCCCACCAACAGTGTAAGAGGGCTCCCCTTTCTCAACATCCTCTCCAACACACCTTGTTTTCTGTCTTGCTAATTTTGGCCATTCTAACTGGTGTAAGGTGGTATCTCAATGTGGTTTTAATTTGAATCTCCCAAAAGGCTAATGATGATGAACATTTTTTCATGTATCTGATAGCCATATGTATGTCTTCTCTCAACTGATGCAGAAAAAGCATTTGACAAAATCCAGCATCCATTCCTGATTAAAACGCTTCAAAGTATAGGGATAGAGGGAACATTCCTGAACTTCATAAAATCTATCTATGAAAGACCCACAGCAAATATCATCCTCATGGGAAGAAGCTTGCAGCCTTCCCGTTGAGATCAGGAACACAACAAGGATGCCCACTCACACCACTCTTGTTCAACATAGTATTAGAAGTCCTAGCAACAGCAGTCAGACAACAAAGAGAAATAAAACTATCCAAATTGGCAGTGAAGAAGCCAAACTCTCTCTCTTCGCAGATGACATGTTTCTTTATCTGGAAAACCCAAAAGACTCCACCCCCAAACTACTAGAACTCATACAGAAATTCAGTAACATGGCAGGATACAAAGTCAATGTACAGAAATAAGTGGCTTTCTTATACACTAACAATGAAAATACAGAAAGGGAATTTAGAGAATCGATTCCATTTACTATATCACCAAGAACCATAAGATACCTGGGAATAAACCTAACCAAAGAGGTAAAGGATCTATACTCGAGGAACTACAAAACACTCATGAAAGAAATTGAAGAAGACACAAAAAGATGGAAGACCATTCCATGCTCTTGGATCGGAAGAATAAATGTTGTTAAAATGTCTATATTGCCAGAGCAATCTATACTTTCAATGCCATTCTGATCAAAATTCCACTGGTATTTTTCAAAGAGCTGTAGCAAATAACCCTAAAATTTGTATGGAATTAAAAGAGACCTCGAATTGCATGCATTTAATTTCTATTGAAGGAAGATAGAATACCTTCCCTAATGAGATCCTTATTCTACCTGGGACACATTTATTTTTTTAAAAGATTTTATGTATTTATTTGAAAGAGAGCTATCATGAATGGAGTCTGTGGGGAGCAGAGGGAGAAGATTAAGGACTCTCCACTGAGCAAGGAGTTCCAGCACCAGACTTTGAGATCATGACCTGAGCTGAAGGCAGACACTTAACTGACTGAACCACCCAGGTGCCCCCACTTTTATTTTAACAATGTTGTGAACAATTAGGATAAAAAATTTCCTTGTTTATGAAAATATTTTGTATTACATTTCATTTCATTTAAAAGCTGATTAACTCAACGAAGTTGATATTTACTAAAACAGGCTATTTTACCTGAAACTCCTCTACCTGACATTATTAGCAATGATGACCCTTCAAGACTCTTGAAATACTAATGGAGCTGGGCATGTCCATGGACAATTTTCAATTCATTTATTTAACTCACACCTCATGAGCATCTATACCAATTTTCCCCTATGGCAGATGTCATGGAAAAAAAAATGATAAAATCCTCAAGAAACTTATAATCCAATTGAGAAGATCAGGTATAAAACTACCCTTAGTATAAGAAAAAAAGGGAAATCAGTACCATAATAAGTTATGTGTTAACAAGGATGGATTAATTGCAATGAGATTCAAAAATGAAGATAATTATGGGATATTATTGAAGAACTTCTGATCTCACCAATACTGTTTTCATTCAGTGTTCAGGGTAACAGCAGTGTCAGGTTCTAGTGATACTGGACATTGCATAGAAGCTCAAAATAGGCCCTCAGTTGGATGGTGAAGAACCACTGTGGGAAGAGCTACTCTATGCTATGCATTTACTCATTCTAGCGCAAACCCTTCAGGATTGTATCCCATGGATGTATGGGAACCTGTAAGTAAAATAATCAGGTTCTTCACCAAAAAGAACACTCATTTCCTTTTTTCTCTCATAGGAAAGTTCAGATGCTTGAATGGATTTTTGCTCTAATGAGCAGCACATCCACGGGGTTGCAATCAATTTAAGAAGGAAAATTTAGGACATAGTTTAGACTTACAGATCCAAAGTACTTAAATTCATTTGTTGGCTTATTTACAGGTATCTCCCTTCAGTCTGCTGAGAAGTGTGGCGAATAGCAACTGCCGAGGATATCGGGCAGTGTTCGACATCCCTTCCCAGAAACTGATCCAAGGTGCATGTGAGATATGCAAAGAACAAATGCAAGACCGTTCCTTCTTCAGTGCTAGGAAATCAGATGGAGGATAGTTCTGATGAACCAGTTCTGCAGGAGTTACCAGCGTGTCATTTACTAAATAATTACCAGAGGACAGGAAATGTCTTTGACTTTAACCTAGTGGGGAAATAATTGGAGGTGAGGTGTCAGGGTCCTACTTCAGTTCATGCCTTTACTCTGGCCTTGCTCTCCGATTTATGACAAACTACCTCATTTTGGTAAAAGAGCACGAGTCCAGTCATCCACAATAGCTCTATTTACTGGAACCAGCTCCTTTGCTAGAATTATTGCATAGCGTAGTTTGCTATCTAGAGGTCCTTATGAGGCAATGAGTTCTGAACCCTAATTGGAGGCCATTTTTTCATGTGTCTTCTAAGATCCTTTCAACAAAATAAAATGGAAAATAAAAATGTGATGTTTACCTGGCAATACTGTGCATCTTCAAAAATGATAAAACAATAAAATTATTAACAAGCATGTAAGTATTATTAACAATACTTTTATATGCTAATATGTTAAGATTTCAGTTGAAGATAGAAGAGAAGCTCAAATATACAAAAGGATTATATTAAATGGATTTTATTTTACGTTTTAAAAGATTTTATTTATTTATTTAAGAGAGAGAGTGAGAGAGAGACTAGGTGCAGGGGGCAAAGGGAGAAGCAGAGCAGGAAGCCCAATGCAGGACTTGATCCCAAGACCCTGGGATCATGACCTGAGCCTAAGGCAGACACTCAACTGACTGAGCCACCCAGGCACCCTACTAAATGGAATTTAAAGTCACATTTAATTAAAAAAAAAAAAAAAACTTTTTTCTAAAGTTAAATTTATCAAACTATAACCCAATATCCCATTATCTTGGTAATTTATACTAAAATGAGAAAGAATAGATTTATAGAGTATATCTGACACGTATAGCAACTATGCCAGATACATTCATTTCCAAAGAAATCATGACATATATGTGGAGGGAAAATGAAGAATGTATTGTTTCTCAAATTACCAAATGAAAGGAATTTGCTAACTTCTGTTGGTGTTTCTAAAAAAGTGAGTAACATCTTGGGAATACTGCATGTTGTAGAACTTCACCTATTATTTCTTGGGGCCCCTGGGTGGCTTGGTCTGTTAAGCATCTGCCTTCAGTTCAAGTCATGATCCCAGAGACCTGGGATCGAGTCCCAAATCAGCACGGCTCCCTGATCAGCAGGAAGCCTGCTTCTCCTTTCCCCTTGCCGTTCTGCCTGCTTGTGCTCTCTCCTGCTCTTGCTCTCTCTTTTAAATAAATGAAATCTTAAAACAGAAACAACAACAACAAAAAAGCTTCACTTATTATTTCTAAAAGAATTCTGAGGGCAAAGAGAAATTTCTGCATGTGCACCGGATGGGCAAGTTTTAGTGTCCCTCTGGTCTTTTCCAACTGAATCAGTCACCACCAGCAAATTCACCTTCCCGTCTGAAGTACGACTACAAGTATTCTTGCCCAGAGCTCCCGGGCTCTGCTGTACCTCAAGCACTGGAAGAAGATGTGGGCACCGCCGAGGAGCAGGCACATGACACAAGCTTCACTGATGCTGCTGGGCTTCAAGGAAGCTGGAAAAATTGTGAAGACTCAGGGATCACAGGAGTCCTATTTTAGGTTAAAAAATGTGTGTGCGTGAGTGTGTGTGTGTGTGCCCGTGCATGTGTGTTTGGAACAGGAGTGACCTTCAACCTCAAGTCTTTTGTACTTACTATTTCTGCTCAGAGCTTCTCAATAAAGATGCCACTGGTGGCTTTTGTTGGACTGATCTTCATTGTCTGTGGCTGTCCTATGCATTGCAGGGCATCCGGCTTCCTTGGTTCTGTCACCTAATGACCCCCAGCAGTATCTCCTCCTCTAGTCCTCCCCCCCCTCACTCCCTTCCACCCCCCCATCACTGTGACCCTCAAGCACACCCCCTGACAATTGCAAAGGGCCCCCTGGGTGGAGGCGTGCCACCAGAGGTTGAGACTCCTGTGGCTTATGGTGCTCTTAGTCCAGCTTTTCAAGTCAGTCCACCTCAGGTCTTTCAGGCCTTTGTTCCGTGCCACCCTCCCTGTGGAGTCGCCGTGACCTCCGTGATGGGTGTTCTCAGCTGGGGAAGTCCTCCCTGCTTCTCTGTGTTTTTGCCTCCCCTTCCCTCTACCTCCATTTTTCTCCACAGCCCTTCTCGCCATCTGGTATGCATTTTTGCTTGTTTGTTTTGCCCCACTTTCCACCCACCCTAATAGGAACTTAATTAATATTTGTCCAATATAAAAAGCTAAGTGGAACAGGATGAATTGTTCTTTGGTCTCGTGAATGTCAGCACACATCAGACAAGGATAGCAGAAAGAGACATAGACTTTTCCAGAATATCCCATAGGCTTGTTATTCTGTGCTCTGCCACAGGTTCATGGTCATGGACAAGTCCACACCCTGAGGTGGATGATGGTTAAAGCCTTCCTTCCTTCTTCCTCTGCTTCCCCCAAGGGACCCAGCCACCCTCCAGAGGCCCAGGATGAGAGTGTCTGGCAATGGAGGAAACACATGGCATACCAGAAGTAGCATGATGCAAGGATAGTTGCCAGACATGAGATATTGTTGCATTGGGTATTGTTGCCAGGCATGGGATGGGAGTGGTTGCTGGGACTCCAAAGGTGAGAGTCATACAAAGAGGCTGGTGTGAGAAAGCCTTGAACTCAGGTTGAGGACAAGCCAGCCAGAGGCGATTCTTTTTTTTTTTTTTTTTTTTTTTTAACATTTGTCATCATTTATTCCTAAGAAGTAGGGCTTGAAGGAAGGTTAAGAATGGGGAAAGCAAAAAATTCTTTTATTTTTTTTTATTTTTTATTTTATATAAACATGTATTTTTATCCCCAGGGGTACAGGTCTGTGAATCACCAGGTTTACACACTTCACAGCACTCACCCAAGCACATACCCTCCCCAATGTCCATAATCCCACCCCCCTCTCCCAAACCCCCTCCCCCCAGCAACCCTCAGTTTGTTTTGTGAGAGGCGATTCTTTAAGGAGGGAGCTGCCAAGATAAATATCCTAAGCTCATTATCTTCCTTTCTTCCATCTCCTGCTTGAGCTCTTCACTGACTGTGGCTAGGGCAGAGCTGGAGGGCTGGTGTGCTCACTGCTGTGGTGCAGGCAGACAGCAGGATGGAGGAGGGGGTAGAGAAACAAACCCCACCTCTAGTGAAAGAAGCTGGGGAAGGAAAAACAATGACAGGCACAGAGAAGCTTCTACCACACCTCCAACCACCCTCACAAGTTCTGTAAAGGGCTTGACTATCCAAGTGGAACCCAAAATAAAAGACCATGTTGCAGGTTCTTGCAGAATGATATGTGCTTGTCAGTCCCTAGTAAGGTCATTTTCAGAATGGATTGAACCATGCCCTTTTTTTTAAGAGAGGGGTATTAAGATGGGATTATCTAAGTGTAGATATAAGAACTGTGAGGTAGTCCTCCATCTAAACTCATTGGTTAAAGAATATGAAGGTCAGTATTGGATAAAATGAATGAGATTCTTCAGCAGATTTTTTTATTCTCCATTAAGAATGGGCTCAAAAAGAATCTGCTTTAGATTTAGTACAAGTCAATATCACATACCCCAAAATCACAGGGAAAAAAATAATGTGACCTCTTAAATAGCAAGGATCATTGTCTACCCTATGGAGTAGTGATCTATGGGTTATTTACAGAGGTAGTAGAAGAGGGGGTCCCATGCAGCTCACATTAATACATTATATAAATATTATATAAGTACTGTATTATGTAAGTATATTATTCAAATATATGCACATATATAATGTGCATAATTATATAATATACAATAATCTATTATTACTTTATTATATAAAAATAGGCACATGTACACACATACACATATACATATCTCAAGGAACATTTCTGTATCCTACAGCTTTGAGTAGACGGGACACTATAGTTGTGTGTGTATGTGGTTGGGAAAAGGGCTGCCAGACTGAAAGAAGACTAAAGTGGATTCCCCTGTTGATTGTCAGAGACACTGGAGTAGAATATGTATGTTTACCGACAAACTAGCTAAAATAAGATTGTCCAACAGTCTAAAACACCAGGATCTCTTGGGTCCTCTGCTGCAGCACATGGCAACATGTCTCCTGCTTGGGGTTCAGCTAAGGACATCCTAGCCCCTCTCCTAAATAACTCCTATAGCCCTGCTGAGCCAGCTGGGTCACCCCAGAAGCCTGGGTAAGGCCAGCATCTTCCAGACCAACAAGCCCCTAAGGACTAAGCAGGAAGACCTCTTCAACGGCTAGTGATCCAGTCCTATAATCATCTATGGTCAGGTGTTACGGTGTCTCTTTGGTTTTTTACAAAAGAATAGAAAGGTAATATATTGGTGATTTTTTGAGGGATTTTAAAGGCAATGGGAGACCGACTGTGAATATTGCTGAAGAGAAAAAGAACAGATGAGAGATTTCTCCCAGGGAGATCTAGGGTGGCTCTTTCCCTTTACCCATTGGTCCACTGTTGTGTCCCAAGGAGTCTCCGGAACAAAGCTGGGACTGAGCGGAGATTTCCTGGCCTCATCTGTGACTAACAAGTAGCAGATCTGTGTGCTGTCAGGGGACTTCTAAAGGCCTGGACAAGGAGGGTGCCAGCAGGCACTGAGATTGCTCACTGGAGGCCAGCATCCGTGCCCTGTTTTTTGAGCATTACATAAATATCCCATTTTCTTGTCTGTGCTGGCCAGGAGACAGGTCAAGGAAACAGGCACAGGAGGGGTGATGTCTAAGATTGACCAACCCACTCCCCTCCCCACAATTCTTGTATGCCTTTTCAAAAAATGAATTTGAGGTTCACTCTGGGTAAAGCATGGATCTTTCTAAATTAATAGTTATATTAGTAACAAAACCAACTAAACAGTGTTACCATTTACTGTTACATTTTCACTTTCCCTTACTTTCACTTTCACTAACTTGACGGCCTGATGATAGCTGATACACAGACACTTTAATAGATAATACTAAGGATCCATCATTCATCCAATGATAGGAGAGGAGAAACCAATGGGACAGTGAGAAATGAAGTAGAGAAATGGATATACCATACAGATGCTAATAGCATAAAGATATAAGATTCCTTAGAATAGAGATTCTGGGAAACAACCAAACATCAGAGAGGAGAAGTGGAAATTATATAATGTTTCTTTTAGGCTGCTTCCTAATTTTCTTTTGACCACCCTGACATCATAAAGACCTTTACTAGTAAACCTTAGAAATAAGTATACTCTGAATGTACCTTGCTAGAAAATCTCCAGGCCTATTCCATCCCTCTGTGCTGGATGCGTTGACTGCTCTGTATCCTGGCACTTTTTTGTAAGAACAACATCCTCACCAGACTCACCATCTCCTGCAGTCATGAAGGACATGCTTCACCTGGCTCTAGGTGAAGTCACTATGCCCAGATCCTACACTTTTTACTCCCCACCGCCACCTCCTTGAGCTTGCCTCTCTGATCCTCCCTACCCCTATTGATCTGACAAGTCCCATGTGTGCTTCTATACTTCCAGTGCCTCCTCCTACCTCAGCCATTGATCCCTGACATTTAAAAAGTTTGTGGATCATTCTGGTGAGAAGGCTGACCTTTAGAGGTATGTCCCCGATGAAGTACGCGAAAAATAAAGAAAGGGACAGGAAAAAATGCTACCTGAAACCTAGATTAAATAGTATCTCAAGGGGGTTCCCAATTAAGAAAAACTGAAATATGTTTATTGGTTCCAAAATATGTTCTCTCCTACTTTATATTGCTGAAGACCTTAAACGGATGCATTCATTTTTGTGTTTTGCTTTTCATTTTCTTGGTGTCTTCCTTTTTTCCCAGCAGTACTTTCCTCCACCTCCTTCCCAATATGAGCTCTCCATTTCACTTTGGCTTTATTTAAACACTTGAGGGTAAATAGAGTAAGTTTGGTTTTAAATAATCCAAGTGACTTCCCCTGTTGGTGGCTATGTTTCTGATGCTGTACTTCCTGTATCATTAGCATCTTGAAGCAAGCTCACTAGGAGCCCCTTTCATTAGCTGCATAGATTAAGAGGAGTTTCATTCTTTTCTGTCAGAGGCCAAGGCCAATCATTACTTTATCAAGAGAAATATACTTCTGGGGGAACAGCCCAAACATTATTTTTAATGCTGGCAGCAAGAATTGATAAAATGTCTATCATTCATGAGAACAACATCCTTTTTGATTTATGTACTTTATGGGGTAAAATAAAAATGGCAAAACGTAACACATACTCTGAAATAGTCCACGAGAGAATGCATAACATTAAGAACTCCTCTCAAAAGGTGCAGGAAATGCCATCAGTCAATCATAAGCCTCTAGAGATGGTTCAAAGGGCTTAATAAACGAATCATTTCTAAATGGATTAGCTTGTTTGAAAATGGTCTTCGTTGAAGGCTTAAAAGGTGCAAATATGTTAGATACTTTTCCTTTCACATTTTTATTCTGGATGGGTCAGAAAGACTTTTCACTAGCCAGCACTGCGCCTATCAGAATCTACACTTATCAGCCAATGAATACATCTGATAAACATTTATTGAGGGCATACTGAGTGCCAGGCACAGTGCCATCTCAGGATACAATAGTGACAAGGAAGATCCAATCACTTCCTCTCATGGAAATAGACCACAGATCACTGACCAAGGTACAAGATATTTTGGAGCTTGATGATAATACCAATAGAGAGTAATTAGGAATGGCCATATCATATAAGGTGGTTGGGGAAGACATTGCTAAGAAAGTGGGACCTGATTTACGAGAGAGAGCCAGCCTTGAAGAATTTTGGAGAAACATTTCAGCAGAGTGAATAGCATGTGTATTGGCCCTAAACTGAGAACAGCTTTGGAAGATCTAAAGAAAAGGAAGCAGGCCAAAAAGGACCGATAAGAGTACAAAAGGAGGAGGCCAGACCAGAGACCAGAGCAAAGAAGTGGGCCCAGGTAGTGGCATCTGTTTTATTCCAGTGTACTAGAATCTTAATCTGTTTTATTCCAGTGTACTTGCTCAGTCGACTGGTAGAGCAGGGTTTGCATTTTTAAAATATCCTTCTGGCTGCTGTGTGGAGAATAGACTTCAATGGGAGAAGAGAGACAGATGGGAGCCCAGTTAGGAAGTGACTGCAGAGTTCAGGTAAGAGAAGATGCTGGGGTAGACTGAGATTCGGGTAAAGATAGAGAGAAGTGGGTGAGCTTGAGATACAGTATGGTTATTGACTTGATAGAATAGGGTGATGATTGGATCAGGGAGAATGAAGGAAAGAAAGACAAGGAGGCATTAACTCGTGGCCTTTGACTTGAACAACTTAGTAGATCATGCTCCTGGTTCCTTCCAAGGCCACCTAAACAATGACTATGATAATGGAACCAGATGTGTCTTTAGTAGTTGAACAATATGAAAGAGGAATATTTTGACTCAAATAGTACCACAGGTTGATCGGTTATTTGTTTAATCACTAACATTGTAGTCAGTACTAAATTATAACCCTTAAAAGTTTTCTCAATGTAGTGATGAATTATTTTGATTTATAGCAGTATCTGTGTTCAAAATGATGATTAATTCATTGCGTGTAGGTGTTAGGGATTAGACATGATTCTTCCAAGGAAAAAAATTCCTGGGTGAGTAGAATGGAATACTTGACATTTTTGTCAAGGTGTGTTTGGATTTCTCTAGAATCCTTTCCTCTTTTTAGAGGTCAAGAGAAAGCCATTTGGATGACATGAAACTTATGCGAAAAGTTGATTCTTATCCAAGGTTAACATATCTTGAGATCCATTCAGCAAAGTGATTTCTCCATGATATTTCACTTAAAAAGAAAAATTTTATTACATAATGAGGTAAATTAATGCCCTGAAAATGTAATGTGCCTCTGTAATGTACAGAGTATGTTAGTTTTTATACACTTAGCAAAGCATTTATTCTATTATCACGTAATCACTTCCAGCCTAAATAAAGAATCTAGAGCTTAATGCACAATGAATCCAATCTTTTAGCAGTTTTATTACTGTATCAGTTATTAATTTAAATTTGTGTCATTTTTAGTTAACAAGAAAGATAGCTTAAAGATTTGTTTGCATTAGAGTATATTGAATATCCTGTGCGTTAGGGTATTTAACATTGCAAGAATAAGCTGATATTATTGTAATCTAGACATTCTTATAGCGCATTTAATCCCCCAACATCCAAAAGTACTTTAAAAACCATAAATATAAGGGACTCGTTTAACTTTCAAGTGGTAAAACAGTCTGGAGATAGGTTTCTGAGTCATAGAAACGGTGATGCTCCCAGTAGTTAATAATCCAATAGTTTACACTATGCGTTAGTACGGGACACCTCCATACGTGTGGGGAAGATGAATTAGTTCACACCTAAGCAAGAACTTAGAGTGCCACGATAAAGACCCAAAGGCCAATTAGGTCTAATCCTTGTTTTTGTAAGTCTATTTCCTGAAATGAATTGCAGAATTCTTTAGCCATGAACTTAATTTTTCCCTGAGCCTACGTCTTCCTGGTAATAGTAATAGCTACTATTCTCAATATCACCTATTGCATGCTAGATGTTTTAGGGACATTGCCTTATGGAATCTTCATGTACGGATTAATCCCCATAGGTACAACTGTTTAATTACATTTTATAGATGAGTGGGATGCTCAGAATTTCAGTAATTTGCCAAGTTTAGAATTTCAAAATAATTTCACATGTATGGAGGAGGGTGGAAGGGAGTGTGTAATTCTCAGAGAATTATGGCTTTAACACTGAGTATGTGGCAAAATATCTTGAGATATTGTTTTCCTCTTGATAATTTATGTCGTTTCTTTTCCACTCTATCCCCTACCAAGAAAGATACTTCCAAGCAGCAAATGGAGGGAGAGATTTGTGCCAGTTAAGGTGTAGACTATGGATCAAGGCCCATGCTTGTGAACAGTCCTCCTACATATGAACAGTACAGATAATGAGAGGAAACATCTAGAAATATTTATAGCAATTTGGCAGTAACTTTATGTCTGCTGACTCTCATATAATAATGTAAATGGGCTTGTCTTTTTTACATTGTACTTCTCTTTATTTCATTTTTGCTTATGAAAGTATCAATCCATGATGAAACTGGGGGTGGGGAGACTGATATGTCACCACAGTTAGTTGAGAGGCCTTGGACTAGTTAGTAGGCATAAGAAGAAAGTATGAGTATTTAGTGAACCCCTGCTAATGGGGCTCTGTGTTCTCCTTTTTTTTGGGGGGTGGGTGGGAGGGGCAGAATGCCATGGAGACAAACAGACTCCAGGAAAGAGGTGGCTCCACAGTAAATTGAGATGGTTGGAACCCTAGACCAATTGGCAGACATTTCTATGCCCCAGTAAGTCATGGAAGCTACAGAATGTAAGCCCCCAAGCAAAGGCAGAGTGATAGTTGAATGAGACATTGGTTTTACAAAGGTTAGTTGGAAAAAATGAGAGTCGTTTCAGCAGCCACTTTTATGGAACCCTAGAATATGAGTGATGTCTCAAGAACACTTGAAGCCCAGATTATGAGATTATGACTACCTCTCCCCCAACCCCCAGCTTGGTGTTGTGTTGGGATTTTTTTATTTGTTTATTTGTTGTTTTTTGTCATTCCTTAAACACTCAGACTCTGAAGTTTGGTACAGTCCTAGGGAAAGAATTATGGCTGAAAAACCTGAGTTTACTATTTTGCTACCCTGGCTCAAGTAAGCTAAAAATAAAAACTAAGTTGAACTAGAGTTATGTATTTCTTAGTTTGTCAACCAGTGATATATGTCCAAAACAAAGATGTACTCAAAGCCAGCCACCAGATGATCTAAGATATTAGTAATCATAGGCTAAATTCTTTTATATGCCCCAAGGGAAGATATCATCCTTAAAGCCAAGGGCATTAGCTTTCCCCAGAAGGCAATGAGCTCTCAGGCTGTCAGTATTTTCATAGTGATTCAGACTCCAGGAAATCTGATGGTATCATTGATTCTAATTTTCTACTCCTTAATCAGTTACAGGATTCCGCCAACTTTCTCTTTGACGTGTTTCCCATATATGTTCTTACTTTCATATTTCCATTGCAATCAAACCAATTTATCTTATCACTTCTTCAAACTTTAATTAGTAAAAATACCTGATCTCCCAGACTCTAGTCTGTCCTATCTCCTATCCCCTCCCCTCTCCATTTTTTAATAGACTTAAACCAAAACATTCTTTAGATCATAGCAGAGCCCTGCTTAAAAACCACTGTTTCTTACTGTTAACAGAATAAAATCTACACTCCTGGACCTGACCACAACCAGCCTTTCCAACTTTGTCTCCTACTGCTTCCTCCCCCAAGAGTTGCCTTCCTCATCCGCTGATTCCCCACTCTTGCCCCCACCTCACCCCCAGCTGCCCACTGTCCTCTGGACATAGTAGGCATAATCATGTCTACTTCTTAGTTCTTGCTGAGCTTTCTGCTTGAAACCTTCAGCCTAGGCAAATGTTCCCCATTCTCCCCCCCCCCCCAATTCTCCCTCCTCCAGGAGGTCCTCTCTCATCTGGATGCTTCCTCTTTCTTCTCCACCACTCTTGGCCTTAATTCCTTCTTGCCTGATTTTTATACCCAGTCTTGTTTGCCTGGGGTTCCTTGGGTTTTAGCACTGAAAGACCCTCATCCTGTGGAAACCCTTCTATTCTGGAGTACCATCATTATGTTTTGGGTATCTCAGTGAAATTGGAGTCTTAGTAATGGTAGGAAGTGTACTGGATTCTTGTTTTCTAGTGTTATGTAAACACTCATCCATTAGAAATGTCTACTCTCCAGCTAGTCTGTACGTTGAGGACCCCATCTTAATCTTAGAGTCACCATATATACATTGACCTGATGCACCACCTATAAAGAAATGGTAACTGGGGTGGGGGTCTCTGGGTGGCTCATTCACTTAAGGATCTGCCTTTGGCTCAAGTCATGGTCTCAGGGTCCTGGGATTGAACCCTGGGTCTGGCTCTCTTATCAGTGGGTACCCTGACTCTCCCTTTGCCTCACCCTCTCCCCCCACCCACCCTGCTCTTGCTTTCTCTCTGTCTCTCAAATAAATAAATAAAATCCTCAAAAAAAAAAAATAAATGGTCAATGGAAGCCAAGAAATTAATTAACTCTGTAATGAATATTATACCTGTCTACTCCTAAAGTCTTTCACCCCATATTTTAGACTGTGGTAGAAAGAGTTATTGGTGTTAGAGAATTAAACAGAAATGGTCAACCCTTTCAGGACTCCTGGAAAGAAATTTGAAAGTGATCCTCTGAAACTGATCCTGGTTAGGGGAGTCCAGAGTATTTTGGAAGTTTTAAAATAAACTTGGACTATCCCTTCAGATGAGAATTTTCTCTGGCTTCTCTGTCAGAAAGCCCTCTCTTTTCTACCTGTTTTATTCTTCCTAAGAGTAGAAAGGAATGGAGGAGAGATCTAGAAAGAGAGGACTTCTGAGTATATCCTGGAAAACTAGGGCAAGCAGCATGAGAAGAAATGCCACCAACAAGGTGTATTGTCAGAAGTAAGAGGAAAGCTCACAGGATATTCTATTGCATACCCTATACTACTCCCCCAATCCCACAAAAAACCTCTGTAGCCAACTTACAAAATTCTATTTAATATGCAAGTTTTTGGGTAAACAAGTTTCCATCTACTTTGAAAAATGTCTGAGACAGTTTACAGCCAATGGTCCCGTTATGATAAATGTCTCCCCTGGGCCACAGAGAAATTGCTTCTTGCATTTAGCATCTGGGCTGTCTTTTATTTTCTGTGATGCCTACTGTCCTGAAATGTAGCAAAAAACTTTTAATGTACAAAAAATAAAGTTAGCTATCCCTCCGGGGTCAGAATAGAAGCTAAAGTACATTGGTTTTGGATTCATAAAATATTTTAGAATAAAGTTCCTTGATAAATAGGATCTTAGGGTGAAATTTAGAAAAAAAAATAGAGGTAAATGAGAAACAGAGGTAGAGAAACAGAACCAATAGCACATATATAATATAGAAACAGAGATTCATTTTAAAGAAATTGGCTTATGTGACTGGGGGTAGAGGGTTTCTGAGTCCAAAATCTGCAGGGCAGTCTATAAATTCAACAAGAATTGAGGTTGTCTTCTCATGTACAAAGACTGGAAACTCAGGTACAGTTTCTATGTTGTAATCGAGGCAGAATTCTTGCAAGGGACCTCAGTCTCCTGATGTCTTCAACTGATTGGACAAGGCCCACCCACCTTACAGTGAGTAATCTGCTTTACTCAAAATCTATTGATTTAAATATTAATCACATCTAAAAATTCCTTCACAGCAATATCTAGACTGGTGTTTGACCACAGAACAGGGCACCATATCCTAGCAAGTTGATACATGAAATTAATCATTGCAGTGGGACGTGATACTATTCCATGTTAAAGAACAAATTTGTATTAAGCTTAAACAAGCTATCAATTCAAGCTAAGAGTTATATTTTGAACTTAAAGTAGCCCCGGGATGACAAAAATCTCTAAAATTTCTTCACTGCGTATCCTTAAAGTTAAGTCATGTTTAAATATAAAGTAAGATTTTTTTTTTTTTACCTCTACCCCTATTAAAAAAAAAAAATGACACAAATGTAAAGTTCCCCACTTTGCCTGGTTTGATACAATAGGCCAAGAGAAGGCATGATTTGCAGCATTTGTAAAGCTAACAGAAAAACACTGCAGGGGAAGGTCTCAAAACCACAGAGTAAGGTAAATACTAGGTTGTAATCTAATTAGCAAATGATAATAGAAGCCAATGGAAAACAGGCCACATGCCCAAGAACTACAATTCCCTTGGGAAATCAATGATTGATCGCTTGGAAACAGATAGGGGAAAGCATGTTCTTGCCTTTGACCTGGAACATAGATCACAGCTTCCAGCCCAAGGAAAAGCATTTGTGAAAAACCAAATGCTTTACATTCCAGCAGTCTGTCATTTACAGGGAAGACATGCGAAGTCTTCCTGCGGAAACTGGTGGCACTTGCTGTTAAATTCCTAACTCACCTGGGAAAGGTTGCTGGACGTGGAATTGTGTTAGTAAAAAGTGTTAGATTCCTCAACTTGAAAATAAAAGGTGTAGTTTTCAGGGCACCTGGGTGGCTCAGTTAAGCATCTGCCTTTGGCTCAGGTCATGATCCCAGTGTCCTGGGATAGAGGCCTGCATTGGGCTTCTTGCTCAGTGGGGGGGCCTGCTTCTCTCTCTGTCTCTAACTCCACCTGCTTGTGCATTCTCTTTCTCTCTGTCAAATAAACAAATAAAATGTTTTAAAAACAAAAAAATAATAATAAATTTTAGAAAAAATAAAGGATGTAGTTTCTTAGGCCCTTGACCAGCTCACTGCCACCCACCACTCATATAAGGATGCATGTAACCCAAAAGTTAAAGAGTAGCCGTGGCTACCTATCTTCCTCTTCAATGTTGAACAGGCTGTTCCTTAGCTGAAGTCCCCTTTGGAAGGTTAGCGCTGTTTTTAAGCTTCTACAGCTCTGGAGGGATGATCTGCTCCCAGATTGGATGTCAGCTGAAGAACAAACCTTGTTTTCTGAGAAGAGAAAAGATAGGGGACTATGTCAGGCTGTGAAAAACCTTTTAACACAGTTTAAAGGAATTTTACTGTAAGATTATGGAATGATAACATTGGACAACCTTCAGAGTACATCATCCTCAAGCCACCGTTTGGATAAGGCTGTTCACCTGAACCAATAAGTATCATCCTGAACTGTCTGTGAGTGAATCAGCTGGGAGCATTCACAAAGGCAGCCAAAACAATCTGAAGGACAGAGTGGGAGTGAAGGCGCAAGACTATTTGGAAATCAGAGGGACAACTTGTTTTGTGTTACCGATGAAAGGGAACCAAAGAGTAGGGAAAGCAGAAAGAAGGAGGTTTCTCTTTGTTCGAACCACAGAGATATGTGCATCAGAACAGGGAAGACCCCTTCTTCTTCTTTTTTTTTTTTTTTTTTTGTTACTTTATTTCAGCATAAAGCTGGTAAATATTTTAGGAAGTAAATATTTTTTTAAAAAATTATTATTATGTTATGTTAGTCACCATACAGTACATTATTAGTTTTTGATGTAATGTTCCATGATTCATTGTTTTCATGTAACACCCAGTGCTCCATGCAATACGTGCCCTCCGTAATACCCATCACTGGGCTAACCCATCTCCGCACCCCTCTCCCCTCTAAAACCCTCATTTCCCGGAGTCCGTAGTCTCTCATGGTTTGTCTCCCTCTCTGATTTCCCCCACTTCCTTCATCCCTTCCTTCTTCTCATGTTCTCCTTGCTGTTCCTTACATTCCACATGTAAGTGAAACCATATGATGATTGTCTTTCTCTGCTTGACTTATTTCAGTGGGCATAATCCCCTCCAGATCCATCCATGTCAATGCAAATCGTGGGTATTCTTCCTGAGGGCTGAGTAATACTCCATAGTGTACATGGACCACATCTTCTTTATCCATTCGTCTGTTGAAGGGCATCTCGGTTCTTTCCACAGTTTGGCGACCGTGGCCATTGCTGCTATAAACATTGGGGTACAGATGGCCTTTCTTTTCACTACATTTGTCTCTTTGGGGTAAATACCCAGTAGTGTAACTGCTGGGTCACAGGGTAGCTCTATTTTAACTTTTTGAGGAACCTCGACACTGTTTTCCAAAGTGGCTGCACCATCTTCTAAACTCATTTACAAGGTAAAAGAGAATGACAGAAGGATCTTGAAGATGGTCTTTGTGGTAAAACTAAATGGGTGGGTCTGTTCCTTATGGTCAGAAAAGGAGAATTAAAATTCATGCATGATTTAATCAAAGGTAAAATCACTCCTCAAAGTAGTCACTTCTAGAAAACGACTTCTTTCCTTTTAAATTCCCATTCAATTATGTTCCATTACCTTTAGTTAACAACTCTCATAAATAAATATGGACTACATGCAGCCACAAGAATCCAGAGCTAGGGAAAATAAAAAAATCAGGTCTGAAAATGGGCAAGAGTCATTCATATCCAAAGCTGTAAAATTACTCTTACTCTTTGATGCATTGATAATATTAAGGGATTCTGTTCTAGGAAAATGAATCCGTTAAAAACATATACACACTTTTTTTATGTCCATCTTTTGAATATATGCACCTCATATCCTTGGAAATAGTCTAAATGTCCCCAATTAGGAAAATGTTTGAATAAATTATGTTAATGTCATCTAGTAGGGTTTTATGCAGCCAGGTGTTAAAGTGATGTTTATCAAGAGTTTTTAATTAAATGAGAAATACTTATAATAAAACACTGAGGAAAATAAAGCAACATAGAAAAATGTAGACATAATTTCAATTCTCGGAAGGCAGAGAAGGCAAAGAGCTGAGCAGAAATATTAAAAATGTTAGCAGTGGGTACCTCTGACTGATGTTATCATGAGTAGCCTGATATTAGAAGTTATTATTTTATTAGAATTTTTTATTTTTTTAAATTTAATTTTATTTTTTTTTCAGTGCTCCATGCAATACATTGATATTTTTCCAAGTATATTTAAGAAGTGCAACATAATGAACTCATAAAAGAAGACAGAGCAAAAGAGGGAAATATGATAATAAAAATACAGCTTTTCTCATGAGGGACAAGGGAGGTCAAGTTGTAGGTAGACAGGAAATGACACGCAAATTTCAGGGACCGCTAGTGTGCAAACAACTTGTGTGTAGTTCAGACTGAATCACATATTAGAAATGTCAAGGTTATACCATAGTCAGCTATCTAATACCTCTATGACTTTGTAATTTATTTTCTGGTATCTCGTGCCAGAGAGCAAGAAGGTGGCTCTCAAAGAATGTCAGCTTGGAAAGGGGAAAAAAAAAAAAAAAAAAAGGAAATCAAAGAGCAAAGAGTCTAAAAAAGACCCAGGGAGCATAGTAGTATTTAAAACGTTGGTGTTCCTTCTTCTAACGTATGGGCTGGGTAAGAAAGCTGCGGGGCCTTGACCAAGTTGTCCTTATAAAGGCATTAGCTTTAACCATATTTGAGGGCAGTGTTTCCCCTCCTCATGCAGAGGGACTATGCCACCACACAGCCACAAAGAACTGTCATCACTAAATGAAGGAGACAAACAGAACTGAGCAGCAGGTCAGGACTAGAACCAATGACTGTAAGACCCTTTGTATCTCAAGAGTCTCACTGAGTAAGATTACATATGTATCAGTCAAACAGATATTAATGAGAGCGCATTGGTTGTTAATCAGGTTTTCTCTTTTTTTTTCTCTTTTTACTCCACGTGTGTAGTTATATAGAAATGTCATGAAATTTGGAGGTGGCAATAAACTAGCCCCAATTCTATTGCCTATTTTTTGCAAATAAATCATGTCCCCCTTCCCCTAAGTCATTAGGAAAAACTGTAGGGTTATTGCTGATACGCATAATATCCGAACAAAATATTTCCATTTTAAAAAGCAGAAAAAAAAGATACTGACTTATGTCTGAAAAAAAAAATGTAGTAGCAAAAATAAAAAGTAGAGATAAAGATGAAAGAGGAGGAAAAATGTGTAGAAGTTTGAATGAAATCAAAGGTCTGGGGTCTGTTCTCATCATGCAACCTGGATCTGGACTTCACTGCACTTACACGAGGAAACTCCTCTGAAAATCCATACTCAGAGTTTCACCAG
This sequence comes from Mustela nigripes, assembly GCF_022355385.1. Lineage (NCBI taxonomy): Eukaryota > Metazoa > Chordata > Mammalia > Carnivora > Mustelidae > Mustela > Mustela nigripes. The sequence continues at coordinate 30,130,413 of NC_081559.1, read as the reverse complement.
CTGCAGACAGCACTATATGCTAGAACCATCTCATACAGAATGAGGCATGCGTACAGAGTGAAGGTCAGACCTTCCAGAGGCTGAAGATCACTGAATTCATCCAGGACTCTTGCTACATTGGGAGAGGGGAGGGCTCCAGACAATTCTGTAGGTTATGATGAATGACCTGGCTGCCACAAACTTTGAATGGATACGTTTTCATCCCTCATTTTTGTTTGTAAATTTCTACACAGTGTTCTGTACAGTGTGTACACTTCTACGTAGTGTTCTGTAGTTCAAAACCTTAATACAAATCAAAATCATCTAAGGACTTTTTGAGTTTTAATGAAACCTTAAATGAAACCTTTAATGAAACCTGTGATTCTGGAGGACTCACTCTTAGAATTCTGCTACAGTAGGAATGAAGGGACCAAGGTAGGACCTGAAAAATCAGTATTTTTAGAATTTCCATACAGGGTGCAAAGGGGTCACAATCTGGAAAACAGGAAATTATGGAAAGAGAGAGGCAAGTATTGGGGTCACTTAGAAAAGTTTTCTCTAACTATAAACTCCCACCTAGACCTTTCCATTCTTCTCTCTGTTGGAATAGGGAAAAAAACAAAGAGATTTAGGAATAATGACTTGTATCTAGCAGTTGAAGGTGATTTTTCAGAAATCTGGTGTGGGGAGATTAAAAACAGCCAGTAAATTGTGAGGGAGTTGAGACAGTTCATATTTATTGAGTATCTATTATCTGGGCATTCTTTTAGATACTGGAAGTACCAATGAACCACAGACATTTTTCCTACTCTTATAGATCTTATCAGAGCACTTATTTGAAAATGTTTTTTTTTTTTCTGATTCTGGCAGATTCAGTAGAATGTATAGTTTATTTTAAAATTCTTTTCTCCTAGCTTTATTGAGATTTAATTGCCATATAATACTGTGTAAGTCTGAGGTATACAACATAGTGATTTGTTACATATATATAGGTAGACAGATAGATAGATAGATAGATAGATGATAGATATTACATAATTATTACAAGTTCAGTTAACATCACCTCACATAGCTACAAATTTAGGTTTTTCTGTGAAGAGAACTTTTCATATCCAGTGTCTCAGCAACTTTCATATATACAGAAAATATTAACTGTAGGCACCACACTATACATTACATCCCAAAACTGGGTAAAAAGTCCAGAATTTTAATTTCTTTAAAAAACATTTTTATAAACATATAATGTGTTTTTATCCCCAGGGTTACAGGTCTAGGAATCACCAGATTTACACACTTCACAGCACTCACGATAGCATATACCCTCCCCATTGTCCATAACCCCACCCCTCTCTAACCCCCTCCCCCCAGCAACCCTCAGTTTCTTTTGTGAGATTAAGAGTCACTTATGGTTTATCTCCCTCTCAATCCCATCTTGTTTCATTTATTCTTTTCCTACCCCCCCCAAGTCTCCACTGCCTCATATCAGGGAAATCATATGATAGTTGTCTTGCTCCCACTGACTTATTTCACTAAGCATAATACCCTCTAGTTCCATCCATGTCATCACAAATGGAAAGATTTCATTTCTTTTGATGGCTGCATAGTATTCCATTGTGTGTGTGTGTGTGTGTGTGTGTGTGTGTGTGTGTGTGTGTGTACCACATCTTCTTTATCCATTCATCTGTTGATGGACATCTAGGTTCTTTCCATATTTTGGCTATTGCGGATATTGCTGCTATAAACATGTGGGTGCATGTGGCCCTTCGGATCACTACCTTTGTATCTTTAGGGTAAATATTCAGTAGTGCAATTGCTGCATCATAGGGTAGATCTATTTTCAACTTTTTGAGGGACCTCCATGCTGTTTTCCAGAGTGGTTGCACTAGCTTGCATTCCCACCAAGAGTATAGGAGGGTTCCTCTTTTTCCGCATCCTCGCCAGCATTTGTCATTTCCTGGCTTGTTAATTTTAGCCATTTTGACTGGTGTGAGGTGGTATCTCCTTGTGGTTTTGATTTGTATTTCCCTGATGCTGAGTGATGTGGAG